>NC_053026.1:83882848-84184588 GCF_003073215.2 Triticum urartu
TCCCTTTGATACCGAAGCGACGAGTACCTTTCATTGGAGAGATGCGGAGGTAGACATGGTCTCCGATCTCGAAAGCCAAGTCACGATGCTTGCTATCATAGTAACTCTTATGGCGCGATTGCGCGGCTTTGAGATTTTCACGAATGACTTTGCACATTTCTTCAGCCTCTGTGATCAAGTCATTGCCAAGAAGTTGGCGTTCACCAGTCTTTGACCAGTTAAGAGGAGTACGGCACTTTCTACCATAGAGAATCTCGAATGGGGCCTTGCCCGAACTCGCTTGGAAGCTGTTGTTGTAGGAGAACTCGGCATATGGAAGACAATCTTCCCACTTCATACCGAAAGAAATGACACATGCCCTGAGCATATCTTCAAGAATTTGATTGACTCGCTCGACTTGGCCACTAGTCTGAGGATGAAAGGCTGTGCTGAAGCGAATGTTGGTGCCCATGGCCTTCTGGAAGGAATCCCAAAACTTAGAAGTGAAGATGCTTCCACGATCTGAAGATATCAACTACAGAATGCCGTGCAGGGAGACAATCCTGGAGGCATATAGCTCTGCCAACTGAGCTGCTGTGATAGATTCTTTGATAGGCAGAAAATGAGCCACTTTGGTAAGCTTGTCGATGACAACAAAGATAGCATCACTGCCACGCTTGGACTTGGGAAGTCCAGTCACGAAGTCCATCTCAATATGGTCAAACTTCCATTCTGGAATGGCAAGAGGTTGGAGGAGACCAGCTGGTCGTTGGTGTTCTGCTTTCACTCTTCTACAGACATCACATTCATTCAGAACTGAGCAATCTCGCGCTTCATTCGAATCCACCAATACGACTTCTTAAGGTCATGGTACATCTTTGTACTTCCAGGATGAATAAAGAGGAGTGAATTGTGAGCCTCGTTCATAATGACTTTATGAAGGTCACCTTTAGGAACAACAATGCGATTCTCGAAGAATAGAGTATCTTTGTCATCAAGGCGATAGCACTTGTGCTTGGGTTGGCTCTTGGCAATCCCAATCTTCACCTTCTTGACCATAGCATCAAGAAGTTGAGCCTCACGAATCTGCTCTTCCAAAGTAGGAGAGACTTGGAGGTTGGCAAGGAATCCTTGAGGAACAACTTGGAGATTAAGTTTGCAGAAAGCTTCACAAAGCTCTGGCTGGAAGGGCTTAAGAATCAAACTGTTGCAGTAAGCTTTCCTGCTCAAAGCGTCAGCAATGACATTGGCCTTGCCTGGAGTATACTCAATACTCGGATTATACTCTTGAATCATTTCGACCCAACGAGTCTGCCTGAGGTTGAGGTTGGGCTGAGTGAAGATGTACTTGAGGCTCTTATGATCAGTGAAGATGTCCACTTTTCTTCCCAACAAGAGATGTCTCCATGTTAAAAGAGCATGGACAACTGCCGCCAACTCGAGGTCATGAGTGGGGTAGTTCTTTTCGTTGGGCTTCAACTGGCGATAGGTATAGGCCACAACTTTCTTCTCTTGCATTAACACAGCACCGAGAACTTGCAGGGAAGCATCACAGAAAACCTCGAATGGTTTGGATTCATCGGGAGGAGTCAGAACTGGAGTTGTGACTAACTTCTCTTTGAGGGTGTTGAAAGCGATGTCACATTCAGGCGTCCAGACATACTTCACATGCTTCTGGAGAAGGTTGGAAAGAGGCTTCGCGATCTTAGAGAAATTCTCAACGAATCTTCGACAATAGCTTGCGAGCCCAAGGAAGCTGCGGAGTTGCTTCACATTCTGAGGCGGTTCCCAATTCACAATTGCAGACACCTTCTCAGGATTAATAGCTACGCCCTTGGCGGAGATGATATGCCCAAGGTAGAGAACCTCATCGAGCCAAAACTCGCACTTTGAAAACTTCGCATGGAACTGATGTCCTCTGAGTTTGTCCAGCACCAATCTCAAGTGTTTGGCATGATCCTCCTTGTTCTTGGAAAAGACCAAAATGTCATCAAGATAGACCAAGACGAAGTCATGTGTGTATGGGTTGAAGATGAAGTTCATCATGCGAGAGAATGTTGGAGGAGCATTGACAAGGCCGAAAGACATGACAGTGTATTCATAGGAACCATAGCTTGTCCTGAATGCTGTCTTGGGGATATCTTGTTCACGAATGCGAATCTGATGATAGCCCATACGGAGGTCAAGCTTGGAGAATACTTGAGCACCTTTGAGTTGTTCAAAAAGCTCATTGATGTTCGGAAGTGGGTACTTGTTCTTTATTGTCTTCTTGTTCAATGGACGGTAGTCGACACAAAGTCGGTCCGTTCCATCATTCTTCTTGACAAAAAGAACACCACAACCCCAAGGAGAAGAACTCGGTCGGATCAGACCCATACGCTCTTGTTCATCGAGTTGTTTCTTCAGCTCCTTCAACTCTTTCAGTCCAAGCTTGTAAGGACGTTTGCAAAAAGGTTCCGTGCCAGGCTCAAGATCAATGACGAATTCAATTGGCCGGTGAGGAGGCATTCCTGGAAGCTCTTCTGGAAAGACGTCTTGATATTCACAAACGACTGGAATCTGAGAGATGGCATCCAACTCGCCCTTCTCGTTGAGAGAAAACAGTCGAATGGTATTGTCATGAGCGGCAAAGACGATCACATCCTCAGACGAGTGTGTCAATTGAATCTGTCTGGCAGCACAATCAACCTAAGCCTTGTGCTTAGAAAGCCAGTCCATGTAGAGAATTAGATCAATATTCGAGTTACCAAGAACAATTGGAGAGGACAGAAACTTGTAGTCGCCCATCTTGATAGTAACATCCGGGACGCAATTGTCAAATGTCATTTGCTTGCCCGGGGACACAATCTTCAATGGGAAAGGAATCTTTTCGATCACAAACTCATGCTTGGCAACAAAAGGTCTTGAAATGAAAGAAAGCGATGCACCAGTATAAAAAAGAACTTTTGCAGGAATATCGTTAACAGGAAGGTTACCCATGATCACTTCTGAAGAGTCCTCTGCCTGAGCTGCGTTCATCATGTTGACCTTTGCAAACTTGGGATTATTCTTGACCACTGCATTGCTAGCAGATCTCACGGGAGGAGGAGGCAGAAGACTCCTCTGGTTGAAGCATTTGTTTGCATAGTGACCCTTCTGCTGACACTTGTTGCATGTAACCTCAGAAAGCGGCCGGTGATACGGAGCACTTGACCTTGGAGCATGAGACGAAGTTTTGTTCTGAAAGCCTGGGTTGGGGGGGTGGGAAGATCCATTGCCACCTTTGATCTTCTGCTGATAAGGCCGACGGAACGGAGGAGGAGGAGGCAACCAATACTTTTGCTGCTTAGCTGCCACTTGAGTTGAAGAAGAAGAAGAAGGAGTTGCATCCCTGACTCTCTTCTTGGAAGCATCGCACTTGAGCTGAGCAGCCTCTTGCTTCAGTGCCATGTTGTAGAATTCATCATACTTTTTTGGCTCAAAAAGCACAAGAGCTAGTTGCAGATCTTCTCTGAGGCCACCTCTGAACTGATAAATCATGCTCTTCTCGTCAGGGACATCTTGCTTGGCGAAGCGAGCAAGCTTCTGGAACATGATGTTGTATTGGTAAACAGACAAGCTGCCTTGCTTCAGATTGCGGAACTCCTCACGCTTGCTCCCAACAACACTCTGAGGAATGTGGTGAGCTCTGAAGTCTTGGCGGAAATCATCCCAGGTAATCACACGACCTCCTCTGGAATCTTTGTACTGTTGATACCACTCCCCAGCTTGGTCTTTGAGTTGGAACGAAGCAAACTTGACAAAGTCCTCAGGCCTGACGTTGCTGCACTCAAAATGTTTGCAGATATCCACGAGCCAATCATCAGTGTCTGTGGCCTCGACACAGTTACTGAAGGTCTTTGGCTGGTTTGCGAGGAACTGGTTGAGGGTAGCAAACTGAGTTTGATTCTTGCCATTGCCTGGATTTCCATGGTTGTGCTCTTGCAAGAGTTGCATAATCAGCTGCGTGTTGGCGTTGGTAGCGGCCATCACAGCTTGCCATGCCTCCGGAGGTGGAGGTGGTGGCGGCGGTTCCGGATTCTGACGTGTTGGAGGAGCCATCCTGAAGAGGGTGACATCCGTTAGCATCTTAAAAGACATATATTCAAGCTGAATCAAATGGATCGAAATTGCAACATATAGTCTTAACATTCAAACAAGAATGAACGAATGAATTCCAAATTAAGTGATCACACTTCCATAAATTGAGAAGCCACTTAGATAGAGGTAGATGAATAAAACAACAAGGTACGGATATGAACAAATACTTGGTGAGGATTACCCAATCACAAACCAAATATCTGCGGAAGAAATACTAGAGCTACATGAATTCCCACCTATGAAACTCCCGAAATTTTTCGGTTATGCAATCAGGTGTTGGGGATACAGGGGAAGCATAATATCTCACCCAAAACTAGCAAATCCTACATCCAGTTGTATCCATCCTTCAACACATAACCAAGAAACCTTCGGAAATCATTTACCTCAACCTTTGAAAAGCATCCGTTATACGAGTTATGGCAATACTCCCGAACTCCCGCCCCAGTACTGGGTGGCGTCAAGGTTATCTCACCAACAACTGCATAAAAGAGATTTTCAATGTCGGCGAACTCAGGTATTCCAGAACTGCAACGATAAAATTGTGACGACAACACCTCGGAGCTCAACTCCCCGGGACACTGCCACAACCCCTAAATGTCAGGAGGCACCAAGAACAATGTTCTCGTCACAAAACCATCGGAACGATTCCAAGATACCCGCGTGATCCTAAAAAAATTAGTGAAATTTGAGAAGAGAAGAGTCAAAACTCTACGTTAGGATGCCTCACAGGAGCGACGAAGGGACTGAGGAGTAAAAATAATCCTACACTCTGATATATATAATCCTAAAAGACTCAAAACATTTTTCTAGACTCAACAACACCAGCGATTCGATCAAGCAGGGGGCTCCTAAGTCGGGGAAGGCTCTGATTACCAACTTGTAACACCCATGATGCGGCTATATCTCCCACGTGTCGGAGCATGACTTAGAGGCATAACCGCATTGTAGGCATCTCGCAAGAGGGGTAATCTTTACACATCCCATGTACTGAATAAGAAAGAGGTACAGAGTTGTCTTACAATCGCCACTTCACACAATACATAAATATAGCATTACATCATCCAGATACAATCAAGGTCCGACTACGGAACCAAAATAAAGACAACCCCAAATGCATAAGATCCCCGATCGCCCCAACTGGGCTCCACTACTGATCGTCTGGAAAGGAAACGTAGTAACGTCCTGAGTCCTCATCGAACTCCCACTTGAGTTCGGTCGCATCTCCTGGAATGGTATCATCAGCACCTGCATCTGGTTTTCGAAGTAATCTGTGAGTCACGGGGACTCAGCAATCTCACACCCTCGCGATCAGGACTATTTAAGCTTATGGGTAGGTAAAAGGTATGAGGTGGAGCTGCAGCAAGCACTAGCATAAATGGTGGCTACCTTACGCAAATGAGAGCGAGAAGAGAAGGCAAAGCACGTTCTAGAATCTATGATCAAGAAGTGATCCTAGAAATACTTACGTTCAAACATAACCCGAGACCGTGTTCTCTGCCCGGACTCCGCCGAAAAGAGACCCTCACGGCTACACACGCTGTTGATCCATTTTAATTAAGTTAAGTTTCAAGTTTTCTACAACCGGACGTTAACAAATTCCCATCTGCCCATAACCGCGGGCATGGCTTTCGAAAGTTCAAAACCCTGCAGGGGTGTCCCAACTTAGCCCATCACAAGCTCTCACGGTCAACGAAGGATATTCCTTCTCCTAGGACGGCCAGACCAGACTCGAAATCCCGGTTACAAGACATTTCGACAATGGTAAAACAAGTCCAGCAAAGCCACCCGATGTGCCGACAAATCCCGATGAACACTACGTACAACTAAAACCAACCCTCAAGTTTCCCCGAGGTGGCACTGCAAGTGGCTCTGTTTTGGACCAACACTCAAAGGAGCACTCGCCCGGGGGTTTAAAATAAAGATGACCCTTGAGTCCGCGGAACCCAAGGGAAAAAGGCTAGGTGGCAAATGGTAAAACCAAGGTTGGCCTTTGCTGGAGGATTTTTATTCAAGGCGAACTGTCAAGGGGTTCCCATTATAACCCAACCGTGTAAGGAACGCAAAATCAAGGAACATAACACCGGTATGACGGAAACTAGGGCGGCAAGAGTGGAACAAAACACCGGGCATAAGGCCGAGCCTTCCACCCTTTACCAAGTATATAGATGCATTAAAGTAAAGAAGTTATAAAAATGATATCCCAACAATAATCATGTTCCAACAAGGAACAAACTCCAATCTTCACCTGCAACTAGCAACGCTATAAGAGGGGTTGAGCAAAGCGGTAACATAGCCAAACAACGGTTTGCTAGGACAAGGTGGGTTAGAGGATTGACATGGCAATATGGGAGGCATGATAAAGCAGTTGGTAGGTATCGTATCATAGGCATAGCAATAGAGCGAGCAACTAGCAAGCAAAGATAGAAGTGATTTCGAGGGTATGGTCATCTTGCCTGCAAAGTTCTCCGAGTTGACGTAAGCTTGATCCTCGTAAGTGTACTCAACGGGTTCCTCGATCACGTACTCGTCTCCCGGCTCTACCCAAAGCAAGAACACAAGCAAAGGGAACCACGATAAACCACGGTGCAATGCGCAAGCAACATGAGGCAAAACATGGCATGATATGCGGGATGTGATATGCAATGCATATGCGTGCTTCGGAAGAGAAAGATTGAACCAGGCCTCAACTTGGCAAACCAAGAGTGCCGCTAGAAAGATGAGTTGATTTCGGTCGAAATCGATATAAAGATCACCGGAATCGGATGCACGGTTTGCAAATGGCAAGCAAAACAAAAATGGCACTATTCTGCGATTAACAGCACGATGCCATCTAGAATGCAACAAGAAACTAAGCTACTACACTCTAACATAACAACAAAGCACATGGCAGTGATCCACTCAAGATGCTTGACAAAAGATGAACACTGAGCTATGGCTAAATCACAATAGCAGGTTCAAACAAGCATGGCAAAACTGCAAAAGATATCAGGTTCACAGACTTAGTGAAAATAACATGTCAGGATTTAACATGAGGAAGCAATGTTTAGAGCAAGATAGCAACATGCTACAGGATCCGATCATGGCCAAGCAAGGCATGACATGAAACTACTCAAAGCATATAACAAAAGTCCCTTACAGACCATAAGACAAAAAGAATCAGAAGATACGATGGCAACCATGTAAACATAGCAAGTTCCGTTAACAGATTCAGACTTAGCAGAAAACTGGACATGGCAAAAACAGAGTTACGTAGGCATGTTTGCGAGCTCGATGCACTCACCACAAGGCATTACATGACAAAGTAAGCATACACCCAGCAAGAAGACATGATCAAGTATCTAACCCTGGCAAGAACAATCTTATAGCATGCATGGATCAACTACAACAACCTTGGCAAAATTGATTAACACGTAAACAATCTGCTAGGAACATTTTATAGCAAAAGTAGAGCAAGATTGAGTCATGCTAGGATACTCCATAATTGCAAACAAAGACATGGATGGATAGAACATAACGATAGCTCAAAATCATCATTACTGAACATGCTCAAAAGAGGCATGGATCACTCTGTAGCAACAAGAATACATGGCATAAAATAACATCAGGAAAAAGACCTAGAAGAATTCTAAGTCCTTGAAATCAGCAACATCACGAGAGCTACTTTGCATGCTTGTGCTAGTCACCACATTGATCACAAAAATACATGGCATGCACCCCTGTAAAGATGGCATGGCATAGCCCAAAACACATGTAGGGCTCAAGTTCATAGGAGGTACACATTAATCATGGCAAAAATGACAAATGTCCATAATCTGTTAAGAAACAGAAACTAACATTTTATAGCACTCTTGCAACAGCATTTAGGGCATCAAGATGGACCCAAACAATCATGGTGCAATGGAATGAAATGAAGAGCACATCTAGACGAACAATTTGGTATATCACACGCGCAAAACGGAGCTACGGATGCAGAGATACGACAAGAGGAAGATGCCTAGAAAATATAGGGACTTGGGGGAAAAATCACCTCCCAGATCTGGATCTAGGGTTTTGGGCACGGATTACGAAGTTTTCCGGATTCTTCACTGTGGTGGCCGGGACTCGACGGGGAGGAGGGAGATGGCCGGAGTCGAGGGGTAGACGTCGCCGGAGCGAGGGGACGCCGGATCCGGCCGGCCCGTGGCCGGATCTGGCCGGAGTCGAGGGCGAGCCGCGGGCGAGCGTCGCCAGCACAGGCGGAGCGAGGAGGCGGTGGTGCTGGAGGCGGCACGCGGCGGCTGGTGGCGGCGTGGGGCTCCGCCAGGCGCGGGATGCGGCGGGAGACGAATCGGGCCTGGCGGGCCGCGCCTGGGCCCGGCGGGCCGCGGCGGCGGGAGATGGCGGCTGGACACGCGGCGCACCCTGATTGGGCAAGAGGCGGAGGCTGAACGTGTCTGGCGTGGAGAGGGGGCGGGGCTAGGGTTTCGGGATCTGGAATTTTCGGAGGAGTGCACATATTTATAGGTAGAGGGAGCTAGGAGACTCCAAATGGAGTGCGGTTTTCGGCCACGCGATCGTGATCGAATGACCGAGAGGATGGAGGTGGTTTAGATGGGTTTTGGACCACTTTGGAGGGATGTTGGGCTGCAACACACACGAGGCCTTTACGGTTCCTCGGTTAACCGTTGGAGTATCAAACGAAGTCCAAATGACACGAAACTTGACAGGCGGTCTATCGGTAGTATACCAAGGCCGCTTGGGAAGTCTTGGTCCAATCCGAGAACGATTAACACCCGCACACGAAAAGAGGCAAAAGGGGACGCCGGAGGACATAGGAGTGCTGGAATGCAAAACGAACAACGGGGAAAATGCTCGGATGCATGAGACGAACACGTATGCAAACGCGATGCACATGATGACATGATAAGAGATGCATGACATGGACAAAATGCAAAACGAAGATAAAACCCAACCACGAGGAATATCATAACTTAGTACCAAAAATGGCCAGAGTTGGAATACAAATATGGCAAGTTACATACGGGGCGTTACAGCCTGTGTAGAGGGGCTTGGGCTGAGAGGAGAGGAAGAAGGCAGCCCGGCAACCGTTTCCGGAGACCGAAAACGTCCGACGTTTGACCGGCTGTACTGCCGCTATAGTTATCCGTTGGGGCGTCAAACGAACTCCGAATGCGATGAAACTTGGCAAGCGGCCTACCTACACTAAAATAAGACCGCACGCCAACTTTCAACCCATTCCGAGAACATTTTCCGGCCACTTATAAAATAATATTTCGGACATGCCGCGGGCGCGTGCAAGGGTGTCTGGGCTCAGAACGGACAACAGAAAGAACAAGGAGACCAGGACGAATGCAAGTTTCGAAAACATGATGATGCAATGTGTATGATGACATGGCAAGATGCAACATGCAAGCGAATGACAAGGCAACAACATCGAATAACTGGAAGACACCTGGCGCAATGGTCTCGGGGTGTTACAACACTCCACCACTACGAGAGGATCTCGTCCCGAGATCTAGGATGGCACCGGAGAGAAAGCGGAAGAGGAAGAGGTAAAACAAAGTTGCTTCTTGACAAAAGAGTGAAACCAAAGAACCCTAGAGGTTGAACAAATTGAAAGAAAGAATGCAACAAAGAAGAACAAAGTTGCAAACACTCCGTTAGACAAGAGGAACAAGGAACATTACTAGAACCTTGTAGATTGAAAGACATAAGAAAAGTGTCACAATGGACAAGAAGTACATGCAAGCACTCCGGTTGAAATGAGATGTACAAGGAGCGATAAAGATCAATTATGACAACACTCCGGTTGGAAATGGAAAGTAAAGAATATGGGCTTGGCAAAATGAAAGCACTTGGATTAGACTCCGGCTAGAAGAGGAATGATAGACACAACACTCCGGTTAAACAGGATATAGAAGGAATAAGAATGATATAATTTGGGCAGCACTCCGACTGTAAATGGAAGGAATTGAACATGATCTTGACAAGATGAGAGGATACTTGATGAAATCAACAACACACTGCCTCTGGAACTATTGAAAAAATGGCACAATGGATAAGAAAGATTTCAGACAGCACTCCGGTTGAGAAGGGAGGCAAAACTTGATAAGATTAGAGAACTTGAATGGAGAACACGACACTTCTGTTAAATGGATAGGCAAAGGAAAGAGCATGATCTTGGCAAAACGAGATGATGGGACGAAGAGAGTAACGTCACCATGCCTCTGGAACAAATGAATGGAAAACTAGATGGTTGTAAAGAAGAAGAACGGAGAAGACGAATGAGAACTCTCGCAAATAAAATTGAAAGAGCATGCTTACGAAGAAAAGGTTGAACAGAGTTGTTGGAAAACCAACAACGAAAAGAGTAAGCTTGTTGTGGGCTTATGGAAAAACATCTCGAAATCTTGAGGTGAAATTCTGCCACTAACGAAAAACAATATATAGGATTGGTATCAACAAGGAGACGAGGGACTTATTTCCACCGGGAGGATAAATGAAGAACTTGGGTCATTGAGAAGCATCACAATAGTAACATTCCTTAGGGAAGGCTTTAGGTGAAATCTTGCCAAGGTAACTTCAACGAAGAGATTGATTGAATTAAAATATCTCATTCTTGACAACATGTGAATCATGAAACACGAAGGAAAATTATCAAGAATGACATAACACCACCTCAAAAGATAAGGTAGAAGGAATCTCACTACGGAATGCAAGATGAAGAATACTTGAGCTCCTTTGAAAATAATCTCGATCAACACTTCAAGAAGGAATTAAATCCTTTATGAACCATCATGTAGGTCTCCATAAAGAATTCCGGTAACAAAAGGATGGTCAAATGAAAGGAAAAAGAAGTTGAAAACACAAGGTGAAGCCTTGCGATGATTTAGATGGAGCTTCGCGATGATATAATCGAGAAAACTTGGAACTCCGGAAAAGAAAGATGAGCACTTGAAACCAAGAATTTTGATGAACCTCCGGAATAAGGAATTAATCGCTTGGATGAAACAAGAATAAGAATTACATTATGCTTGTCCTTCACCAATTTAAATTGATGACATGCAACGGATTTGGCATACTACTTATTCTCGTCAAAAAAATAGACATAGCGCAAACTTGGGAAGGTCTTCAACGAACCACCGGTAGGATTTGGAAAGAACGAATGAATTGATATGATAACGAAGGAAGAGAAATCTTTAATGAACCACCGTAAGAATTGAAAACGATTAAAGAAAAGATAAAGAAACACCGGGAAGAATTAGAGAACGAATGAAGATACTTGAGGGGATTTAGATACATGAGAACGAAGAGATCACGAACTGATCAGAGAATACTTGAATGATGCACCGGTAATATTTGGAGAATGAGAGCTGAAAGCTGAGAATGGATAAACCCGAAATGATGGTCTCCGTAGAATCAAACTGAAAAAGACTCCTGAATTGCTCCGGATGGTTGAAAAGAATTCTCACAATCGAAAACAATTATGAGAGGATGGCAACAAGCTAGAATCACGAATCTTTGAAAGAATGGACAAGTTTTGGAGGAAAAACTCTTCTTTGGTCTTCAAAAACCGAGGATGACGACGAGAAACACCACCAAGAATTTATTGAGATACTCCGGGAGAATGAAAAGTGAAGTGGTTGAGCCAACGATGAAAAGAATTTGAAAGATCTTGGAGAAGGCATTTGACTGATGATAATTCATTCTTACGTCAAACTTCGAAAAGAATTTGAGGGTAGCTCCGGAAAAATAAGAAGAGTCGGGTAAGATCCTGGGAAAAGACCTGTGGGTTAGGGCCCACTCAAAAGATACACCGTTGAACAATTTAAGAGAGAGATTGCGCCGGATGAATTTAATGGCTTGAATGAGATAACAACCTCGAAATAGCTTGAACGGATTGAATAAGATAACATCTTCTGAGATATCTTCGCACTCCAGAACAAAAGAATAGAGAGAGGTGAACAATTAAGAGAGTCTTCGGTAAGGACTTCCAACATGGAAAGCATGTGAACCAATGAAAAAGATATGATCAACACGAAAGCTTGCATTGAATCCACCGGAGAAGGAAAAAGAAACAAAGAATGATTAACTTAAAGCTCCGTTAGTATCTTCCTAACAATCATCGGATAAGAATGTTGACGGAAAAAAATGGAGAGGCTTCACATTCATAAGATGGATACTTGATTAAGAAATCCAAGTCCTTGAAAAAAAAAGGGGGGGGGGGGGGGAAAAACAAAGACAACTTGGGACGGATGAAGCAAACACCGTTGCAAAGAACTGAGAATTGATCCCGCGAATGTTGAAATGATCGGATCCACTTGAAGAGGAGCACGCCGGTTGAAAAGGATAAGCATGACCACCTCGATTATCATGAAGGATTAGTATTCACATCGAAATATGAGAACACCGCTTAGGAAAGGTATGGAACCAACACTTAACTTCGAAGCAACTCGAATACCACAATCAAAACAAAACAAAGGATTGGCTTGCAAAATAAGCCGGAACAAACATATGATAGAGATTTCGTCCAAAGTTTTCGTGGTGGGGCCCACACGGGCTCGATCGTACAGCACCATCATGTACAAGGCAGTGCACATGACATACGAAGCGTCCCCGAGTCAGCATAGCCAAGGACTCTTTAAGACACAACGAGACCACTGTAAAACCAACCGTGGATAGGCGGACCACTAGACGTCGAACCCCAATCTCATATCATGCATCTGATGGAAAGATATCCTAGGAGCTACTTGAATTCCCACTTATAAACTCCCGAAACTTTCCAGTTATGCAATCAGTTGTTGGGGATATAGGGGAAGCATAATATCTCACCCAAACTAGCAAATCCTACATCTAGCTGTATCCATCCTTCAACACATAACCAAGAAAACTTCGGAAATCGTTTACCTCAACCTTCGAAAAGCATCCGTTATACGAGTTATGGCAATACTCCCGAACTCCCGCCCCAGTACTGGGTGGCGTCGAGGTTATCTCACCAACAACTGCATAAAAGAGATTTTCGATGTCGGCGAACTCAGGTATTCCAGAACTGCAACGATAAAATTGTGATGGCAACACCTCGGAGCTCAACTCCCCGGGACACTGCCACAACCCCTAAATGTCAGGAGGCACCAAGAACAATGTTCTCGTCACAAAACCATCGAAACGATTCCAAGATACCCGCGTGATCCTTAAAAAAATTAGTGAAATTTGAGAAGAGAAGAGTCAAAACTCTACGTTAGGATGCCTCACCAGAGCGACGAAGGGACTGAGGAGTAAAAATAATCCTACACTCCGATATATATAATCCTAAAAGACTCAAAACATTTTTCTAGACTCAACAACACCAGCGATTCGATCAAGAAGGGGGCTCCTAAGTCGGGGAAGGCTCTGATTACCAACTTGTAACACCCATGATGCGGCTATATCTCCCACGTGTCGGAGCATGACTTAGAGGCATAACCGCATTGTAGGCATGTCGCAAGAGGGATAATCTTTACACATCCCATGTACTGAATAAGAAAGAGGTACAGAGTTGGCTTACAATCGCCACTTCACACAATACATAAATATAGCATTACATCATCCAGATACAATCAAGGTCCGACTACGGAGCCAAAATAAAAGAAGACCACTCCTAATGCTAGATCCCCGATCGCCCTGACTGGGTTCCACTACTGATCTACTTGAAACGAAACAACACAACGAACACGATCTTCATCGAGCTCCCACTTGAGCTGGGTTGTATCATCTGCACTGGTATCATCGGCACCTGCAACTGGTTTTGGAAGTAATCTGTGAGTCACGAGGACTCAGCAATCTCACACCCGGGAGATCAAGACTATTTAAGCTTATCGGTAGGAAAGGGTAGTGGGGTGGAGCTGCAGCAAGCACTAGCATATATGGTGGCTACCTTACGCAAATGAGAGCGAGAAGAGAAGCAAAGCACGGTCGTGAACTAGAAGTGATCAAGAAGTGATCCTGAAACTACTTACGTTCAAGCATAACACAAGAACCGTGTTCACTTCCTGGACTCCGCCGAAAAGAGACCATCATGGCTACACACGCGGTTGATGCATTTTAATTAAGTTAAGTGTCAAGTTCTCTACAACCGGACATTACCAAATTCCCATCAGCCCATAACCGCGGGCACGGCTTTCGAAAGTTCAAAACCTTGCAGGGGTGTCCCAACTTAGCCCATCACAAGCTCTCACGGTCAACGAAGGATATTTCTTCTCCCGGGAAGACCCGATCAGTCTCGGAATCCCGGTTACAAGACATTTCGACAATGGTGAAACAAGACCAGCAAAGCCACCCGATGTGCCAACAATCCTGATAGGATTCGCACGTATCTCGTTCTCAGGGCAACACCGGATGATACTAGCTACGAGTAAAACCAAACCTCAAGTTTCCCCAAGGTGGCCCCGCAGGCAGCTCGGTTCGGACCAACACTTAGACAAGCACTGGCCCTGGGGGGCTAAAATAAAGATGACCCTCGGGCTGGCCGACCCGAGGGAAGGGTAGGTAGTGGTGAGGCAAATGGTAAAACCAAGGTTGGGCCTTGCTGGAGGAGTTTTATTCTAAGCGAACTTTCAAGGGGTCCCCATAACACCCAACCGTGTAAGGAACGCAAAATCAAGGAACATAACACCGGTATGACGGAAACTAGGGCGGCAAGAATGGAACAAAACGCCAGGCATAAGGCCGGGCCTTCCACCCTTTACCAAGTATATAGATGCATTAATTAAATAAGAGATATTGTGATATCCCAACATATCCATGTTCCAACATGGAACAAACTTCAGCTTCACCTGCAACTAGCAACACTATAAGAGGGGCTGAGTAAAAGCGGTAACATAGCCAAATAACGGTTTGCTAGGTAAGGTGGGTTAGAGGCTTGACATGGCAAAATGGGAGGCATGATATAGCAAGTGGTAGGTATCGCGGCATAGCAATAGAGCGAGCAACTAGCAAGCAAAGATAGAAGTGATTTCGAGGGTATGGTCATCTTGCCTGAGATCCCACAAGGAAGAAGAACGAGTCCATGAAGAAGGCAAACAGACGTAGTCGAACGGATCCTTACAAACACGACGTTAACGGAACCAACCCGAAGAAGCAACACCGGAAAGAAGCAAACAACATAATAAACAACCAACACATAATCATGGCATGATGCACAACCAAGTATGATGCATGTCCGGTTTAAAGATACATGGCATGGCATGGCAAAGTGCACAAGCAGTCCTACAAATTAAGTGGAGCTCAATATGCAACGAGTTGCATATTGACGAAACACCACATGACTTATTCAGTTCGATCTCGTTTATGTACTCAACAATATTAAATGTTGTTTAGCATGGCAAGGGGTGAAGCAAAGTAAAACTACCTATCTAGACAAGTTTAAATGAGGCCGGAACAACAAGCAACAAGTCCAAAAAATCCTCATGTGGATATTAATGGATTTGGTACTGTTCTGCCCTAAACCATATTTTAGAGTTGTTAAACAAGCAAAGTAAAGCCACCATGATAATCTAGGCATTTTTCCACCCCATTTACATATAAAGTTTATTAAATTCCGAGTTACGGTTATTTAGTTATGAAATAAAGCATTTTAGCATGGCAAGGGCAAAATTTAAACAAACAACATTTTAAGCATTTTAAACATAGATGAAAGTGGCATATTATTAATCTACACATAATTCTAAGCATTTTTCATATATAACTTGTTTTAATATGATGCACCATTTGAGAGATAAAATAACAACAGGGGGGTTTCTACAAAACAGACGTCTCTCGAATAAAAGCTAAAATCGCAGGTAGGAAAAAAATGATCTGGGCCAAAACTGGCTGGCCCATTAGTGCAAGGCGGGGCGCTGGATCTGGGCTTACCATGGGCTTGGCCCATTCAAAAAATATAGAGGAGGCCTGGCGCTTGGCCTTGGGGAGGCGATAGCGGGCTGGCGGCTAGCGACCGGGAAGTCAACGCGGGCGCTGGTCGCTGGTCATACTCGTCCACGCGTGCTCGCACCTAGAAGCGGGGGAAGCAGCGACCGATGCAGAGGAGGCAGCAGGGCGCCAGGAGGTCAACCGGATCCGAACAAGGGGTAGGCTTGCGACAAGGCAAACGGCGGCATCTTGCATGCTCGAGCGCCAGTGAACCTCCACGGCTGCTTGTTCCTGACGAGGCAGAGCATAGGGAGGTGAGTGGGAAAACGAGAAGGGAAACAAAGGGAGGAGGAGGAGTGCACTGCGGCCAATGGTTTCCTCACGGCAGTAGGGCGTCGGGGATGGGGGATCCATGCTTGTGGAAGCCAAGGGCGCTGGATCCGGGCGCGGGACACGACTTGAAGAAGATGTTGGCCATGGCGAGACGAGAGGGAGTCGAGGTCGGGAACGGCAGGAAGGCTCCATGGCTCCGGAGGAGGTCGAGGTTCGCTGGGGCGGACGGTGCTCCGGCGGCTGACGCAGGGCGGTGCTGCTCCCGATCCATCCTGGATCGAGGCACGGGAGGAGGGAACAAGGTGCTCGGGACCTGCAGGGCTGCTGGATCCCGAGCCTCTGTGGGATGAACTGCGACAACGGGGGCCGTTGGATGCCGATCTGACGGCTCTAGACGGATGAACAACTAGTGGATGAGAGGAGGTGGATGGCTGCGGGTGGATCTGGAGGCTGGCTCGCGATTGGGGGCGCGTGGAAAAAGAGGAGGAGACCAGGTGGCTGGCGGCGACGGCTGGACAGGGGAGGATCCCTAGGAAATAGGGTTAGGTCCAAAATAGACTAGGGGTAGACTATATATACAGGAAAAGAGGGAAGTTGGATCATCCGATCGAAATCCGACGGACGAGAATAAATAGGCTCGGGAGTCCATAAAAGAAAACGGGGATGTTTTATAGATGTTAGGGGATGATCCGGACCCAACGGTAACGACTATCCGGGTCGGGTTCGGGACAACTTTCAGACGCGCGCGCGAGGAGGGCCGCGGGCTGACGAGAGAGGTTAGGTTGGGCCTAGCGGTAGGTGATGGCCTGTGTAGAGGGGCTTGGGCTGAGAGGAGAGGAAGAAGGCAGCCCGGCAACCGTTTCCGGAGACCGAAAACGTCCGACGTTTGACCGGCTATACTGCCGCTATAGTTATTCGTTGGGGCATCAAACGGACTCCGAATGCGATGAAACTTGGCAGGCGGCCTATCTACACTAAAATAAGACCGCACGCCAACTTTCAACCCATTCCGAGAACATTTTCCGGCCACTTATAAAATAATATTTCGGACATGTCGCGGGCGCGTGCAAGGGTGTCTGGGCTCAGAACGGACAACGGAAAGAACGAGGAGACTGGGACGGATGCAAGTTTCGAAAACATGATGATGCAATGTGCATGATGACATGGCAAGATGCAACACACAAGCGAATAACAAGGCAACACCATCGAATAACTGGAAGACACCTGGCGCAACGGTCTCGGGGCGTTAAAGGATCACTGGACAGTGGTCAAAAACATCCTGAAATACCTAAAAAGGACCAAGGATATGTTTCTCGTTTATGGAGGTGAGAAAGAGCTCGTCGTAAATGGTTACATCGATGCAAGCTTTAACGCTGATCCGGATGACTCTAAGTCACAAACCGGATACGTATTTATATTGAATGGTGGAGTTGTCAGTTGGTGCAATTCCAAGCAGAGCGTCGTGGCGGGATCTACGTGTGAAGCGGAGTACATAGCTGCTTCGGAAGCAACAAATGAAGGAGTCTGGATGGAGGAGTTCATATCCGATCTAGGTGTAAAACCTAGTGCATCGGGTCCAATGAAAATTTTTTGTGACAATACTGGTGCAATTACCTTGGCAAAGGAATCCAGATTTCACAAGAGAACCAAGCACATCAAGAGAAACTTCAATGCCATCCGCGATCAAGTCAAGGAGGAAGACATAGAGATTTACAAGATACATATGGATCTGAATGTTGCAGACCCGTTGACTAAGCCTCTCTCACGAGCAAAACATGATCAGCACCAAGACTCCATGGGTGTTAGAATCGTTACTATGTAATCTACATTATTGACTCTAGTGTAACTGGGAGACTGAAGGAAATATGCCCTAGAGACAATAATAAAGTTGTTATTTATATTTCCTTATATCATGATAAATGTTTATTATTCATGCTGGAATTGTATTAACTAGAAACTTAGTACATGTGTGAATACATAGACAAAACTGAGTGTCCCTAGTATGCCTCTACTTGACTAGCTCGTTAATCAAAGATGGTTAAGTTTCCTAACCAAAGACAAGCGTTGTCATTTGATGAACGGGATCACATCATTAGAGAATGATGTGATTGACTTGACCCATCCGTTAGCTTAGCATAATGATTGTTTAGTTTATTTCTATTGCTTTCTTCATGACTTATACATGTTCCTCTGACTATGCGATTATGCAACTCCCGAATACCGGAGGAACACCTTGTGTGCTATCAAACGTCACAACGTAACTGGGTGATTATAAAGATGCTCTATAGGTGTCTCCGATGGTGTTTGTTGAGTTGGCATAGATCGAGATTAGAATTTGTCACTCTGAGTATCGGAGAGGTATCTTTGGGCCCTCTCGGTAATGCACATCACTATAAGCCTTGCAAGCAATGTGACTAATGAGTTAGTTACGGGATGATGCATTACGGAACAAGTAAAGAGACTTGCCGATAACGAGATTGAACTAGGTATGATGATACCGATGATCGAATCTCGGGAAAGTAACATACCGATGACAAAGGGAGCAGTGTATGTTGTTATGTGGTTTGACCGATAAAGATCTCCGTAGAATATGTAGGAGCCAATATGGGCATCCAGGTTCCGCTATTGGTTATTGACCGGAGATGTGTCTCAGTCATGTCTACATAGTTCTCGAACCCGTAGGGTCCGCACGCTTAACGTTCGATGACGATTTGTATTATGAGTTATGTGATTTGATGACCGAAGTTTGTTCAGAGTCTCGGATGAGATCACGGACATGACGAGGAGTCTCGAAATGGTCGAGAGGTAAAGATCGATATATTGGAAGGTTATATTCGGACACCGGAATGGTTCTGAAGTGTTTTGGGTATTTTCCGGAGTACCGGGAGGTTACCGGAACCCCCCGGGGAAGTAATGGGCCTTAATGGGCTTTAGTGGAAAGGAGAGAAGGGCCTCAAGGGTGGCCGCCCCCCCCCCAAGGGCTGGTCCGAATTGGACTAGGAGGGGGCGGCGCCCCCCTCTCATTCCTTCTCCCCTCTTCCTCCTTCCCTCCTTCTCCTAGTTGGAATAAGAAAAGGGGGGCGAATCCTACTTGGACCGGGAGTCCAAGTAGGACTCCCCCCCTTGGCGCGCCGCCTCTAGGGCCGGACTCCTCTTCCCCCCTCCTTTATATACGTGGGAGGGGGCACCCCAAAGGTACACCAAGTCTTCTCTTAGCTGTGTGCGGTGCCCCCTCCACAGTTACACACCTTGGTCATATCGTTGCAGTGCTTAGGCAAAGCCCTGCGCCGGTAACTTCATCATCACCGTCAACATGCCGTCGTGCTGGCGAAACTCTCCCTCATCCTCAACTGGATCAAGAGCTCGAGGGACGTCATCGAGCTGAACGTGTGCTGAACACGGAGGTGTTGTACGTTCGGTGCTAGGATCGGTTGAATCACGAAGATGTTCGACTACATCAACCGCGTTACTAAACGCTTCCGCTTTCAGTCTACGAGGGTACGTGGACACACCCTCCCCTCTCATTGCTATGAATCTCCTAGATAGATCTTGCGTGATCGTAGGAATTTTTTTTGAAATGTTGTGTTCCCCAACAGAAGGTTGCATCCTGGAATAATACAAAATGCAGCACCACCGCACAGCTGGTGATGGGTCTCCTTAGGAGCAAAGCCCAACTACCACAAAACACAAAGGCGGAGCTCCAAAAATCCTCAGAAAGGTCACTACTAGAAGTACCCTTTAAGCGAGAATCATACACCCATCTATGCAATCAAATCAACAAGCCCTGCCGGTGTATGCCATGGGAATTTTTAAATTTCTGGTTTCTCTATGTGAGGAATTATCCTAGATTATAAGGAAATTTTGGTGGGGAGATGAGGAAGATAGAAGGAAAACACATTGGCTAGCATGGGATAAATTAACAAGGCCTAAAGGTAAGGGTGGTATGGGATTTCGTGATCTCAAACTTTTTAATCAAGCTCTTTTGGCAAAACAGGCGTGGCGTTTATTGATTTATCCGGATTCGTTGTGTGCGGAGTTGATGAAGGCAAAGTATTATCCTCAGGGTCATATTCTGGATACAGTATTTCCGCACCCTTCGTCGGTAACTTGGCAAGGTATTGTGCATGGTTTGGAATTGCTGAAGAAAGGGGTCATTTGGAGGGTTTGTGATGGTTCTAGTATTAATATTTGGAGGGACAATTGGATACCCAGAAACTACGGCCTAAAAATTTCTGCAAAAAGGCATAATACTAGATTGAAGTGGGTCTCTGATTTATTCATGAGCAGGGATAAGTGTTGGGATGAAATTTTGGTTAAGCATATTTTCTATCCACATGATGTTGAGGAGATTCTTAAGATTCGTATTCATGCATATGGGGAGGGAGATCTTATTGCATGGCACTATGAAAATAATTATATATTTTTCTGTTAAGAGCGCGTACAATTTAGCGCTTAATTTGAAGTATAGCCAGGGTACCTTTGGCCAATCCAGTGGCGAACCAGAGGGGGAAAGGAGGATATGGGAGTTAATCTGGAATGCTAATATACCCCAGAAGATTAGGATTTTTGTGTGGCGTGCTGCTACCAAAAGCTTGGCGGTCCGGATGAATAGAGTTAAGATCCATCATACTAATTCAGGTATGTGCTCTATTTGTTGTGTGGAATACGAAAACACCTCTCATGCCCTAGTGAGGTGTTCTAAAGCTTGTGCTTTGCGGTTGGTGTTGAGAGATTCGTGGGATATTCCGGACGAAGAGTTGTTCAAATGCTCGGGACCGGACTGGCTTTTTAGTTTGCTGGATCAGTTGAGCTTGCAGCAACGGGAGCAAATCTTATTCCTCTTCTGGCGAGCTTGACATCTGAGAATGTGGTCAATTATTGGTCTTCTTACCAATCACGACATTGTTCAGTTGGATTCTAGCAATAAAGATAAGAAAAAGGTGGGAGGTGTTATTGCGGATTATGTACCACACAGAGAACACGTGGTGTGGAAATCTCCTCCTGATGGCTATATCAAGATCAATGTCGACGCTAGTTTTATGGAGAGCATTAACGTAGCCAGTGTGGGGGTTGTTGTTAGAAATTCGACTAGCGAAATCATCATTTCCTTGTGGGATTTTGTTGGTCGGTGTACTAGTGTCAATGAAACTGAGTTCCGCGCCTACCTAGCAGGCCTTTATATCCGTATTACCCTTCACCAGTCTATTATTTTGGAGACTGACTATGCTTTCATTCATTCTTTCGTTGCAAGTGAGAAGCTTGATAGATCCCCTCTCATTGACCTGAAGAGACAGGCTTTGTGCATCGCCAAGTTGTTCCAAAATTTGAGCTTTTCAAAAATAAAACGGCATGCCAATGAGGTGGCACATGAGATTGCTAAGTTCGGTTTTATTAGTAAGTCCGACGGGTTGCTTGTTAACTCTGCCCGCCTTGCGTGGCGTATACTGTAATGAATGATTGTAATAACCTTTTGTTTAATTAATTAGTATAAGAGGTGTTTTTAAAAATATCAACAAGCAACAATATTAGCACAGTGATTTGCTACGTGGTCTGGTCAGCACTAGGTTGCTCCTAGATCCAACAATAATAGCTTAAGAAATGTACTCCACAACAATAATTCGAGCAAACCTGTACAGGAAATCGCTAATCCGAAGAAAAACCACCTTGCAAACTTGAGCGAAATTTGGGGTGAAATACACTGCCAATTTTCTCAAGAAAAAAATATGGGGGGAGCTAAGGGGATTTGAAGAGACTGGCCTGGATCGGAGGGAGCACTCCCGAGCAAAAAGGGAAGGAGTAAATGTGATTTTGCCAAGTGAATTACGGTTTTGATTTTGTGGCTGCCGCAATTGGAAGAAATTCCCCAATCTTATCCCATCGTCACGACAAACAAGAGTGTCAATGGGGCCCGTACGCAATTACAACCTCATCGTGGGCCTTGCTCCCAGGCTAATATCTCTGACAGGTTTTGCCTACGCGTCACACTGCAACCGATTTTAGTATAGAGTGGGTTGTTGTCGCTAAATCATCTGTGTACATACGACCACGCGAGGTCGTTATCCGTACCGCTTATCACCACACCATTCGTGCTAACTCCAATACAACGGTTGCGTATAAACTCACCTGAGCAGCATACATCATATTGTATATCGCATGTATTTCTCTCTACGCGTCAGTAAATGCCCACATGCCATCGGGTGGTGACAGGCGGCCGCGACCAGTGCCAAGCTCCTGAGCTGTAGCCACAACGGCTACATGCACCAGGCGTGAGGGAGATGCAACGGCTAGCTGGGCGACGCTCCTCTCTGCTTATTTAAACGCCATGTCTCCTTGCATCGCATGGCCATTTCAAACTGCTCCCCTTCTCCATTTCTTTCAGACTAGCCGGGCTTTGCAAAGCATGTGTTCGTCTGTGACCTGTAGTAGTTCAACACAACCTCCATCTCACCACACGAGCAACCAGATGCCTCTACTCCCTCTCATCCATTGCCCCGAATGCAACACCGGCTATGTCCTGTGGTTTGTTTCCGGGACAGAACTAAACCCAGGGAGGCACTTCTACAAGTGCGAACGGCATGGGGTAAGTTGTTCGTGATCCTCTCAGTCCATCGTCTCCCGGGCATCGCCAACATGCTGCTAATGACCATTCCCTGCATCCCCCTCGTGCGATGGATTTGTTCTTCCGTTATGCATTTTTCTTATCTGCCTGCTCCATGTCCATGTAATGTGCACCTGTCCTCCCAGCTCCAGCTGCAGACAAACATACGTATGCAGGCGGCTGGATTATCTTTAATACATATCCATTGTTTATGAGCATTTGTGAATTAGTAAGTCAGACTAATCTCGCGGAACAATGCAAATTTATTTAAACCACGGCCAGACACATGCATGGCATTAACCCCACGCAGTGCGTGTGCACCACACCCAGGCCAGCGGCAATAATCCATCGCTCCTACAGCCCACATGCGATGCATCTAGTAAAGACACAGCAGAAGAGTGAATACGCCCAGCTGCCCCTGCAAAATGTAAATGCACCCAGCAATCTATGGATGATCCATCTTCAACAACACCCTCAACAGAATTTAGCATATCCACAAATCTGTCGCCTGGGTCATCTTTAGCAACCTCTCGCAGTGTACAGAGGCGTCCCGATTGATTTGCAAAAACGAGGCAAACAGATGGGGATGGCGGGTCCATCTCACCGGCTGACCCAGATCGAGAACTCACGGCCAACAATGACTTTAAGTTAAGGGATCCAACCAAAATTTAGATCAAAACATGTGAAAGCAAGACACCCAAAGGCATAGGTGAAGAACGAATCAGAAAGATGTTTTCAACGGGCTGACCTGATCTCCATTTGTGCAAAATCCATCGCCAGACCTAGCTCTGTTCGTCCACGGACGACGGGAAGACGAGATGAGCAGTGCGAGAAACGAACTCGTGCGAGCACACAATTATGTCCACCCAACACAAAGAGCAATTATTCCATTGCCTGAGCGTTGCATGGCTCGTGTATTCGTACGGTATTAAATGCGGGGCTGGTCCACACTATGTGTCGCATAATGAGATGTATTCCAGAAGCTGGAAATTAGCCTGCCCTGTATTCCCTAATGTCCTATTAAAAGTAGTCATCACGATGCGCGCGCGGACGGGCTTGATTGCGGCAGCGCGTGGCCGCATGTCCCAAAAATTCACGTCCGGGTTGTTGTGTTGGTTTATGTCATCAGGGTGAGCCACCTAACTCCTGCTAGTTGGTTGCACGTGCTGAAATGGTTCATAGGAAATGAAGAAAAAATACAGAAATAGAAAAAATCGCTTGGTTCAGAAGACTTGAGTACAAAAATGCAGGATGTTTAGAGTGGGCTTCATTTTAGGTTTTCTACACATGAATTATAGGAGCATAATCTTTAATGGCATAATATCCTAATTACATTTTTGTGTAGTTTGATTTTAACATGTGTTTAGTAGGGTTAATATGTTTATTTATTCATGTGAACCAAAACGTAGTTTACATAATACCCTAACATGTATAGTAAAAAAAAGATGGAGGAAGTACTATGGTAAATGCTCTACATGAACACCGACTTACTTCCAGTTTCAGAATACATTTTGGTAACAATATTGAAGTATTTCTATGGAACAAGGCTAAGGCACGGCCCTAGTTTTCCATGTTATTTTTACCATGAAAGTCTGGAATGTAGCAAGAGGCAGAAACACGGAACTTCTTTAATGAACATATGACTGGAGCCTTCCTATCTGTCTCAAACGTTCGGGCCTGTCCGGTCACTGCTCAAAAAAAAACACCCAATCAGACCTGGCAAATCTGACCCAAATGTCCCGGTTTGACCGACACTCCCTTTACCTAGCCCACATCTGGGACAGATATGGGACGTTGGTTCCGACAAATCAAATACTCCCTCCGTTTCTTTTTAGTCTGTATATAAGGTTTGGTCAAAGTCAAGCTTTGTAAAGTTTGACTAATTTTATATTAAAAAATATAAACATTGACAATATGGAATCAATATTATCAGATGCACCACGAAATGTATTTTTATACTATATAGTTTTACTATTGTAGATGTTCATATTTTTCTATATAAATTTGGTCAAACTTTGTGTAGTTTGACTTTGACCAAATCTTATTCGCGAAGTAAAAAGAAACGGAGGGAGTACATCCCAAATCATCTCAAAATTGACTAGTCCACTACTTCGACCGCAGTCCTCCTGCATATGTCCTCCATTTCCCGCCTCCGCGTAGTCGCCCAACTCTTTCCTAGCTCACTGTTCGCGCCGCCATCCTCATCCATCGTCGTTGATGTCGTCGCCGACTACTCTGGCTGCCACCATCGGCATGGACGATGTCTCAGAACCGGTGGGAATTCTGACCATGGCGGTCAGTTGCAAAGTAGAGAACGTTGCCCAGAGGAAGCGTTGCCCAAAGCAGTGCGAGTGTGAAGCGACAAGGAAGGTAGCTGCTGAGAGGGCCGGTGCAAAGATGGCTACCGACGAGGACATGGACTTTGGCATGAGCGGTCTGGGGACATCAACCAATCCGTATGTCGTGGCCGAGGGGACTTTTTTCAGGAGGAGGTAAAGAAGGAAGAGAGGTGCAAGATCTTCATAGATATGCAAGGGAGAAGATGGAATTCGGTCCGGAGAGTCATGTTGCAGGAACTAGCCTCTTAGATGATGAAGCCAAGGAGTGGATGATCAAGATGAAACAGAGGACCAACTATCTCAACAATTGAAGCGTTTGATTCATGCGTGTATCGGCTATCTATGTATGAATCATTAAATTTTATTTTGGCATGCAATAAATTGTTGAACTATTGTTTATTTTGTATCCTTGAATTATTGAATTGATGACCAATTTATGCTATATAAGAGCAACTCCAATGAGGTGACCCAAACGGACACGGGTTTTATCCGTTTTTTATCCGTTTAGGTCATCTGTCCGCCTAGCGGACATGGGGCGGACAAATGCGGCCGGTGGATCCACCCAACGCACAACACATAAAAGCGGACAACAACAACACATGAAGCGGTCGATCCCCTTCTCTGCTTCCTCCCCCGTGCATGTCGCCGGCACCTCCATCCTCTGCTCCGGCCGTTGCCGGCTGGCTCCAGCGCCGCCACGCCCTGGCGCTGCTCCGCCGCCGCCTTCCCTCTGATTCCCCGCCTTTCCTTGACTAATTTGGCCCATGTGTGCCCAATCGAGGCTGCCCCCATGAACGTCCATGGCGCTGCAGTTCCCCTCTATTGCGAAGCTCGTCCATGGCGATGCCCATCTGGATTTCCTCTCCTCCTAAAGCGATAGCTCCTCTCTGCTCACTCTCCTCCTCTCTGCTCACTCTCCGCCAGCGCTGCCACGACCTAGCGCTGCTCCGCGGTCGCCTTCATCGCGTCAGCGCCGCAGAGCCGAACTCCTCCGGCCCTCCCAGCTTGAGGTCACCGGAGCACTCGGGCCGTCCAAGCAGCCGCGACAGCGATGCCCGCCGCGTCGGGAGCGGCCATGGCCGACGCCCCTTCGACGAGATCTGCAGCTCACCGGGTCTCCTCGGGCCCATGTCGTCTGCCTGCGTTTCCCCGGCACCGCCGTGATCTAGTTCCCCGGGCCTACGCAGGAGGCCTCGTCGGCGAGCATGGCAGTCCCTGCGCGCAGGTGGACTCGCCGGTGCGCCGGTCCTTTGCTCGCGGTCATTGATATGTGGGTCCAGAGCGGACAGGAGCGTGCGACGAGAGCGTCCGCTTCTGTCTGTCGCGGACCCATTTGTGACTCATATTTGGACTCAGTTTGGGTCGGGACGGACAGCAGGCGGAGGCTGTGTCCGTTTGGTCGCCCCGTTGGGCCAACTTTTGTGTTCGGGTGATCCAAATGGACGAAATGGGTCGCCCCATTGGAGTTGCTCTGATGGGCATGCATGGATATGGTTGTTCACAAGTATTGTACAGGAGGACAGATGAGGACTCGCCCGATGCTGTCCGCCGGATGAATGCTGCGGTTTGATTCTCGGCGTCTTGCATAGTACTGTACTAGTACATCTGCGCTTCACTAAAAATGGAAGCTGAGTGCAGAATAATTTTCATGCGCTTTGGTGAAGGAACCAAAGCTTCGTTGGCGACTGATGAGTGAAACGAGTACGAAGGACAGCAGCGATCTTGTACCCGGCATACTCAGATTCTGAATAACAGCAGCGACGAAGCGTCAGACTGGTTGATCCACATCGCCGGATTTAATTCAGTCTTGTGACCGCGACGAAGCATGCTAGCTGAAAGTACCAGAGTGAAGATCAAGTGACAACTTCAAATAGAACAGATATGATGTCGTGTCCGTGTATGGTCTCACACATTCAAGTGTTTATAACTTTTTTGTTCTCAATTTTTAAGGCAGAGTTTTTTTTTGGCAAATCGACTTCTCCAAACAAGGTAAGAAATTATGCAGGAATATCAAAAGTGCTGCTCAAAAGTGTTTCAGAGGCAGAGGCAGCAAATTTGTGTTAAAATGCACACACACTAGAACATTAATGTGCATGCTGCCACAACCGCAATTCCTGATTAGTAGAGACTCTCTCACACCTTCTACTGAGCTCATCTGGCTATTCACAAGTCAAAACCTTCAGGCAGTTTATCCATTTAATATCGAAACAGACGTAAAAGAAAGAATTACACCTTCTACTGAGCTCATCTGGCTATTCACAAGTCAAAACCTTCAGGCAGTTTATCCATTTAATATCCAAATGAAGAGCCAAGAAGGGCCATTTCGCGAAGCATTCCCAACACTTCAGTTTAGGATGTAAATTTTCGTGAAGAATAGCTAACCCGGCAACAGAACTTCAGGATACCAAGGGCAGCCCATTATTTGTAAGCCTAGCATCAGTTCTTGAGATGGAGAGCAAAATCAAAGGAAGTACTTGTGCAAAGTGAACTTAAAAGTTAACAGTGAGCCATTTCTGCGTCGATAAAGTGCCACTGACGGCAGGGGCGCCACTCTCAGTCGCTGCAGCCCGGGATCCAGCAGGATCCATATCGGAAACTCAGAGAGAGCAGGTTCAAGCCACATCACAAAAAAATTTCCGTAATCGCTGAAGTCTCTATAAATACAACCGGGAACACACTTAAGAACACGAAAGAAGATCAGCTAAAGGCTAACAATCAACCCAGCAGACACCAAATGAAGAACGATCAGTTTGATCTAGCAAGGAAACAGGCCAGTTATTCAAACATCAGTCGGGAAGAACCAAAGGGAACAAGGGAAGAAGATAGGAGCAGAAAGAATACACAAGGGGAAGCATTATATCAGGCATTGAAGAGCGGGAGGGGCAAGGCTTAAGTCCCTCAAAACAAGCTGAAGACACAACGGGGAATGCAAGGCAAACAGAAAACGGATGAACACACAAATAGGCAGATGAAGAGAGCCATCACACATGGCAGGCGAGCTCGGAGCAAAATCTTCGAATGCCGGTGGATAGAAGCCCAAACTGCACGTAGAGTAGCAGCCCATCCGATACTGTAGCTACTCCAAGCAAGGCCAGCGTGACCGATGGCCCAGCTTGCAACAGCACAGGCGCAGAGCACCGTGAGATCCAAATCAAACGTAAATCCTTTCCAAATCATTGCGAGGGCTCCTAGTCTGCACTGTCAGAACAAATGCTAGTTTCTATTAAAGATAGAAATAGACAGGTCATGCCAAAATTCAGATAACTGTGGAAACTCCGAAGCGGAAGGATAAAAAAAATCAACTTGGCAGCTAGCAAGAACGCTGCTTCCAAGTGCATGGTAAAAGAACAAAGATTATGCACACATGAAAGAAAATAGGGGTGAACAATATTTCTTCAGCAGAGCGAAGCTAACAGGTTCAAATTATCAAACAAAACAGTGACAAATCCAAGCAACGGAACCTGGTTATCAGTACAGGTATGCAAACAATCTGTGAGCAGCGGAAACAAAGTGAAGGTGTATTGGCAGAAACTCTTTATTTTGTGAATAGTCACAAGTAATGAAAGTGAACTTTGATGTATTGAAATTCCATGATGTATCATCCTAACCAAAAACACCTTCAGCCCTATGGCAGTCAAAATCTACTTCACCTCAACCTAACTAGCTGTAGATTTCTACAGCACCAATCTATGGCAAAGGATTGCCTACTCTGCCCAACATAACAACCGATGAAGTTCTATGAGAAAATTGGGTGCTGCCATTTAGCTGTCAAGGTGGGAAGCAATCTTCTCGTATTGCCTGGCGTAGTCACACCCCAGTAACCGAGCATTAGACTGTACAGCTGTGCAGAGATCTACCAGTGAAGCTTGGTAGGAACAGCCTAAATCTGAAGCAGTGGCATTATTCCGCCCACCATTTACAGCAGCAGAGGCACTCCTGTTAGCTTCTGGCATCCTCATTGTCTTTCCCCTTGCTTTTGCAACCCCCAAACAAGACTTCAGCATCTGACTTATGTACACGTTCAGCCCAGAGTTCAGCAGATCAGCACATTCAACGGATATGCTAAGGCCTTCGGCTTTCAGCTTATTCTCAAGTAGCTTTGACAGGTCCTCGCTACCTGGCAATTCACCATTATTATAGCAAATCTCTGAGGGATAAGATATCGAAGGCTGAGAATTCTGAGCCTTTGGGGGAATTCCCAATGGAGCCCTGATTGGGCTCTGACTCTGCACACATACGGGGCTGCCCCTGGCTTGATCAACCTCCTCGCCATCCTCGACGGACACAAACTCCGCGGCCCCTGGATGACCAAGAGGGGACTTTCCAAGTGGACTCGGCTTATCAGCAAACCTCTTGTCACGGTTAGCCACCGGCCGCACTCTCCTTGCTAGCGGCACACCACTGGCCAATGTCCCATTCGTCACAGCGCTAGTCTGTGAATTCCCAGTTGGCGTCTGCCTGCTGGGCGGTGGCCCCAGCGACATATAAGCATTGCCGAGGATTGACTGGACGAGGAAATTGTGAAGCTTGATGTTCTCCTTCCCCAGTGTGGCCACGCAGATCTTGTCAAACTCGCTCTTGCCTAGCTGGAAACTCAGGAACTTCTTGAGGCTATGGAAGTAGAGCTCAGAGCGCTGGTGGCCGAGCTTCCTGACTAGATGCGACTTGATCTCCGCCGTGTCGACGCGAGCAAGTTTCTTGGAAGGCTGCATCTTGGAACAGCACGAATGTAAAAGGCCCGCGGAGACGACGGGGCTCTGTAAGAGCAAACCCTAGCTGCCACCGAACACCCAGGAGAACTCCAGCAATCCCCCGAGGGCTTCGCCCCAAGAAGTATCCTTTAGGCGAGAATCGTAGCACCCATCTGCGTAATCAGATCAAGAAGCGAAAAGATTAGCACAGAAGTTTGCTACGCAATCAGGTCAGCACAAGGGTTGCTCCGTGATCCAAGAGCTCGCACGGACGCACGGATAGCTTGAGAAATCTAATCCAAAACAATGTTTTCGAGCAAATCCGTACGGGGAATCGCAGACCCGAAGTAAATCCACCTCGAATTTCACAAACTTGACGAAATCCCGGGGCGAACTACCGCCGAAAGATGCCAATTTCCCCGAGAAAAAAATTGGGGGACGAAGGACGGGAGGAGACTAACCAGGATTGGAGAGGCCGAATCCACGACCCAGAATCCAAGAGCGCAACGCGAGCTCACCGATGAGCTGAATCTTGTTTTTGGTTTTGCGGCCGCCGCAATCGGGGAGATATTTTTCCCCCAATTTTGATCCCTGGTCACGACGAACAGCGCTGTCTCGTGCGCAATTTACAATTTACACCTCCCCGGCGAGCCTGGCTCTGGGCTAATGTCCCGCTGACAGGTGGGCCCTGAAGCGGATGATTGTGCTGCCAGTGTGAGCTGGCGTGGTTGGTTCGGTTGTCGGGGTCAGCCAGCCTGCTGGTTCTTGGACTCTTGGTCACACGTGCCGAAATAAAAACGTCCTGCTTTTTTTGACATTTTTTTGAAATGTTTGGATTGCTCATCACAAGTGTTGTTTATAATTCAGCCGATCTATTAATTTTCAATCATGGCAGTACAACAAACACGAGAAATAATATAAATTACATTCAGGTCCGTAGACCATCTAGCGACGACTACAAGCATTGAAGCGAGGCGAAGGCGCGCCGCCGTCATCGCCCCTCCCTCACCGGAGCCGGGCAAAACTTGCTTTGTAGTACAAAGTCACGAAAACGTCGTGTTAAGACTCCACAGGACTAGCGCAACAAAATAACAACCGTCGTCGATGACGAGTAATATAGATCAGAACAATGCAACCTGAAAACACACGAATATAGACGAATGACGAACAGATCCGAGCAAATCCACCAGGGACATATTCACAGGAGACACAGCTCCACATAGCCCGTCGACAATGCTGGACGCACCACGGGAACGGGGGCTAGGCAAGGAGAACGTTATTCCATCTTCAGAGAACCGTCGTTGTCTCGTCTTTCTGAGCAGGACACAAACCTTAACAAATTTCGAAGACACATCTAAAAACGGAGCCCTCACACCGGCAAGGGCCGGGATCCACTGTGTTCTCATGACCGTAAGGCCACCGGAGACGAGGCGGAACCCTAATTAGGGAGGAGGCGGCAGGTTATAATTCATACGAACTGATTTGTAGTTGGACGGCTAGGATGACAGTTGTATCCCCAGCCAACCAAGGATGAAGTCCTAGATTATTGATGAGTGGATTTTATACATACTTTTAGAGTATATTATAGTGCCAAAATCTCTCACATCATATCCATCTAGCACTTATTCATGTCTCTAATGCATAGTTTTCGGTATTTACTTGTTTTACCAAGTTTGTTGTATACTTTTTATTTTAGTTTTCTTTTGTGTTGTGGTCTTCGTAGTTGTGCTGGCATTTTCATGAACTCGAGACATCAAAAAAATCAAGCTAGGGGTCAAACCAGAGAAGTTCCACGCACCAGATTAAGGCCTTTTGGAGAGTTTGATGATTTGACATTTATAAAAGTGTCCAAAATGTAGATCTAAGGCCACAAACGCATCGGGATTTTCACTAGCAATCCAACAAGCCCAAGAACGTCAAAATCGGAGTTCATATAAAGAAAAGCAAATGATCATGACGATATCCAAGGCAATGATCATGTATTGTATATAGGCATCACGTCTGAGACAAGTAGACCGAAACGATTATTCATTACTACTATTACTCTACACATCGACCGCTATCCAGCATGCATCTCGTGTATTAAGTTCATGGAAAAATGAAGTAACGCCTTAAGCAAGATGACATGATGTAGACAAGATAAACTCACGTATGAAATAAATCTCATCCTTTTACCCTTAATAGCAGTGATACATACGTGTCATGTCCCTTTCTGTCACTGGGATTGAGCACCATAAGGTCGAGCCCATTACAAAGCACCTCTTCCCATGGCAAGATAAATCAATCTAGTTGGCCAAACCAAACAAATAAATTAGAGAAGAAATATGAGGCTATAACAATCATACATAAAAGTGTTCACAGAAAACTCAAATAATATTCATGGATAGATCTGATTATAAACTCACAATTCATCGGATCCCAACAAACACACTACAAAAAGGCATTACATCGAACAGATCTCCAAGAACACCAAGGAGAACATTGTATTGAAGGTCAAATAGAGAGAAAAAGCCATCTAGCTACTAACTATGTGTAACACCCCGGACACAGCCGCCGGTGGTCGTTACTCCTGGCGGGATCTAAACTGGCCCCACAGATCAATACTAGTCTTTTCTGCGCACTTTGTCCTCACTCATGCGCATCCGGGAGCAACTTCCCGGTCGGTCACCCAATCTGACACTACTCCAAGCTGAGCACGCTTAACTTTGGAGTTCTGTCCGAATGGGCTACCGGAAAAGAAGGAATTCCTTATTGATACGAGTAGTCTATCATCCCTAATAAGCCAGGCCATCACATACACCCCCACTCAGAGGAACCGACGTCCTCGTCGGGCCACACGAACGTTCCCTCTTGGCACATACGTCTGTGCTTCCAGTCTAGTACATGTGTCATGCCGTGTGCCACGACGGGTCACAACCGTCATGAACAACATGACCACGCACCTATCCGCAACCATCCGTGTAACCGCGAGGGTCGGCTCTGATACCAACTTGTAACGCCCCGGACACACCCGCCGGTGGTCGTTACTCCTGGCGGGATCTAGACTGGCCCCACAGATCAATACTAGTCTTTTCTGCGCACTTTGTCCTCACTCATGCGCACCCAGGAGCAACTTCCCGGTCGGTCACCCATCCTGACACTACTCCAAGCTGAGCACGCTTAATTTTGGAGTTCTATCCGAATGGGCTATCGGAAAAGAAGGAATTCCTTATTGATATGAGTAGTCTATCGTCCCTAATAAGCCAGGCCATCACACTATGGACCCATAGGTCTGTGGTAAACTACAAACACATCATCGGCGGGAAGCAAGGATGATGTACAACCCCCTCCGTGATTGAATCCCCCTCCGGCAAAGTGCCGGGAAAGGCCTCCAGACGGGTGAAGGAAATATGCCCTAGAGGCAATAATAAAGTTGTTATTTATATTTCCTTATATCATGTAAATGTTTATTATTCATGCTAGAATTGCATTAACCAGAAACTTTGTACATGTGTGAATTACAAAACAGTAAAACGAAGCTAGCTACGGCTCCCTACGGTGATTTGAGATTCTTAGCCGTTTGATCAAACTAACCGACGTACCAGATTGATATAGCGCCCATCAGGCTGTCCTCGTTCTCGCAATCCGCTCAATCCACGTGATCGGGCTACTGCTCCACAAAATGAGCTAGGAGATATATCCTTCGTCCGGCCGAAGGCCTACGTATCCCACAGAAAGGATTCTTTCCCAGTCCGTTCTGTGCGTCCTCGTCTCTCCCTGATTCCCCTAGTCGAGAATGCGACTGGCCGTCTCGGCGCCGGCGGCGCGCTACTGCTTCCAATGAGCGGCGGTCCATCGGCCAACATCAGTGGCAGTGTGGGAGAAGGGAAGAATACAATCCTCGGGACTCCACTCTCCACACCAGCGAGAGAAGCATGGGCATGCCACGCCATGGACTACGCCCCCACGTTGAAATCGGTGGTCGCCGGCTCACCGCTACTGGTGCCAGATCAGCGTCAATGACCAAGACCTTGACTCTTCCCATTTCAGCCACACCAGGTGCAATCGGCTGCGAAGATACGAACGCTGTCGGCACCAATCCCTTTTTCATTATCCCGAGTTTCCGAGATGATTGGTCAAGATGAAGGAAATCCCCTATCTTTCAAGTAATCTCTCCTTACGTATTTCCTTCTAAGATTTCCCCTCAGATTTTTGTCACCTGTTGGATCAAACTATGACGTTTGTATGCTTCGCTGAACATATTGTATCTGGTTCAGATTCTTGGTTTGATTAGACTATTCCATTCATGTTTTACCTCGCCCCAGCGGTGCTACCCCTTCCACTTGCCGCCCCTAAGCCCACAGGATGATGTGAGGTCAATTCAAATTGGCATAAGGTGGAGGGCTTGCGGCGGCCAACATCTCCTCAATGACATAGTTTTAAACCCTCTCCTACAACCCCGCGGCTATTGAGCTATGTTTAGTGCCCATTGTTATCACTTTGTATTCCATCAAAGAATGATTATTGTGTTGAAAACATATGCATCATTTAAACCCAAATATGGTAATCCAGATGCTCTGCTCCCCTCGACTGAACGCTATCTTTTTATTGGTAATATATATGTGCTAGAACAAAAACCAAACTTAAGTAGTCAAGCAAACATGTGGTTTCTCAATCAAATTACTTAAAATTCCAATTATTTCTTAATATATCTATTATTATTATTATTTTAGAATGGACAGGCGCAGCAACGCGCGCCTTTATGGTCTAGTACATAGACAAAATGAGTGTCACTAGTATGCCTCTACTTGACTAGCTCGTTAATCAAAGATGGTTAAGTTTCCTAGCCATGGACAAGAGTTGTCATTTGATGAATGGGATCACATCATTAGAGAATGATGTGATTGACTTGACCCATTCGTTAGCTTAGCACTTTGATCGTTTAGTTTATTGCTATTGCTTTCTCCATAACTTATACACGTTCCTATGACTATGAGATTATGCAACTCCCGAATACCGGAGGAACACTTAGTGTGCTATCAAACATCACAACGTAACTAGGTGACTATAAAGATGCTCTACAGGTGTCTCCAATGGTGTTGGTTGAGTTGGCATAGATCGAGATTAGGATTTGTCACTCAGTGTATCGGAGAGGTATCTCTGGGCCCTCTTGATAATGCACATCATTATAATCCTTGCAAGAAATGTGACTAATGAGTTAGTTACGGGATATTGCATTATGGAACGAGTAAAGAGACTTGCCGGTAATGAGATTGAACTAGGTATTGAGATAACGACGATCGAATCTCGGGAAAGTAACATACCGATGACAAAAGGAACAACGTATGTTGTTATGCGGTTTGACCGATAAAGATATTCGTAGAATATGTAGGAACCAATATGAGCATCCAGGTTCCGATATTGGTTATTGATCGGAGATGAGTCTTGGTCATGTCTACATAGTTCTTGAACCCGTAGGGTTCGCACGCTTAATGTTCGATGACGATCGGTATTATGAGTTTATGTGTTTTGATGTACCGAAGGTAGTTCGGAGTCCCGGATATGATCACGGACATGACGAGGAGTCTCAAAATGGTCGAGACATAAAGATTGATATATTGGACGGATATGTTCGGACACCTGAAGTGTTCCGGAGAAGTTTCGAATAAAACCAGAGTGCCGGAGGGTTATCAGAAACCCCGGGGAAACTAATGGTGCTCGATGGGCCTTAGTGGAGAGAGAGAGGGGTGGCCAGGGCAGGCTGCGCACCCCCTCCCCCTTGAGTCCGAATTGGACTAGGAAGGGGGGGGGCGGCGCCCCCTTTCCTTTCCCCTCTCCCTCTCCTTCCTTCCCCCTCTCCCCCTTTTGGTGGAAACCTACTAGGACTTGGAGTCCTAGTAGGAATCCCCTCTTGGGGGCGCGCCAAGGAGGGCCGGCCGGCCTCCCCCTCCCTCCTTTATATACATGGGGAGGGGGGACCCTAGAACACACAAGTTGATTGTTTTAGTCGTGTGCGGTGCCCTCCTCCACAGATTTCTACCTCGGTTATATCGTTGTAGAGCTTAGGCGAAGCCCTGCGTCGGTAACTTCATCATCACCGTCATCACGCCATCATGCTGACAAAACTCTCCCTTGACCTCAGCGGGATCTAGAGTTCGTGGGACGTCACTGAGCTGAACGTGTGCAGATCGCGGAGGTGTCGTACCTTCGGTGCTAGGATTGGTCGGATCGTGAAGACGTATGACTACATCAACCGCGTTGTCATAACGCTTCCGCTTACGGTCTACGAGGGTACGTGGACAACACTCTCCCCTCTCGTTGCTATGCATCACCTAGATGGATCTTGCGTGTGCGTAGGATTTTTTTTGAAATTACTGCGTTCCCCAACAGTGGCATCCGAGCCAGGTCTATGCATAGATGTTATATGCATGAGTAGAACACAAAGGAGTTGTGGGCGTGGGTATATACATATTGCTTGCCGTCACTAGTTGATTCTTGATTCAGCGGTATTGTTGGATGAAGCGACTCAGACCGACATTACACCTACGCTTACGCGAGACTGGTTCTACCGACGTGCTTCGCACACAGGTGGCTAGTGGGTGTCAGTTTCTCCAATTTTAGTTGAATCGGATTCAATGAACAGGGTTCTTTCTGAAGATCAAAAAGCAATCACTATACCGTGTTGTGGTTTTTGATGCGTAGGTAAGAACGGTTCTTGCTCAGCCCATAGCAGCCACGTAAAACTTGCAACAACAAAGTAGAGGACGTATAACTTGTTTTTGCGGGGCATGTTGTGATGTGATATGGTCAAGACATGATGCTAAATTTTATTGTATGAGATGATCATGTTTTGTAACAGAGTTATCGGCAACTGGCAGGAGCCAAATGGTTGTCGCTCTATTGTATGAAATGCAATCGCCATGTAATTGCTTTACTTTATCACTAAGCGGTAGCGATAGTCGAAGAAGCAATAGTTGGCGAGACGACAACGATGCTTCGATGGAGATCAAGGTGTCAAGCCGGTGACGATGGTGATCATGACAGTGCTTTGGAGACGGATATCAAAGGCACAAGATGATGATGGCCATATCATATCACTTATATTGATTGCATGTGATGTTTATCCTTTATGCATGTCGGGGATTGGGTGCGACATATGCCAAAGCATGCCTTATCATGGTGGGAGCGAGTAGAACGTCGTCGGTGCCCGGAAGCGGGATTAGGCGTAGACACGAACGCCGGCATACTTTACCCAGGTTCGGGGCTCTCCTAGGAGATAACACCCCTAGTCCTGCTCTACGGGGTCTCCGCATGATCACTAAGGCAAAGTGAGTACAAGGGTGCTCCTCGAGCTGTATGCCGGAGGTAGGAGAAGACAAGGCTGGCTTTCTCCTACCTACTCCCTCCGTTCCGAAAAACATGTCGCGAGGGCAATTTTACAAAAAAACCTTCAGTTTCTCCCGACCAAACCCGCACTCCTCGTCGTCCTCCTCCGACAGAATCCCCAGCTGCGCTGCTCCCCGCCGTCGTCGCTTCTCCACTCCCCCACCGCAGCTACGCTGCTCCCCTGCTCCCCCGCTCACTCTCCGCAGCTGCCTCCTGCTCCGGCGCTGCAGCTGCCGCTCGCCTGCCTCCCCAAGCTCCCCCCTTCCTCATAAAAATCTTTGATTTCCCCAGCTTAAGCTCGACGACCCACGTGCCACCAGAGGAGGAGGGAACCAAGGTCGGGCCAGATCTCCTCCGCCCCAAGCCAGTCCAGTAGTGCCGGGCCGGACCGGGCCCGGCAGCGGCGGGGAGGGGAGTTCCTCGGGAGCGGCGGCGTGGTTCGTTGGCGTGCTCGACGAATCGGGGGTCGGGAGGAGCGAGGGGGTCGGAGGCGATTACGGCCAAGGCGATTACGGCCCTCCGCATGCGCGGCGACAGAGGTAGCTAGGTGAAGACGAAGGCTCTGCCACGCGAGTCACTCCTCTATCTCGCTGCGTGTTGGTGTGCAGAAAGAGGGAGGGAGGGACGACGCTGGTGGTGGACTGGAGCGGGGCGGAGGCGCGTGAGCTGATGAGCCTGACGACGACAACAAGCTTAAGCTCGTGGATTTGCTCGTGGATTTACGGCTTCTTCCTCGTTGATTCTCTGGTGGAAGCCCCGCACCTGCGACACCACGGCAGCGGCGGAGGCTGTCACTTGGCAGCAGCGGCGGCGGCTACAAATCTTCTCCTGGGTACAGCCTAGGTCACCAATGCCTACAACCTCTCTTCTCTACTTCATCTTTACTGAATTTACTGAATGTGTATATTCTCTGAACCACTTATTCTCTGTCTACTGAATTTTAGTGAATGTGAGATTGTTTGATCTGAACTACTATAGCTATGTTACAACAACCTGACAAAATACTCTGAAAGATGTTTGAGATGTTTTGATCTGAACTAGCTATGTTAGAGTCTAACGGATTTGGTGCTTCTTCACAGGTCATGTATGTTTGAAACATTTACTCCATTTTGGGACACATGCAGGTGGGATTCAGTGTACTCTACGAACTGCTTCAAAATGTTGGGCATTTTGGGACACACGCAGGTGTGCATTTTTGTGGAATTTTCAGTTTGTAAAATTGGAGTATTGAAGAAGTGTATTTTCCATTTTGAAACTGAAAATAAACCGTATGTTCTGTATTCTGTATGTTGATTATCAATTCTGTTTCCACTAAATTTTGATCAGTGACTATAGCACAATATTCACTTTCCACTTTGTAAATTCAGTTAACACATTTGCTCCTTTGTAAATTCAGGTAACACATTTAACACTTGGTAAATTCAGTTAACTCAAGGCTAAAGACAATCTACCAAGGCTAAAGCATATACTGACATGAAACGACAATAATGGAGCCATGGAGCAGCAGCAACTCAAGGTCATGGATCATCTCTCTTGCCTTGTGCAGCTTGCTCTGTTTCAAAGCATCTAAATTTTCCATTAGTTGATAGCAGCACGAGGCATGAGTCTCATACGATTTTCATCATCCTAATAAGAGTATCTGTCAACTGCTTGTTTGTGCCCAAGTGTTGCCATTTTCTTCAGATTCTTCTTCAATTGCTTGCTTGTGCGCAACTGTCAGCAATTCTATTTTTCATGGTTATCTTTTTGCCACCCATGAAGGTCCTTTGAAAATCAGATCGTCCTATTTGCAATATCACGGGCTTTCACAAAGACAAGTATAACAAGGAGTCCAATGAGAAATAGCGCCTAAAGAATAAGGTATGTGTGATAAAATCATCGTGCTTGGTGCATTTGTCGTCCCATCAGTACTGAAGCTGAATTGAAATTCTTAGAACAAAGCCCACGTTTGTAAATATGGAAGATCATAGCTGTCAATTGTGGAGCTTTAATTATTTTTGTTACCTTGCAGCCCAGGATTATGCTGCTGTCCTCTGCTATTTATCAAAGTTCATTGCCATGCTGTAGTATATAGTCATGCTCACTCACTCTTCTCTCTCTACCATGTAATGGCACTGGCGCTGAAATTATTCAATCTCTGTATACAAGGACTCACCAGTATATAATCCAGTGCTACTCCTCTCATTATCTAATCTATCCATGCTATGACTGCATATTTATTTACTGTACCAAACATGTCCACTACATATCTGTTTTTGTTATGCCAATAATTTCAGTAAATTAGAATATACAGTAGTACTCCTTGTGACTATTCTTGAGATGGTCTTTCTTATTTTAGCTGATCCATCCCATGTGATATGCTAGATTCTTGTCATTCACTGTCCTTTTATTTGTTCCATGCTAAATGGACCTCTCATTAGTTGCTGTAGTTGTCAAGCAAAAATTTCGGTCCACTAACCCAAATTAATTCAAATAACTAAAATTAATCCAAATCAATTCAAATAATTCAAATAAATCCAAATTACCCAAATTAATTCAAATAACCCAAATAATTCAGTTAATCAAAATAACCCAGATAATTCCAATAAATTCCAACAAGGAGTTGATATACAAGGATTAGACAAGGCATACACAAGGACATGCCATAAGGGCATCTTTGTCCCCTCTTGACACAAGATTACACAAGACATACACAAGGAGCACCTGACTACATGACATAAGGGCCTCTTTGTCCCCTCTTGACTACATTCTTTTCTTTTCTCTGGCCACTTCTTCCCTTCCCTTCCCTTTACTCTTCTTTCTTTTCCCTTCTCTAGCTAATTCTTTCCTTTCATTTTCTTTTCCTATTGCAATTTCCATTTCTTCTATAACGGCCCTAGTATCAACAACTACCCGACTGTCGCAATATACATTGGTTATTTCTAGTCCAGCATTTTGAAAGCGATCCTTGTGCAAGTGGGTCAAGTTATATTGATTTCCTCCTTTGTCTTTCATAACTTCAAACATAACTGCTTCTAATGTGATAAAGCTTCTGTGCAACTTGTCGGGATCGTAGTTCTCGAATTCCTCTTCCACACCCTGTACCAGTTCCTGGATGTTTGTAGGTGACCTGCAGTCGGTTAGAGACTGGAGAGAGTTATGGAAGCAGAGGTCCAAACAATTTAACTCAGGGCTATTTGGGGGCTGTTGTAGCAATCGGATGTCAAGATCAGTTTGTTCCACAGCTTCTCGAAAAGCTACATCATTGGGAAGGACATGAGGCTTTGCGTTATCCTGTTGGATGAATATTGTTGCTCCCTCATCATCGTCAAGCCACTTATCCTGAATTGCCGGGATAACCTTATTGATCAGATAATCTCTGCACACAGGCCTGGTTACTTTCACTGATGTCAACATTTTTGTTCCCTTTGTTCTGTTCTGACTTGTCCGCTTCGCCTCACTCTCTTCGACGAATGCCCAAATGCCGATCTTCCCATCGAATGTTAGCTCCCCCTCATTGTTATATCAAGGTCTGGCAACAACTGTTAGGAACATTACCTTCCCAATGCTGTGAGTGTTTGACACGGTGCGCTTCGGTTCAGGCTCTCCTAGAAGTACATAGTAACTATTCTTCACTCTCGTCATGTCAAACCACTTCTCATCGATGTGAACCATATTCGTCATTGGTTTGAACATAGCCCGAGAAGTTGAGATCGAATTGTCATCGACCATGGACATACAAAATTTCAATCTCGCAAGCTTGTTCTCTAGCTTGAGGTGAGGCTTCACGGTGCTTGTGATGCGGTTGAGCTCATTCAACTGGAACCTCTTATGTAGGGTCGATTGGGCCACACCTAGAGACCGTGCCAGAGATCGAATTGTTCTTCTTTTATTCAGTGGGATTGTTGAGGTCCTCTCTAGATCTAACTCCTTTCTCTTTCGACCAGATCTTCCCGGCTTCTTGCTTGAGACATCTACTTCTTTGCCATCGGAAATTTGCTTTTTGGCTTCTTCCCAGATTCTTTCAACAGATTGTACACTTATGTCCAACAGGTTTGAGACTAGCAGCTTGTCGTCTGGTTGAACAGACCCATCTCTGAGCTCGATTACCAGCAAGGCGAAGTAAACACCATGCCTCTCCTTATCTGACAATTCTCTTCTCTTCTCTTGAAGTATCCAATTCATAACTTCATCCTCTTCCTCTTGAGCTTCATCCTCTTTCCCTTCATCTTCTTGAGGCATCCAATTCATAGCTTCATCATCTTCCTCTTAAGGCATCAAGTTCAAATCCATAGTCCCATTCTCTGCCACTTGAGGTTCCTCCTGTTCAGGGATCCAATTCAAATTAATACCTTCATCATCTTCCTCTTGAGGCATCAAGTTCAAATCAATAGTTTCATGTTCTTCCTTTTGAGGCATCAAGTTCAAATCCATAGTTATGTTTCCTGCCATCAATGACAAAAGATGAGTACACCATGGTACCATAACAAGAATACACACACACAAAATGAGTATGCAAGTCAAACAAGAAGTAGGTGCCATGGCACCATTTCTACACTTTGCTCTAACCATAAGCCATTTTCTCTAGTTAGAGTAGTTAACAGAATTTTACTCTAGTTAGAGTAGTTTTGCTGAATTTTACTTTATCATAGTACCATGCCTATGGTAGAAAAGTGTCAAGAAAATTAATTTGGTGTACACTATGAATAAAAGCTCATGATATTTGAAGCTCCTTGTGAATTTTGCAGTGTACTCCATTTGGTGCACACTATGAATAAAATGGAGTATTTGTTGCTATCCACTCTTGTGATAACAATGATGTGCAGTTCTGAATTAAGAAAAGCATATGTACTTCTTCAGTAACACAAATTACTCCAGAAAGGAGTATTCATTGTTTCGTTTTCAGAGAAATAAAAATGACCATCCCAATGAACATAGCTACAGAATAAAAGGATATCCTATATTAATGTTGCAACATGTAAATATCACCATTTGTCATGAACAGAACATTCCAGTTTTTCTAAAAGAGACAAATCCACAAGGAGTACTTCCAGTTTTGGATCAGCATATGTTTTTCTCAGTATGATGGTTAGGTGTAATCCCAGCTTTGGATCCTAAAGTGCAGTCATGTTTGGCAAAAGGCTTCAGTAGCTTCAGTAGTTTAAAATGGAGTAGTTAGAGTAGATTCAGTAGCTTAAAATGGATTACTGTTAATTTAGCAAATGAACCTATTGTTAATTTTGCATACTGAATTTGGAGTAGCAGCTGTATGAAGCAAAGTACTCCAATATTTCTTGGTAAAATGGAATAAAATGGAGTAGCTCTACCATTGAATAAAATGGAGTAGCAGATTAAGCAAGAAAGCAACACCAGCAGACAACAAATTAAGCAAGCAACACAAGTACTCCATGATCAGCAGTAGTTTCTTCAATAATTTTTAGTTAGCAACCATCATGATTCTGTTCACAATGATCAGCAGCATTTTCTGTATAATGAATGTACTCCATGAATTTTAAGTTAGCAACTGAATTTACTCCATGATTGGCATTGTCATGATTCAGTTAACAGTAAACCATTTCACTAACTTTCAGGTAGCAGTATTCGGATGGACTACCTTCTTCAGAGTGCAGACAAGCACAACACAGCTTCACTTGGATCAGCTGCAGCACAGGCAGGGGAACCCAGTTGTGCAAACGGAGGAGCACGAGCAGAAGATCAGGTTCGAGCAGAAGAACCCACGAGCAGAAGATTAGGTTCAATTTCAACCTAGCTGTGCGCTTGGGTTCAGGTTCAGGTTCTCCCACAGCAGGAGAAGATCACAGTGCAGAAGAGCTCCACCCAGCTGTGCACGGGCAGCACGTAGAGCTCCGCCTAGCAACACGTAGAGCATGACGCACATGTTGAATTTCAACCCAGCTGTGCACGGGCAGGGGAGAAGCAGCTGCGCGGGCGCGCGGGCAAGCGAGAAGGAGCAGCATGGCGACACGCAGGAGCTCGAGGAGGACTCACGGGAGATAGAGGAGGACGAGCGTGAGGTCCTGGTCCATCGAATCGTGGAGGCAGGTTCCGGTGACGCCCGTAGGGGATCACAGCTGGAGGGATCGCGGCGGCGCACGCGCGGGATCTCAAGGAGAGGCGGGAGCTCGAGGAGGATGCACGAGAGCTCGAGGAGGACGAGTAGGAGCTCCTGATCCACCGGATGGTGCCGGGAAGTTCTGGCAATGCCACAGGTAATCGCGGCGGGAGGAGATCGCGGCGGCACAGGATTGGGCGGCGGCGAAGCAGGTACTTGGCGGCGGCGGCGCAGGTACGCAGCGACGGCAGAAGATCACTTCCTGGTGGACGACAAATCACGCAGCTGGGCGGCGCCGGCCCCTGGCGACACGCGCGCAACGACGGAGGAAGAAGACGATGGCGGAGGGACTTGTTTGAGATGGTTTTGAAACTGTGAGGTCTTTTTTTGTAAAATTACCAGTGAACTACACGTGCGACATGTTTTTCGGGACGGAGGGAGTATATCTCTGGTCTAGTTTTAATGGGTCCGAACCCTTTGCATGGGTGCCCTGAGGGGTTTATATAGGCCTACCCCCCAGGGGTACAAGGGTAATATGACTGGGTGTAGGGCCAGCCGTCAGTATCTTCGGCCATCGACTTCTCCGCCGACTGCTAAGGCCCGCCGATCGGGGGGCCCCGCCGACTGGTCTGGTACGGAGCCGACAGGTCGTTCCCACCGCTTGGGGGTCTTGCCGGCTGCTGATCACTGTGCCGTGCTTCTAGTGACGCAGGCTTGGTCGAAGGATCATGGCTACAACACCGCCATCATGGCGGGCGATTACTGTAGCCACTCCCCGTCCAGTCTGGTTAATGGCGCGTGGGGCCCATGGGAGGAGCAGGCCGACTCCCATAGGGTCCGATTGGTAGGGCTCTTCGCCGTCTTTTGGACTCTCGCTGACTGGTGGGGCCCGTCGTCCTTGGGCCATACAAACAAGCCGTCGTGGGAGCAGGACTCCGCCTGCCCGTGGTGACGTCAAGGCTGGCATGGCAACAGTGCCGCGCCGGGCGGGGCTCCTCATTGGTACAACACACTGTGGCCGCGCCAGCCCTTAGGAAGGGGAGGGGATGGGCTGCACTGTAGCCATCCCCCGCCCCATCCCCCTTGATGTGGGTACGGGCTTCGAAGGGGCCGCGGGCCGACTCCTCGGAGCCAGCTTCTCTGGAAGCCGCCTGCCAGGAGTCGGCTCGTCTCGACCTCGCCTTCTGGACTCGGCCGTCTACGGGCAGCCGGCTACTTCTCCAGCCGGCTTCTAGAAGGCGACTCTTTTCCTTGGCATCCTGAGGGGCGCAGTCAGCCCCGATGTCTTTAAAGGTTATGGGCGTCGGGTTAGCCTACCCGTGGCCCATTACTCCGACAGTAGTCCCCGAAGCTGGTGAGACGCCGCGGGCGACTGGTCGAGGAGCCTCAGCAGTTTCCTTTCTCCAAGTGCTTGAGGCGAAGCTTCATTCGGCTTCTGCCGGGCCGACTGGCAGGAGTCGGACTCGCCCAATCTGACTTGTCCAAAATTTTCGAACACCTCGGCGGGATCCAAGTGGCGTGCTAGCTAAGCTTCCGGGCCGCCGCCTGTTTCGGGCCTGTCACGTGGCGACGTGCGGCCGGGCCAGTCTGCCCACCCACGCGCGTGATGGGACACACCTATAGGCGGGGCCCACCACTACCACGCCACGGCACGCGAGCGGATCCACTGCGGCCGGGGCGGACGGTTGAGATTCCCGCGGAGTTATTGCGCGCAGTAACTTTGCGTGATACATGTGGGAGGCATGGGGTAGTGGGCGCAGTAAATCCCACACCCGCCCCCTCGGCTTCGCAGCCCACCGGTCTATAAGTAGGGGGAGGAGGGGGAGCGGCAGAGCACGCACGCCCCTTCTCCTCATTGCTTCCTCCCCTTCTTCTCTCCCCGCCGCGCCCCAAGCCACGCCGAGCGCCGCGGTGACCCGTTCCCAATGAGCTCTTCTTCCGCCGCGACACCCCCCGTGGTGCACTCCGGCACTTGGAACGGTTCGTAGGTCCACGATGATCACATAGATTTCCTCCGCATGACACGGCGGCTGCCCGGCAAGGACTTCGTGAGGGTCCGCCTCGCGCCGAAGAAGGAAATCTCGCCGGTGCCGGAGGAGGGCAAGCGGGTCGTCTTCTGCTTGCACTGCCTACGCGGCCTTGGCCTTCTGGCGAGCGGCTTCTTCCGCGCCTTTCTCGAGTTCTACGGTCTCCAGCCGCACCACCTCACCCCCAACATGGTGATGCTGTTGTCCGCCTTCGTCGCCTTGTGCGAAGGTTTCCTCGGCGTTCTCCCCACCATCGAGATCTGGGGGGAGTTCTTCTACTCCAAGCTTGGCACCCAAGCCGCAGGCATGCCGGCTCAGTGCGGCACGTTCATCGCCGTGCCGAGGTCGGGGACCGACAACCCGTTTCCCCCCATCCGGCTGATAAAGTCGGTGAAGATGTGGCAGCGGTCGTACTTCTACGTGAAGAGCATCTTCGCGGAGGGCGACTGGGTCAATCTGCCGGTCTATGTAGCCGGCCCGCCAGCTGGGAGGCAGCCCAACTGGTCGTATCGGGCCAGGACGCTGATGCCCGCTGGAGCCGGCGCCATCGCGCGACTCCGAGTGCTGACGCAGTCGGAGGGCCTGACTGGGCCGGATTTGTTGGCCGCCTTCATGGCGCGCCGAGTGCTCCCACTCCAAAGTCGCCCCCACATGATTTGCCAGATGAGCGAGCATCGGGACCCGAGTCGTCTGTGCACCAAGGAGATGCCTCACGCGGAGGTAGCTCACATGGTGAACTACCTTGCGAACTGTGAGCTCACAGGAGAGTGGCAGTTCGACAAGGAGCCGTATTCACGCGCCAACCCTCCGTCCATGGTGAGTTGTTTCTTTTCCTTTTTCTTTGACTTCTTTGTCGCCGAGTCCGTCTTGGACAATTTGACCAATCGACTTTCGTTAGAACCCCCTCCTTCATCCGGCAGCCGGCACCGTGGGGCCAACCCGCGAATTCCTCCCCGACCGGGCGGAGAGTGACGTCGACGACCCTGACTTGGGGGCGGCGGCCTTGGAGGACGACGCCGAGGGAGGAAGCGGCAAAGTGGGCGGCACGAGGCTCGGGCCAGTTTCGAGGACTGGCCTGACGATGACGCGGAGGAGGTCGCCCCACGCCACTAGCCAGGAGCCGGCCAGCCCGGCGCGAGCTCTTCTGCCGCGCCGGACGCCCAAGGCGGCGTGAAGAAGCGTAGGGCCGCGCCGAGCCTGTTCGGCAGCCGGCCGAAGAAGCCCAAGGGCTCGGCCGTGGCGACCAAGCGGGACGAGGCGGCCGCAAAGGCCCACTGCTTTTGCAAGGAAGTGAAGAAGCCGCTGGTGGTCTCCGCGTAAGTGCTACCTTTCTTGCTGAGGGAGTCCTGGATTAGGGGGTCTCCGGACAGCCGGACTATATCCTTTGGCCGAACTGTTGGACTATGAAGATACAAGGTTGAAGACTTCATCTCGTGTCCGGATGGGACTCTACTTGGCGTGGAAAGCAAGCTAGGCAGTACGGATATGGATATCTCCTCCTTTGTAACCGACCTTGTGTAACCCTAGCCCCCTCCGGTGTCTATATAAACCGGAGGGTTTTAGTCCGTAGGACACAATAATGTACAATCATACCATAGGCTAGCTTCTAGGGCTTAGCCTCTCTGATCTCGTGGTAGATCTACTCTTGTACTACCCATATCATCAATATTAATCAAGCAGGACATAGGGTTTTACCTCCATCAAGAGGGCGCAAACCTGGGTAAAACATCGTGTTCCCTGCCTCCTGTTACCATCCGCCTTAGATGCACAGTTCGGGACCCCCTACCCAAGATCCGCCGGTTTTGACACCGACATTGGTGCTTTCATTGAGAGTTCCTCTGTGTCGTCGCCGTTAGGCTTGATGGCTCCTACGATCATCGATAGCGATGCAGTCCAGGGTGAGACTTTTCTCCCCGGACATATTTTTGTATTCGGCGGCTTCGCACTGCAGGCCAACTCACTTGGCCATCTGGAGCAGATCGAAAGTTACGCCCCTGGCCACCAGGTCAGGTTTGGAAGCTTAAACTACACGGCCGATATCCGCGGAGACTTGATCTTCGACGGATTCGAGCCTCTGCCCTGTGCGTCACGCGGTCACGATGAGTACGATTTAGCTCTACCATCTGACAGTGTTCAAGAGATCGCACCGGCGGCCGCTCCGACCCTCAATTCGGAGCCAGTTGCACCGTCCATGGACGGGTGGATAGACCCCACCACGGAGGCCTTACCCTCAGCGGCGATCGAGCCGAATATCGACCTTACCCTTCACGAGAGCCGTGTTGCCAAACTGCCGGATCCTTCCCCGACCACGGACTCCGAACTGCCTGCGCCTGTGCCTATCAAATCCGACTGGGCGCCAATCATGGAGTTCACCTCCGCGGATATCTTTCAGCACTCACCCTTCGGCGACATACTGAATTCATTAAAGTCTCTCTCCTTGTCAGGAGAGTCCTGGCCAAACTATGTCCGGCAGGATTGGGATGCGGATGACGAAGAAATTCGTCGCCCACACACCACCCACTTAATAGCCACTGTCGATGACTTAAACGACATGCTCGACTTCGACTCCGAAGACATTGACGGTATGGACGACGATGCAGGAGGCGAACAGGAACCACTGCCCACAGGGCACTGGACGCCCACTTCATCACATGACGTATACATTGTGGACACACCAAAAGAAGACGACAACGAGGAACGGAAGGATGCAACAGAGGGTTGTCCCCTCGAGAAGCAGTCAAAGCGGCGGCATAAGCGCCGCCCCAAATCCTACCTCGGCAGAAACAACGATCATATAGACCCAGCCTTAGAGCAGGGTGAACAATCGCCGGACCACGGCAACACGGAGAATCAAACCGAACAACCCGATTCTGTCAAAGATAATAGTCCGGACGACATCACATCGGACGGACACCCGGAGCAATAGAATGCCGTCAAAGGCTTGTTGCCACCGCGAGGAGTCTAGAAAAGCAGAAGCAAAGGCTCAAGGCTGCGCAAGACACACTCTGAATCAGATGGAGTAAAGTACTCAACTCAGCAGCGAAGTACGGTGGTAATCGCCACACCAAGAGCTACCTGAAGCAGAAGTTGCTACCTGAATTCGATGAGGAGGCCTTAGATCCCCCGCAACCAAAAATTAAAACAGCCATCTGGCCGGATAGACGACCTCACGGCCAACATAGAGCGGCAAACAACGCCGCACATAAGCCAATACGCGATCCACGCGAGGGCTCGCATCAAAAGGACGACGCAACCAGATCCATCTATGGACCACGCAAGCGCGCTCCAGCATACGATGCAACACAACAAACATCTGAACAACGCGGTACACTGATACGTCTCCAACGTATCTATAATTTTTGATTGCTCCATGCTATATTATCTACTGTTTTGGGCAATATTGGGCTTTATTATCCACTTTTATATTATTTTTGGGAGTAACCTATTAACCGGAGGCCCATCCCAGATTTGCAGTTTTATGCCTATTTCAGTGTTTTGAAGAAAAGGAATATCAGACGGAGTCGAAACGGAACGAAATCAACTGGAGAAGTTATTTTTGGAAGGAAACACACCTAATGGACTTGGACCCCACGTTAGAAGATACGGGAGCTGCCCACGAGGATGGGGGGGCGCGCCCACCCCCTAGGGTGCGCCCCTTGCCTCATGGGGCCCCTGTGGCTCCCCTGACGTGCTTCTTCTGCCGATATAACTCCATATACCCTAAAACTTCCAGAACACACATTAGATCGGGAGTTCCGCCGCCAGAAGCCTCTGTAGCCACCAAAAGTCAATCAGGACCCTGTTCCGGCACCCTGCCGGAGGGGGGAACCCTCACCGGTAGCCATCTTCATCATCCCGATGCTCTCCATGACGAGGAGGGAGTAGTTCTCCCTCGGGGCTGAGGGTATGTACCAGTAGCTATGTGTTTGATCTCTCTCTCTCTTGTGTTCTTGATTTGGCACAATCTTGATGTATCGTGAGCTTTGCTATTATAGTTGGATCTTATGTTTCTCCTCCCCCTCTTCTCTCTTGTAATGAATTGAGTTTCCCCTTTGAAGTAATCTTATCGGATTGAGTCTTTAAAGACCCGAGAACACTTGATGTATGTCTTGCCGTGGATATCTGTGGTGACAATGGGATACCATGTGCCACTTGATGTATGTCTTGGTGACCAACTTGCGGGTTTCGTGACATTGGAAACCTATGCATAGGGGTTGGCACACGTTTTTGTCGTGATTCTCTGGTAGAAACTTTGGGGCAGTCTATGAGGTTCTATGTGTTGGTTGAATAGATGAATCTGAGACTGTGTGATGCATATCGTATAATCATACCCACAGATACTTGAGGCGACATTGGAGTATCTAGGTGACATTAGGGTTTTGGTTGATTTGTGTCTTAAGGTGTTATTCTAGTATGAACTCTAGGGTTGTTTGTGACACTTATAGGAATAGCCGAATGGATTGATTGGAAAGAATAACTTTGAGGTGGTTTCATACCCTACCATAACCTCTTCGTTCGTTCTCCGCTATTAGTGAGTGACTCTTTGTTGCATGTTGAGGGATAGTTATGTGATCCAATTATGTTAGTATTGTTGAGGGAACTTACACTAGCGAAAGTATGAACCCTAGGCCTAGTTTCAACGCATTGCAATACCGTTTACGTTCACTTTTATCACTTGCTACCTTGCTGTTTTTATTATTTCAGATTACAAAAACTATTATCTACTATCCATATTGCACTTGTATCACCATCTCTTCGCCGAACTAGTGCACCTATATAATTTACCATTGTATTGGGTGTGTTGGGGACACAAGAGACTCTTTGTTATTTGGTTGCAGGGTTGCTTGAGAGAGACCATCTTCATTGTACGCCTCCTACGGATTGATAAACCTTAGGTCATCCACTTGAGGGAAATTTGCTACTGTCCTACAAACCTCTGCACTTGGAGGCCCAACAATGTCTACAAGAAGAAGGTTGTGTAGTAGACATCAAGCTCTTTTCTGGCGCCGTTGCCGGGGAGGTTAGTGCTTGAAGGTATATCTTTAGATCTTGCAATCGAGTCTTTTAGTTTCTTATTTTATCACTAGTTTAGTTTATAAAAGAAAACTATAAAAAATGGAATTGAGTTTGTCTCATCCGCTTCACCTTTTTAATATCTTTCGTAAGTATGATGGAAAGGATAATTGTGCTCAAGTGCTAGAAGAAGAAATCTATAAAATGTTTGGCATTAAATATTTGAATGATGAGCATGATTGCAATGTTTTTAGTATGAATTCCTTGAATATCCATGATGCTAATGATGATTGCACTAGTTATGATGAAAATGTCTCCTATAAACATGTCAATTTTTGTGGAGTGCATTGGGTTTGTAAGTACACACCAAATAGGGAAGATAGATATTGCAAGAAGCATAAGTACTTAGAAACCAAATTGTTGCAAGAAGAGCTAGATGAATGTGCTGAAAATTTAAATTATCTTGGCCGTACTTGTGGACTTTGCAATGAAAGTGGTCATTTAGCTATCCGATGCAAATTGTTTCACGATCTAATCATGTCCAAAAATTGTGATGACTTGATTTCCCTTGCACATTATAATGAACTTAGTTTGCTTATGGGTTATGAAGAAATGAAATGTTTAACTAATGATCTTCCAGAATTTGCCCGTTACAAACTTCTTGGCTTTGATCTAGAAGAAATTTATATGTATTGTGCGGTGAATTGTATTGAAAATCCTTATATTGCCAATTACATAAAGAAAAGAAAACAAATAGAGGATGAAGAGAATACTAATGAAAGGGAAGAGACTTCCCAACATCCTCCTATTATTTCTTATGATGAATCAGGTAACGAGGAGGAGCCTTCTATTCAACCAATCTCATTAATAAGGAGCTCCAAAAAGAGGATTGGACCCACACATGATGTGAAGAAGAAGAAAAGAAAAAGGAAGAGAGGTAAAAAGGTGTCTCTCCCAAATAATGCTGCCCCTATTACTATTGTGCCTCATGAAAATATAATTGTGGAAGATAATGATACTTCTTATGATCTTGAAAATCTTTTTGGCACTTGCTTGGAAGAATATAATAATTGCTATACTATCGGTGCTATCTATACTATTAATGATGAGAGTGATTATGCTTATGATATGAAAAGGCCCAAGCTTGGGGAAGCTATGTTTGATGAGGATGACATATTTGAGAATATATTTGCTGCAATTAATGTTTGTCCCAAGCTTGGGGAAGCTATGATTAATGAAGATGATATTTTTAGTCTCCCAAGTTTTGATATGCAAGTTTATAATGATGATAGCATGCCCCTTACTTATGATGATTATTGTGATGATACTTATGCTATAAAAATTAGTGATTATATCTATAAAACTTGTCATGATTATGATTACCCCTTATCTGAACATTACTTTTTTAATGTGGAAACAATTTATAGTATTCAAGTTTCCTATGATACTCCCACTGTTCCGAATGAGACGAATTTTGCTTATGTGGAGAGTAGTAAATTTTCTATGCTTGTAGATCATGAAAGGAATGCTTTAGGTGCTGGTTATATTGTTGAATTCATTCATGATGCTACTGAAAATTATTATGAGGGAGGAATATATGCTTGTAGGAATTGCAATAATACCAAGTTTCCTCTCTATGTGCTTAAAGTTTTGAAGTTATGCTTGTTTTACCTTCCTATGCAAGTTGATTCTTGTTCTCATAAGTTGTTTGCTCACAAAATCCCTATGCCTAGGAAGTGGGTTAGACTTAAATTTGCTAGTCATATTCTTCATGATGCTCTCTTTATGTTTCAATTCTTATCTTTTATGTGAGCATCGTTGAAATCATCATGCCTAGCTAGGGGCGTTAAACGATAGCGCTTGTTGGGAGGCAACCCAACTTTATTTTTGTTCCTTGCTTTTTGTTCCTGTTTAATAATAAATAATTCATCTAGCCTCTGTTTAGATGTGGTTTTATGCTTTTAATTTGTGTTTGTGCCAAGTAGAACCTTTGGGAAGACTTGGGGTGAAAGTCTTGTTGATCATGCTGTCAAAAACAGAAACTTTAGCGCTCACGAGAACTGCTGCCATTTTTATCTGGAGAGTGATATTTAGTTAATTCGTTTTTCAGATGATTAATAGATAAATTCCTCAGGTCCAGCAATTTATTTGAGAATTTTATGAGTTCCAGAAGTATACGTTTGATCCAGATTACTACAGACTGTTCTGTTTTTGACAGATTCTGTTTTCATTGTGTTGTTTGCTTATTTTGATGAATCTATGGCTGGTAAAATAGTTTATAAACCACAGAGAAGTTGGAATACAGTATATATAACACCAACATAAATAAAAAATGAGTTCATTACAGTACCTTGAAGTGGTGATTTATTTTCTTATACTAACGGAGCTTACGAGTTTTCTACTTTAAGTTTTGTGTTGTGAAGTTTTCAAGTTCTGGGTAAAGATTCGATGGACTATGGAATACAGAGTGGCAAGAGCCTAAGCTTGGGGATGCCCAAGGCACCCCAAGGTAATATTCAAGGACAACCAAGAGCCTAAGCTTGGGGATGCCCCGGAAGGCATCCCCTCTTTTGTCTTCGTTCATCGGTAACTTTACTTGGAGCTATATTTTTATTTACCACATGATATGTGTTTTGCTTGGAGCGTCATTTTATTTTATTTAGTTTTTCTTGCTGTTTGAATAAAATACCAAGGTCTGAAATTATTAAATGTTAGAGAGTCTTCACATAATTGCATAATTATTCGACTACTCATTGATCTTCACTTACATCTTTCGGAGTAGTTTGTCATTTGCTCTAGTGCTTCACTTATATCTTTTAGAGCATGGTGGTAGTTTTATTTTGAAGAAATAGATGAACTCACATGCTTCACTTATATTATTTTGAGAGTCTTAAATAGCATGGTAATTTGCTTAAAATCCTAATATGCTAGGTATTCAAGAATAATAAAATTCTCTTATGAGTGTGTTGAATACTATGAGAAGTTTGATACTTGATAATTGTTTTGAGATATGGAGATGGTGATATTAGAGTCATGCTAGTTGAGTAGTTGTGAATTTGAGAAATACTTGTGTTGAAGTTTGTGATTCCCGTAGCATGCACGTATGGTGAACCGTTATGTGATGAAGTCGGAGCATGATTTATTTACTGATTGTCTTCCTTATGAGTGGCGGTCGGGGATGAGCGATGGTCTTTTCCTACCAATCTATCCCCCTAGGAGCATGCACGTAATACTTTGCTTTGATAACTTCTAGATTTTTGCAATAAGTATGTGAGTTCTTTATAACTAATGTTGAGTCCATGGATTATACGCACTCTCACCCTTCCACCTTTGCTAGCCTCTCTAGTACCGCGCAACTTTCGCCGGTACCATAAACCCACCATATACCTTCCTCAAAACAGCCACCATACCTACCTATTATGGCACTTCCATAGCCATTCCGAGATATATTTCCATGCAACTTTCCATCATTCCGTTCATCATGACACATTCATCATTGTCATATTGCTTAGCATGATCATGTAGTTGACATAGTATTTGTGGCAAAGCCACCATTCATAATTCTTTCATACTTGTCGCTCTTGATTCTTTGCATATCCCGGTACACCGCCGGAGGCATTCATATAGAGTCATACTTTGTTCTAGTATCGAGTTGTATCATTGAGTTGTAAATAAATATAAGTGTGATGATCATCATTCAATAGAGCATTGTCCCCCCCAAAAAAGAGAAAGGCCATAAAAAAGAAAGGCCAAATAAAAAAATAAAATAAAAAATAAAGGACAAAAAAAGAAAAAAAAATAAGGGCCAAATAAAAAAAGTAAAAATAAAATAAAAGGGACAATGCTACTATCCTTTTACCACACTTGTGCTTCAAAGTAGCACCATGATCTTTATGATAGAGAGTCTCCTATGTTGTCATTTTCATATACTAGTGGGAATCTTTCATTATAGAACTTGGCTTGTATATTCCAATGATGGGCTTCCTAAAATTGGCCTAGGTCTTCGTGAACAAGCGAGTTGGATGCACACCCACTAGTTTCTTTTGTTGAGATTTCATACACTTATAGCTCTAGTGCATCCATTGCATGGCAATCCCTACTCACTCACATTGATATCTATTGATGGGCATCTCCATAGCCCGTTGATACGCCTAGTCGATGTGAGAATATCTTCTCCCTTTTTGTCCTCCCCACAACCACCATTCTATTCCACCTATAGTGCTATGTCCATGGCTCACGCTCATGTATTCCGTGAAGATTGAAAAAGTTTGAGAACATCAAAAGTATGAACCAATTGCTTGGCTTGTCATCGGGGTTGTGCATGATTTAAATATGTTGTGTGGTGAAGATGGAGCATAGCCAGACTATATGATTTTGTAGGGATAACTTTCTTTGGCCATGTTATTTTGAGAAGACATAATTGCTTAGTTAGTATGCTTGAAGTATTATTATTTTTATGTCAATATGAACTTTTGTCTTGAATCTTATGGATCTGAATATTCATACCACAATTAAGAAGAATTACATTGAAATTATGCCAAGTAGCACTCCGCATCAAAAATTCTTTTTTATCATTTACCTACTCGAGGACGAGCATGAATTAAGCTTGGGGACGCCTGATACATCTCCAACGTATCTATAATTTTTGATTGCTCCATGCTATATTATCTACTGTTTTGGGCAATATTGGGCTTTATTATCCACTTTTATATTATTTTTGGGACTAACCTATTAACCGGAGGCCCAGCCCAGATTTGTTGTTTTATGCCTATTTCAGTGTTTTGAAGAAAAGGAATATCAGACGGAGTCGAAACGGAACGAAATCAACTGGAGAAGTTATTTTTGGAAGGAAACACACCTGATGGACTTGGACCCCACGTCAGAAGATACGGGAGCTTCCCACGAGGGTGGGGGCGCGCCCACCCCCCTAGGGCGCGCCCCCTTCCTCGTGGGGCCCCCGTGGCTCCCCTGACGTGCTTCTTCTGCCTATATAACTCCATATACCCTAAACTTCCAGAACACACATTAGATCTGGAGTTCCGCTGCCAGAAGCCTCGGTAGCCACCAAAAGTCAATCGGGACCCTGTTCCGGCACCCTGCCGGAGGGGGGAACCCTCACAAGTGGCTATCTTCATCATCCTGTCGCTCTCCATGACAAGGAGGGAGTAGTTCTCCCTCGGGGCTGAGGGTATGTACCAGTAGCTATGTGTTTGATCTCTCTCTCTCTCTCTCTCTCTCTCTCTCTCTCTCGTGTTCTTGATTTGGCACGATCTTGATGTATCGCGAGCTTTGCTATTATAGTTGGATCTTATGTTTCTCCTCCCCCTCTTCTATCTTGTAATGAATTGAGTTTCCCCTTTAAGTAATCTTATCGGATTGAGTCTTTAAAGACCCGAGAACACTTGATGTATGTCTTGCCGTGGATATCTGTGGTGACAATGGGATACCATGTGCCACTTGATGTATGTCTTGGTGACCAACTTGCGGGTTTCGTGACATTGGGAACCTATGCATAGGGGTTGGCACACGTTTTTGTCGTGATTCTCCGGTAGAAACTTTGGGGCAGTCTATGAGGTTCTATGTGTTGGTTGAATAGATGAATCTAAGATTGCGTGATGCATATCGTATAATCATACCCACGGATACTTGAGGTAACATTGGAGTATCTAGGTGACATTAGGGTTTTGGTTGATTTGTGTCTCAAGGTGTTATTCTAGTACGAACTCTAGGGCTGTTTGTGACACTTATAGGAATAGCCCAATAGATTGATTGGAAAGAATAACTTTGAGGTGGTTTCGTACCCTACCATAATCTCTTCGTTCGTTCTCTGCTATTAGTGACTTTGGAGTGACTCTTTGTTGCATGTTGAGGGATAGTTATGTGATCTAATTATGTTAGTATTGTTGAGGGAACTTACACTAGCGAAAGTATGAACCCTAGGCTTGGTTTCAACGCATTGAAATACCGTTTACGCTCACTTTTATTAGTTGCTACCTTGCTGTTTTTATTATTTCAGATTGCAAAAACTATTATCTACTATCCATATTGCACTTGTATCACCATCTCTTCGCCGAACTAGTGCACCTATACAATTTACCATTGTATTGGGTGTGTTGGGGACACAAGAGACTCTTTGTTATTTGATTGCAGGGTTGCTTGAGAAGACCATCTTCATCCTACGCCTCCTACGGATTGATAAACCTTAGGTCATCCACTTGAGGGAAATTTGCTACTGCCCTACAAACCTCTGCACTTGGAGGCCCTACAATGTCTACAAGAAGAAGGTTGTGTAGTAGACATCATACACCCAGATACAGGGGTGCCGCACACCCCCTATGTTTCACCGACAAGGTGCTGGACCATGAATTTCCAGAGGGATTCAAACCCGTAAACATAGAGGCATACGACGGAACAACAGACCCTGGGCTCTGGATTGAGGACTATATCCTTCATATCTATATGGCTCGAGGAGATGATCTCCACGCCACTAAGTATTTACCCCTCAAACTCAAAGGGCCAGCTCGGCACTGGCTTAAAAGTCTCCCCGAAAGCTCCATTGGAAGCTGGGAAGAGCTTGAAGACGCTTTTCGGGCAAATTTTCAAGGGACTTATGTCCGACCTCTGGACGCGGATGATTTGAGTCATATAACTCAACAGCCCGGAGAGTCAGCCCGAAAGCTTTGGACAGGTTTCTTACTAAAAAGAACAAAATAGTCGACTGTCCGGATGCCGAAGCCTTGGAAGCTTTTAAGCACAACGTCCGCGACGAATGGCTTGCCAGACACCTCGGCCAAGAAAAGCCGAGAACAATGGCAGCATTAACAAGCCTCATGACCCGCTTTTGCGTGGGTGAGGATAGCTGGCTAGCCAGATGCAGCACCAGCGACCCAAGTACATCTGAAGTTAGGGATGGAAATGGGAAATCACGATGCAGCAAAAATAATAAGCGCCGGAATAAAGAAGACAGCCCGAAGAGCACGGCGGTAAACGCCGGATTCAGAAGCTCTCGGCCAGGTCAGCAAAAGCCGCCCTCTAAAGGCGCCAGAGATGAACTGTCCAGCCTAAACAAAATTCTGGACCAAATATGTCAGATCCATAGCACCCCTGGTAAACCCACTAATCACACCCACAGAGACTGTTGGGTCTTCAAGCAGTCCGGCAAGCTCAATGCCGTACACAAGGGGGAGGATACACCAAGCGAAGACGAGGATGAGACTCTCAAGCAAGACACTGGGGAACAAAAAAAATTCCCACCAGAAGTCAAAATAGTAAACGTGTTACACGTGATCAAGGGGAGAAACAAAGCGGCACTCCCAGAGAAATATGCCCAAGGGCCTATCACCGCGGAGTCCTGCCACTGGTCGTCTCAACCGATCACTTTTGACCATCGGGATTACTCAGCAAGTATCCGGCATGCAGGATGGGCTGCCTTGGTATTAGACCCAATAATTGACGGATACCACTTCACATGAGTCCTGGTGGACGGTGGCAGCAGTCTAAACCTGATATATCAGGACACAATCCGTAAAATGGGGATAGACCCAACGAAAATTCGCCACAGCAATACTACCTTTAAAGGAGTAACGCCAGGCCTAGGGGCTCATTGCACGGGCTCCCTGCTACTAGAGGTTATATTTGGCTTCCCCGATAACCTCCATAGTGAAAATTTAACCTTCCACATTGCTCCGTTCCAAAGTGGCTGCCAAGCACGCGAAGCTTTCGCTCGCTTTAATGCAATACCGCATTACGCTTCCCTCATGCTTAAGATGCCCGGTCCATGTGGCATCATTACAGTAAATGGAAATATTGAGCGATCCCTGCGCGCCGAAGAGAGTGCGGCTGCCTCGGCAGCTACACACTAAAACGGCCTCACCAACTAAAGCATTCGACAGGTCGTCAAGACTACGGACACGGTTAGACGAGTCCGACGCAGCTATATGTAATTCATACAGGTTTGATGGCCACACCCCTATTACAAATACAAGGGGCTCAATGCGCGCAGACAAGTGGCAATTTTTACTCATCTTGAATTATACATGGTTTCTTTAAACCTACCTTTTTGCACGACAACTTTTCACTTAAGTTCCTCTCTTTTACAGATGACCATCGTGCTACACCCGTCCAGGATACGGCACAACAGAGACACAGGCGCAGACGTGCAGCAGGGACCCGTTCCAAGGATTCTTTTTAGATTAAGACCCTGCGTAAACCTTTCTTACTGTCTCTTGTTGATACACATCCCTTGGATTCTCAGTACTATTGAGAAGGATGCTGGCGTCTTGGCATGTGGCTACGTTAGAATAATGCACGTACCTGGACACCAGGGGCTTCTTACAAAGGGCACTGTTTAGGCCCGGTTTATACCATAAAGACCGAATACCTTAGGGAGTGTTCGGCATCGCGAGTTTGGCCTTATATGCATCAGCTCCGAATCATGTCTTTGGTAAAATGTTGGGTTTGCCCGGCTCCTGTGTTTTGCTGCCTTACGTTCCGCTCTATCAGCTAAGGCGGCACCAGGAGAACTACTGTGATTGTGCCCTGGGTCATCCGGACGAGCACCTCAATAGAGAAAGCCGAAAACTGACTGTCATGATATAGCGTGAGACTGGTCAACCACTCGATGACCTATCGGAATGTTAGAATTCCTCCGCCTTAACGAAGGGACGTTTCCTGGCCAGGCATGTACGCACCCCGAATTCGAGAGAGTGCGGAGCCACCAGGGGTATATAGTAGCCCCACCGTCAAACTCCTATGGCTAAGTGAAAGTGTTAATGCATTATATTCCGGTTGCCTCGTTCGCTGTGCTATCACCTCCTTAATAGGACCAAGATGTTGGATTAAGTGTGAACACGCATCTTCTGCGAACACCTCCGCATTATATGCGTGGGGGTTGAAGCCGACGACTGCAATCTTTCAGGTTATATACATATATACATAAACGGCCGCACATGAGGCATCATATTACTTCCAGGCAAAAGTATAAATACAGCCTTAATAAATTTCATAAAAACATTGTGTCTACAATGGGAATACATGTCACTCAAACATAATATTCTTCGAGCACTGGGCCTCTATCAAACGAGCACCCTCGAGAACTTCTTCGAAATAGTGCTCGGCAGCCACTCGGCCTATGGCCGAACCCTGCGCCGCAACAGTGGTAGCATCCATCTCCGCCCAGTATGCTTTGACACGGGCAAGGGCCATCCGCGAGCCCTCTATACACGCCGACCTCTTCATCGCATTGATGCGTGGCACCGCTCCAAGGAACTGCTGCACTAAGCTGAAATAGCTGTTTGGCTTCGGTTTTTTTGGCCACATATGATCTACGACGGACCTCATGGCAAGTACGGACAACCTATTGAGTTCGGCCCATTCGGCTAGCTGATCAGTCAATGGAAGAGGATGCTCTAGAACGTTAAACTGCGACCAGAACAACTTGTCCACTTCACGATCTGTTTGATCTCGGAAGTATGCGGCCGCATCGACAACGCTCACCGCCAAGTCCATATATGCGTCTGCTGAACTCCACAGCCGATCCAAAGGAGCATACCGCAGATCTCCGAACTTCCTCCGCAGTAAAAAGGGCTTCCCATCCACAATATCACCAGCTTCACGCAGCTCTTCCTTCTTTGCCCTCATGGCAGAGCGGGTGTCTTTGGCCGCCATCGTGGCCTTTTTGAGGTCCGTCGCCTTCGCTCGGTTTTCTTCTTCAAGGAACCGGCAACGGTCGGCAGTGTCTTTTAACTTTACATCCATCTTGGCCATCTTTTCCTTGCTCTTGCAATGTGCGGCCTTCTCGGCTCTTAACTCTTCGGCCGCCTTTAAAGCGGCCGCATTAGTAATCCTTGTTTGTTCATTAGCTCGGGCAAGTTCTGCCCGAAGGGTCTCCACGGCGGCATCTTCATCTACAGTCACAACATACTAAAGATACTGGCATCACGCTGCTCTTACTATGTGACATTGACTGGAAAAACATTACTTACCCTGTGCCTCGTCAAGCCGCTTGTTAACAAGCTCGATGTCGGCATCTGCCGCATCCAGTTGCCGCTTTAGTTCGGCAAACTCATTAGTCCGGCCAGCCACCGGAGCTTCCATCACCTGCACATAAAGTGGTATGGTTATTACCTGGGACTATGATCCTCTGTTTGCCGCCGTTCTCGGCGACAACCAGAGTCTCAGGGGCTACTATCTACACAGGGCACACCTAAAAATGTGCGGTACCATCACAAATGTACATCATTTTACGTACCTCAAAGCCCGTCAGTAGACTCATAAAAGCTTCATGCAATCCGCTTTCAGCGGACGAAATTCTTTCCATCACCATACCCATCAATGTACGGTGTTCTTCTGAGATGGCCGCTCGCTCCAATAGCTCCCTCAGTACGTCCGACCGCATACCAGATGGTGCTAGACTCTTTTGTTTGCTCTCTTCAAGAGCCGGACGCTGGGGACTTCAGGTGACTATAGGATTATCTTCTAGCCTCGCCGGATCCGGAGATGCCCTCAATGACGACACTTCAAGGTCACCCGCTTCTTGAGCAGGGGAGCCTGGGGGAGGTGTTTCGCTCTCCGTCATCTCCGGAAGAAGATCCCCCGAAGACGAGCTCTGCTGAGAAGGGCTAAGATCCGAACTGCAAGATAAATGCTTCGGTTATTTTCCTCAGAGGTAAGGTAGTATATCTTCACTATTAAAATACTTTTTGATTACTTACAGCTCGTTAGAGGGCAGGTCCCCGCGCGGACTTTGTGCGGCAAGAGCACCCTCCAAGGCAAGACCCTCTGGTGGAGATTTCTTCTCCCGTTTGGAAACCTTGGTTTCCGGATCTTCAGAGGTAGTCCTCTTCCATCCCCGGGGTGAGAGAATGTCAGATTCCTCCCCTTGGTTATCCTCCCTCACGGAGGCGCCCGTTCCCTCGATCGGAATAGGTAGCGGTGGAGGCCCGCTTTCGCCCTCTTTATTCCCCCTTTATCTTCCTTTGAGGGCTCCGGGCAAGGTGCTAGCTCAAGCATCTTTTCCAGTACCGGATTTTCCAAACCCTCAGGAAGGGGGGCCGAACACCGAATCATCTTCGCCTTTGTTAGCCAGTCCTGGTCAAAGAGCAATTTCTCAGAATGACGTCATGATAAATGAAAGACGGTGTGTTCGGCTAGAGGATTACTTACTTGGTTGGCGGTACGGTTGCTGCTCAGGCCCACGTCCTCGGTAGTGTCCGAACACTCTATTTGGGGTCCGAAGAATGATTTATACATCTCCTCATGCGTCAGGCCGAGGAAATTCCGAATAGTGCGCGGTCCTTCTGGGTTGAACTCCCACATGCGGAGGGGCCGGCGTTTGCATGGCTGGATTCGTCGAACCAGCATGACTTGCACCACCATAACCAGACTGAAATCTCCTTCGAAGAGATCTTGAATACGGCTCTGCAGTACAGGCATGTCCTTGGCTGGACCCCAGCTCAGCCCTCTACTAATCCATGACATCAGTTGTGGTGGAGGGCCCGAGCGGAAAGCAGGGGCAGCCGCCCACTTGGCACTTATGGGAGCTGTGATGTAAAACCACTCCCGTTGCCATAATCCGGACACCTCTGGAATGGAACCCTTTGGCCATGGAGCTGCAGCGATCTTGCTTATTAATGCGCCTCCGCACGCTACGTGCTGCCCCTCGACCATCTTCGGCTTCACGTCAAAGGTCTTGAGCCACAGGCCGAAGTGAGGGGTAATGCGGAGGAAGGCCTCACATACGACAATAAATGCTGAGATGTGGAGAAAGGAGTCCGGGGCTAGATCGTGGAAATCTAGCCCGTAATAGAACATCAAACCCCTAACGAAGGGATCCAGAGTGAGGCCTAGACCTCGGAGGAAGTGGGAGACGAACACGACGCTCTCGTCGGGTTCGGGAGTAGGGATGACCTGCCCTCGGGTGGGCAGCCTATGCGAAATTTCGGCGGTCAGGTATCTGGCCTCCCTCAACTTCTTGATATCCTCTTCCGTAAGGGAGGAGGGCATCCACCGGCCTTGAAGGCTAGATCCGGAGATGATTGAAGGTCCGAAGCACCTGACCTGGGCTTTGGGTGTTAGAACTCGAGGCGGGGGAAGGATTCGATTGAGCACGGGGAAAAAAGTAAAAGCCTTGTCCCTTTATAAAGAGGGTGAATATCAAGCATCCTCTCCGTAGCCGTTTGGGACTTGCCTATAATCTAGGAGTCATGGACACGGTTGGGTTACCCACACCCGTATTGATGAGAATCCCGTAATAAGGGGGACACGACCTCTGCTTTGACAAGACGTGTCGAAAAACTGCCTCACGTTATGTGCGGGGCTAGTTAAAAGAAACGGTTCGTATAATTACCGGGCCATGGCATAATGTCGTGTTGCCAAAACAAGTCAGCAAATAAGATTTGTGGAAATATTATTCTCTCTACAGTGGTATGTGGAACTTATTTTCAGGGCCGGACACTATTCTTGTGTTCAAACTCTTCCATGGAGTATTCGAAGGATGAACCCGCCTTGCAATGCCGAAGACAATACTGCGCGCCGGACTCATCGTCATTGAAGCCTGGTTCAGGGGCTACTGAGGGAGTCCTGGATTAGGGGGTCTCTGGATAGCCGGACTATATCCTTTGGCCGGACTGTTGGACTATGAAGATACAAGATTGAAGACTTCGTCTCGTGTCCGGATGGGACTCTACTTGGCGTGGAAGGCAAGCTAGGCAGTACGGATATGGATATCTCCTCCTTTGTAACCGACCTTGTGTAACCCTAGCCGCCTCCGGTGTCTATATAAACCGGAGGGTTTTAGTCCGTAGGACACAATAACGTACAATCATACCATAGGCTAGCTTCTAGGGTTTAGCCTCTCTGATCTCGTGGTAGATCTACTCTTGTACTACCCATATCATCAATATTAATCAAGCAGGACGTAGGGTTTTACCTCCATCAAGAGGGCCCGAACCTGGGTAAAACATCGTGTCCCCTGCCTCCTGTTACCATCCACCTTAGATGCATAGTTCGGGACCCCCTACCCGAGATCCGCCGGTTTTGACACCGACACTTGCACTTTCATTTTTTCTTTCATTGATTTTGTTTGAGTTTGCTTGCTTGCCGCCCTTGGGTCCAGGGCTCCCCTCTCTCTTGACAAGGTCGCTACCGCCTCCATCATAGGGTCGACGGAGACTTCCGCCACCACTCGGCGGATTGACCCTGCCGCCGACCTCCGGGAGGCAATAGAGCGGAATGCACGAGAGGTGCGTGAAGAGCAGGAAGCCGCCTGCCTGAAGAAGGCGGAGGCTGAGAAGGGGGAGGCCGCCATCAAGAAGAGACTGGCGGAGGCCGAGGCTGCCGATGCTGTGAAGAAGCAAGCTGAAGAAGCCGCGCACCGCCAGTCGGCGGTTTTTGTTGTTCCTTTGAACTCCACGCCACCACCCCCGGAGTTCACGGCGCAGACTAGGGAGGCCGGCGGCGAGAACCCAGTCATGAAGAGGGATGGCGGTGAAACCGCCACGCCGGACATGATCGTGCCGCCACCGCCGCCATCTGGGAGCGCGCAAGACGAGCAGCCGGCAGACCCGCCGGTGCCGCCGACTGAAGACGAGGTGGTGGCGGGCCTAGTTCTCCAGGTTGGCACGCCGACGCGTCGCCGTCTCGCGAAGGCGGCTTCCGCGCCGCGCCCTCTGGAGACCGGCGCCGCGAGCTCCACGATCCCGGACACCAAAGTGACGAGCGCCGCACCCACTGGGTGGGTGCGGGGAGGCGGGACGGGCCCATTGAACCGGGCGCTTCTGGATGTCCAAGCCAAGCTCCGAGCCGAGGGCGATGCCATCAAGAACTGCACCAAGGCGTATCTGGCACCATGAGAAGCCATTCGGGTACGTTCCCTTCTTCTTTGTTTCTGTTTCTTGTTCTTCTCGGTGGGGGCGCGCCAGTGCACCCACTAGGTGTAGTCCCCAAGTTTCGGGCCGGCTGCTGAGAAGGCGGCTCGGAACTCTGATCGGCGAGTTCCAAGTACTAATACTTGTCTGGAATTTTGTCACAGGACTACCACAATCTTCGCGTGACCACCTTCAACGCCAACGTCGAGGAGCTGGCCAAGCGGACCGCCGACTTGTCGGAAAGCCGGAGTGAGTCCTCTTCCTTCTCTACGGGGGTGCACTGGCGCACCCGCGGGTTGTAGTCCCCGAGATTCGGGCCGACTGCTGTGCAGTCGGGCCGGATCTCCCCAGCGACTATTCTTTGTTCTGTTGGTGACTAACACCTTGTTCTCTTCTTTCTTTTCTAGAGGCCAACGCCGCCCTACAGTAGCAGCTGGGCGAGGCCAACACCGCCTTGCGCACCAAGGAGGAGGAGTGCGGCCAGCTGGCTGAGGAGCGCGACCGGCTGGCCACGCAGCTGGCGGAGCAGAAGGAGCTGCTCAAGAAGGCCCAGAAAGAGGCGGAGGACAAGGAGACCGCCCTCCTTGCCGAATTCGTGTACGAGCACTCCTCCTGGACCGACAAGGAGGCGATGCTGTCCTCCGGCTTCCATGAGATCGAGGATCTCGTCGACGGTGAGCCTCTCCTCACTTTTCTTCTTTGAGCTGCCGGCTGTTGGTCGAGCTGGCTTCTAATCTTCTAATTTGGCTCTTTGCCTTCTTGTCCTGGCAGACTTCTTCCCTGGCCACTCGGACGCCGCCAACCAGGCCATCGAGGCTGATCGTGAAGGGCGGAGGGCGGATGGCGCGAAGATCGCCGCCGACTCCCCCCGAACCCTTAACAAGCAGATCCTGAGCATTGAGGCTCGTCTTCGGCCAGCTCACCGGATGTTGTGCCGGCTTCAAAGTGTCGGCGCCCAGGCGATTGCCGCCCTGTGGCCGGACATGCCGGCACCGCGCACCCCAAGTCGGACTACCGACTGGCTGGAGGTAGCGGCTGGCCGCCTTGAAGCCTGGAAGGGCTCTTTGGCCCGGGCTGGAGCGCGCCGGGCCTTAGAGTTCGTCAAGGCGTGGTATCCTGGGCTAAGTCTAGCCCAGCTAGCCATGTTCCGGCTAGAAGCTCAGGCGGAGTTGGCGGTCGTGGAAGATGACCTCGTTAAGCGTGCGGCGTCGATCGCCGAGTAGACTGACACCAGCATCTTCGTCCCGGAGCGGGCTGAGAATGGCGATGAGGCGCCGCCAGAATGGTTCGGGATGAATCCGGCTGACGGCGAGGATTCAGTGGAGGTGATCGACTCCAGTGGCGAGGAAGAAGGCGGGGCGGAGGAGGAAGGCGAAGGGGAGGCGCCAGAAGTCGGAGCGGACGGCCAGCCTCAGCTCGACCGCGCCTCCAACAATGAGCCACGCCCAACCGAGCCGACTATGGAGGCGACCAAGCGAAGACTTCCCAGCCAGCCACTTCACCAGCCGGCGCCGCCGATTCCGCCGTTCCACCAAGCCCGCCTGCTGCTTCCTAGGCTGCCACTTTACCTTTTTTATACCTGCTTATCGGTCTCGATGAACTTTGTTAATTTTCACAATTCCACCCGCGGGGTGTATCTTGAACTATTGTTTGAAGATTGGCCAAGGGCCTTGCTATGTAAATATATTCTGAGTTCTATCTCTTCTTGCCTGTTGCTCTTTGGCTTTGTTTTCCTTTGCCGCCTTCCCTTGGTTGCCGTCTTGCCAGTCAGACAGCCGCTCTGTGGACTGTTGCTGGATCAAGTACTTAGATTCTTTTGGGAAGGCAAGTACTTAGCCATTTAGAGTTCTTTGGCAAGTTAAGTAGAACACGGCGAGCCAGCTGCTCAATAGTCGGTCGTAAGATGCGGGAAGCCGGCTTAGACTATGCCCATGCTTGTGTCCTTAGCCATTTTTCATATGGGCACCCTTTCTACCTTACTCCTGCCCACCGTCCAGTCGCTCTGCGAGCTGTGGCTTCTGGCAGGAGACGGCTTAGGTGCCACACATTACTTGTCCGGCTGCAGGAAGCATTTCGTAGTGCAAGGCTGCAAGTCCCCAGGCCGACTAGTCGGACCCGGTGCCAAGCGGCATAAAAAATAACACACTTATGGGCATGATTCTTATCATATAGATAAAAGAGGACAGTCCCCGAGCTCGTCTTGGGGGACCCGGAGTCTTCGTACTTAATACAAAAGGTAGCATGGTACATACTGCTTTAACTGTAAAATCTTCGGAGGAGGTTTGCGTTCCACGGCCATTCCATCTCCTTGCCGGAGTCGTCCCTCTTGCGTGCTCGAGGCTTCTGAGCGTCGATCAGGTAGTAGGAGTCGTTGCCTAGCACTTTGCTGATGACGAAGGGGCCTTCCCAAGGCGCTGAGAGCTTGTGCTGACCGGCTGTTCGCTGGATCAGCCGGAGCACAAGGTCTCCCTCTTGGAAAGATCTCGGCTTGACCTTCCAGTTATAATATTGGCGCAGGCTCTGCTGGTAGATGCTGGACCGACTGAGTGCTAACAGCCGGCCCTGTTCCAGCAGATCGACGCCGTCTTGACGTGCTTCTTCTGCCTCCTCTTCGATGTACATGGTGACTCGAGGGGAGTCGAACTCTATGTCTGTTGGGATGACAACTTCGGCACCGTAGACGAGGAAGAAGGGCGTGAAGCCGGTTGACTTGTTTGGAGTTGTACGCAGGCTCCAGAGGACGGCCGGCAGCTCGTCGAGCCAACAGCCGGCCGAACGCTCCAGAGGCTTGACCAGTCGAGGCTTGATGCCGGACAAGATGAGGCCGTTTGCTCGCTCTACTTGTCCGTTTGACTGCGGATGGGCAACGGACGCTAAGTCCAGTCTGATGCCCTGCGTCACGCAGAAACGGGCCAAGGCGCCTTTGGCAAAGTTTGTGCCATTGTCGGTGATGATGCTATGTGGTATGCTGTATCTGATGGTGATGTCGGAGATAAAAGTCACAGCAGTCAGACCGTTCAGCTTCTTGATTGGTTTGGCCTCTATCCACTTGGTGAACTTGTCCACCACGACAAGCAGATGGGTCATGCCGCCTCGCGCTGTTTTGAATGGTCCCACCATGTCCAGGCCCCAGACAGCAAAGGGCCAGGCAATGGGAATAGTCTTGAGCGCAGAAGCCGGTTGATGTGGCTTGGAACGAAACTTCCAGCACCCTTTGCATTTTTGGACCAATTCCTTGGCGTCTTCAAGAGCAGTCGGCCAGAAGAAACCATGGCGGAAGGCTTTGGTGATGAGTGCTCTTGAAGCTGCGTGGTGGCCACACTCGCCTTGATGGATGTCTTTGAGAATCACTTGGCCTTGCTCCGGCTCCACGCAGCACTGGTAGACACGAGTGACACTGCGCCTCACGAGTTCTCTGTTGACAATGGTGTAGGCTGCTACCCGACGTTGCACTTGCCGGGCCGAGATCTCATCAGTTGGTAGCTCTTTGTTCACCAAAATACTGAGGATGGGCTGGGCCCATGAAGGTGCTGCGACTTCTGCAACTGTCAGGACTGCAACTTGGACAAGGGCGGCTGGGCCGGGAGGCGGCAGGTTGGAGTTGGCAGCCGCTTGCTGTGTCGATGAAGTCTCCGGGCCGATTGGTGCAGTCCTCGGGCCGAGTTCTGAAGTCCCCGGGCTAGTCGCTGCAGTCCCCGGGCCGGATTCTGAAGTCCTTGGGCTGGGTGTGACTGCTGCGACCTCCGAGCCGTCCGTCAGAACTCCTGTGCCGGCTGATTGAGCTCTCAAGTCGGATCCGACTGCTTCAGGAGGAGCCAGCACGAAGATAGAATCTGACTCTGGTGATGGCTTGACAGACGGTTTGAGAAGGCGCTGAAGGGCGACGCCGGTTGGTATTGCTTGACGGGTGGAGCCGATTCGTGCCAGGGCATCTGCTTGGTCGTTGTCGTTTCTTGGCACATGGAGAAACTCGCATCCCTCAAAATATCCACTGAGTTGCTGTACGAGGAAGCGGTAGCTCGCCATGTTTGCATCTTTGGCGTCCCAGTCGCCTGACGACTGCTGGACCACCAAGTCAGAGTCCCCATAGCACAGGATCCGGCGAATGCCGAGCTCTTTGGCAAGCCGGAGCCCGTGAATGAGTGCCTCGTATTCGGCGACATTGTTGGAGGCGACAAAGTGGATTTGTAGCACATATTTGAGCTTGTCGCCTTTGGGGGAGGTGAGGACGATGCCGACTCCCAAGCCGGTGCACATTTTGGAGCCGTCAAAATGCATCCGCCAATGGGTGGAGTCAGGCGCTGGCGGAAAGTACTGGGTCTCGGCCCAGTCGACGAGGAAGTCGGCCAGCGCTTGTGACTTGATGGCGGTGCGAGGCTGGTAGTAGATGGTGTAGGGGGCCAGATCTATGGCCCATTTGGCCACTCGGCCCGAAGCATCCCGGCTTCCAATGATCTCGGCCAGTGGAGCTGTGCAGACCATAGTGATTGGATGCTCTTGAAAGTAAGGTTTCAATTTTTTGGCGGCAAAGTGCACACCGTAGCACATCTTCTGGTAGTGGGGGTAGTTTTGCTTAGAGGTCGACAGTACTTCGCTCAAATAATATATCGGTCTCTGGACTGGTAGGGCTTTGCCTTCCTCCTTGCGCTCTACCACGATGACTGTGCTGACCACTCGGCTAGTGGCGGTGATGTATAGGAGCATGGGCTCCTTAGGATTCGGAGCCGCCAGGACAGGTGGAGTGGTCAACATCTTCTTCAACTGGAGAAAAGCTTCGTCAGCCTTGTGGTTCCACTCGAAAAAAGTGGTCTTCTTCATGAGTTGGTATAGGGGGAGAGCCTTCTCGCCCAGCCGACTGATGAATCGGCTGATGGATGCCAAACAGCCGCTGAACTTCTGTACGTCCAGTAGTCGGCTGGGTACTTCCATCCTCTCAATGGCCTTGATCTTCACAGGGTTGCATTCTATGCCGCGTTCGGAGACCAGGAAGCCAAGAAGCTGGCCGACTGGTACTCTGAAGACGCATTTCTCTGGGTTGAGCTTGATTTGAAATTGGCGCAAATTCTCAAAGGTATCCTTGAGGTCTTCTAGCAGCGTTCCATGCTTCTCCATCTTCACCACCACATTGTCCATGTAAACGTGGGCGTTTCTGCCGAGTTGCTTGAGGAGGCACTTCTGCATGCAACGTTGAAAGGTGGCGCCGGCATTCCTCAAGCCAAACGTCATAGTCAAGTAGTAGAAGGCTCCAAATGGCGTGATGAAGGCGGTCTTCAGTCTGTCAGCCGGGCTCAACTTGATCTGGTGGTATCCTGAATATGCATCCAAAAAACTCAACACCTCGCATCCGGCTATGGAGTCTATTACTTGGTCGATTCTTGGTAAAGCAAATGGGTCCTTGGGGCATGCTTTGTTGAGGCTGGTGTAATCAATACACATACGCCACTGCTTGTTCTTCTTCAGCACAAGGACCGGGTTGGCCAACCACTCTGGAAAGAACACCTCCATGATGAAGCCGGCTGCCAGCAGCCGGGCAATTTCTTCTCCGATGACTCGTCTCTTCTCTTCTGACAGGCGGCGCAAGGGCTGCCTGACTGGCTTGGCATCAGACCAGACGTTTAATTTGTGCTCAACGAAATCCGCCGGGACACCTGGCATGTCTTTGGGGACCATGCGAAGATGTCCCGATTCTCACGGAGGAAATTGACGAGCTCGCCTTCCTATTTGCTGTCGAGGTTTGTAACTATGACAACGTACCTCTCTGGGTGCTCTGGGTCAAAGGTTATCTTCTTTGTTTCTTTGGCCGGCTTGAATGAGCCCTCAGCTTCTGACTCCTTGGGATCAGGTGACATCTCTGGCTGCTTGCTTGCCATCGCCACAACCTGGTTAAGGAGCCGCTTCTCAGCTGTGATCACGAGGGACTCGGCCAATCGACTGCTCTCTGCTGCACAGGCAGATGACTTCTTGTAGTCGCCAGTTATGGTCAGAATCCCCTTGGAACTTGGCATCTTCATCTCGAGGTAGGCATAGTGGGGAACAACCGTGAACTTGGCCAGGGCAGGCCGGCCAAGTAACGCATGGTATGGGCTCTCAAGGTCCACCACTTCAAACCATACTGACTCTCGGCGGAAATGATCTTCGTCTCCAAAGAGGATGTCTATCAGAATCTTGCCGATTGGTGAGCAGGAAAGGACAGGAACTATGCCATGGAATACTGTCCGGCTGGGCTGAAGCTGCCTCTGTCTGATTCCTAATTTCTCCATGGTATCCTTGTATAGGATGTTAATGCTGCTGCCGCCGTCTATTAGGACTCGGGAGAAGCGAGTTGCTCGCTTGTCCGTGGCAAAGGTGGCGTCCAAAATCAGGGCATAGGAGTCAGGCTTTGGCATCACCTCCGGGTGATCATCTCTGCTCTAGCTGATGGGCTTTTCAGACCAATGCATGAACTCTGGGGTCTCTGATGCTACCGCATTTACTTCTTGTTGCCACAGCCGCCTGCTGCGTCGATCATCGGCCACACTGGTGAAGATGACATAGGCTCCATGCTCTTCTGGGTATTCGTCTTGTATTGCATCGACTGGTCTGACCGCCGGCTGCTGGGGGGAGGAGGAGGAGGCTGCCCAGCAGGCGGGGGTGGCATGAGGCCGTCTCCCTTGACGATCCTGGTGAGCTAGTGGCACTTCCGAGTGGTGTGGTTGGATGGCTTCACACCACTATGGAATTTGCAGGGAGCATCCAAAGTCTGCTCATATGAGAAAGTCGGCAACCAGTTGGGCTTGCCGCCCTTCTGTCGTTTGGGCGGAGGCGGCCCTTCCGGCTGCTGGTCTTCGACTGTTGCCACCTGCCGGCTGATGGAAGCCGGCTGTGTGACCTTGCGCTTGTGGTCGTTCTGTTGCTGACGCCGACTGGCGTCTCCATCCGGGGTTCGAGGAGCTCGAGGAGCCATCTTGCCAGTCGCACTAACTTGGATTTCCGCCTTCATGGAGGAGTCGGCCGTGGCATATTTGTCTGCTATGATCAGCAGCTCATCGAGGGTCTCTGGCTCGTCGCAGAGGAGCTTGTGCTTGAGGAGGGTGCCCTCTCGGCACCCGGCAGTGAAGTATTCAATGGCCTGCACCTCGTGCACGCCCTCGCGGGAGTTACGGAGCTCGGCCCAGCGCGTGAGGTAGTCCCGAGTTGACTCGTTGGGGCCTTGCACGCACAAAGAAAGCTGGCGAGGTTTGGGAGGCCGCTTGTACGTGCTGGTGAAGTTGTGGATGAAGGCATCGGTGAAGTCGACCCAACTGTTGATGCTGCGGGGCTTCAAGCTGTTCAGCCAAGTCCGGGCCGTGCCCTGGAGCATGAGCGGAACATACTTCACGGCAACACGCTTGTTGCCGTTTGCTATGCTGACTACTGTGGAGTAGTCAACCAGCCAATCTTCCGGCTTCACAGAGCTGGTGTATTTGGGCGTGTCTCTTGGGAGTGTGAACCCTCTGGGGAAAGGCTCGTCTTGAATGCAGGGGCCGAAGCACGGCAGGCCCAACTCATCTTCTTCAAGCACCAGGCATCGGTGGAGACGGTCGATCCGGTGGCGGGCATCATTCTCTCCGACTCCCTCTCGGCGGCCAAGACGGTCGCCGAGCGTCAGGTGGTCAACAGGCGGCAGGGAGACTCGCCTTTCCCTGCGAGGGGGAGGAGGCGGACAGTCGTCCCGTCGTTCCACTGCTCTTGGGCGGCCGTCTTGGTCACGCTCTATGGTGATATGAGTCCGACTGCGACTAGCAGCCGGCTCCTTGTCTTTTCTTCCACGGACGCCGCCGGTCGGTGTCCGAGACGTCACGCCGTGGTCTCGACGGGGGTGCAGGTCGTCATTCTGCCGTCGCAGCGCGTCGGTGCGGCAGCCGGCCTCGTTTTGCTCGGCGGCCGCATCGAGGAGCCGCTGAACGCGCTCCGCCATCAAGGGACGCTCCTCGCCCTCGAACTTGTCCAGCTCGTCTGCTGCCGCTTGGGAAGCTCAGATGTTTTCCGCCAGCGTGGCGTAGACGGGGCGATCTGCCCCGAACAGGTTGGCGATGGCCACGCCACGCTGCTGGACTACGCCAAGGCGGCTGGGCCCGGCGGGATCCGGCGTGCCGCCCACAACACGGTCCATCTCGCGCTGATAGGCCTCCAACAGGCGTCTCATGCTGGCCAGCTTCTTGGCGCCTTCGACAAGCTGAAGGCGGCATGCCTCCAGCGTCTCGGCGTCGCCGTCTTCGGGAATGGGCGCGGTCAGGTCTTGTAGTGCCGCATCAAGCGGGTCGTGAGCACCTCCATCGGAGTGCTCGCCGTGACCGATGACAAGTACCTTCGTGACGGTGCTTCCGCCGCTCTCCGCGCAAGGGAGCGGCTCGTCGTAGACCACCACGTTGGTGGGAAACGCGTCGAGCGACGTGGTGTCGGAGTCAACCAACATCGGGTCAGTGGAGCCTATGGACTCCAAGTCCACAGCAGGCTCACTGGCGACGTGGAGTTAGTCGAGGAGGTCCGCGAGGAGGCTCTCGGGGTCGCCTGTGCCCGCGTCGGATGCGGGCTCGTCGGAGAGGCGGACCTCGCCGACAAGATCGGCGAGGCAACTAGCCGCGCAGGCGATTTCCGCGCCAAGCAGCGCGTTGGCGCAGACTCCGTCTAGCGTGCTGGGATGGCTGCGCTCGCCAGGGAGAAAAAGGGTTCCCGTCCAGAACAGGTCTCCGGACGACGGTGCACCTTGCCCCATGGTGGGCGCCAAATGTCGGGGGTTGGGTGCGACATATGCCAAAGGATGGCTTATCATGGTGGGAGCGAGTAGAACGTCGCCGGTACCCGGAAGCGGGATTAGGCGTAAACACAAACGCCGGCATACTTTACCCAGGTTCGGGGCTCTCCTAGGAGATAACACCCCTAGTCCTGCTCTACGGGGTCTCCGCATGACCACTAAGGCAAAGTGAGTACAAGGGTGCTCCTCGAGCGGTATGCTGGAGGTAGGAGAAGGCAAGGCTAGCTTTCTCCTACCTATATCTCTGGTCTAGTTCTAATGGGTCCGAACCCTTTGCATGGGTGCCCTATGGGGTTTATATAGGCCTACCCCCCAGGGGTACGAGGGTAATATGACTGGGCATAGGCCCAGCCGTCAGTCTCTTCGGCTGCCGACTTCTCCGCCGGCTGTTGGGGCCCGCCGATCGGGAGGCCCCGCCGACTGGTCTGGTATGGAGCCGACAGGCCGTTCCCGCCGCTTGGGGGTCTTGCCGGCTGCTGATCACTATGTCGCGCTTCTAATGACACAGGCTTGGTCGAGGATCATGGCTACAACACCGTCGTCATGGCGGGCGATTACTGTAGCCACTCCTCGTCTAGTGTGGTTAATAGTGCGTGGGGCCCGTGGGAGGAGCAAGCCGACTCCTAGGGGCCAACTCCCATCGGGTCCGATTGGTAGGGTTCTTCGCCGTCTTCTGGACTCTTGCTGACTGGTGGGGCCCATCGTCCTTGGGCCATAAAGATAGGCAGTCATGGGAGCAGGACTCCGCCTGCCCGTGGTGACGTCAGGGCTGGCATGGCAACAGTGCCGCGCCGGGCGGGGCTCCTCGTTGGTACAGCGCACTGTGGCCGCGCCAGCCCTTAGGAAGGGGAGGGGATGGGCTGCACTGTAGCCATCCCCCGCCCCGTCCCCCTTGATGTGGGTACGGGCTTCGAAGGGGCCGTGGGCCGACTCCTTGGAGCCGGCTTCTCTGGAAGTCGCCTGGCAGGAGTCGGCTCGTCTCGACCTCGCCTTCTGGACTCGGTCGTCTACGGGCAGCCGGCTATTTCTCCAGTCGGCTTCCAGAAGGCGGCTCTTTTCCTTGGCATCCTGAGGGGCGCGGTCAGCCCCGTTGTCATGAAAGGTTATGGGCGTCGGGTTAGCCTACCCGTGGCCCATTACTCCGACCCAATGCATCTTATTTTGCTTAGTTTGGTGGTAGCATTAAGATGATCTCTCACTAAATTTCATGGTATAAGTGTTCTCCCTGAGTATGCACCATTGCTACAGTTCATCGTGCCGAGACACCACGTGATGATCGGGTGTGATAAGCTGTAGTGACCCGACCCGAATGGATCAACTCTCTGTGCTTAAGTGTCATCCCTGGATCGGTATGCTGACACACACAGTACTCGAGGATTTATAACAGAGGTAAATCACATGCATAAGTAACGTAAATACTATTACCTCAATCCAAATAGCGGAAGTAACAAGGTTGTGGATTCCCATCAACACCAACGGCAAAGTTGAGTGTAGAAAATCATAACCCTAACGTATCACTTACTCGTCGTAAGATAATCCTGCAACACGAGACGTTGCAGCCACAAAGGGTCAGTACATTGAATGTACTGGCAAATTCACACTCTAGAGCAATGATGAATAATGGCTATCACTACATGCATATATGGCTGGTGGAAAAGCTCTAGGGTTATAAGGTTTTTGCGAAAAGCCAATTTTTCCCTACTACAAGGAATAAATTTTATTTAACTATCATGGTGGTTGTTAAACATTGAGAATGGTTGACAGCATTCTCAATCCCAATTAACCATCATCATTAAACAAAACCCAACAAAATTAAATTTTAGAGTAACATGTTGAGATTCACATGATAATCCAGGTACTAGATACTCAAAACATCCATAACCGGGGACACGGCTAACCATGATTAGTTTATACACTCTGCAGAGGTTTGCGCACTTTTCCCCACAAGACTCGATCACCTCCGTTTGGTTTCTCGCACTACACGGTGTTTGAGAAACGGATGACCGAGACATAGTCTTTCAGAAGCGCTAGCAACTTACGATGGATAGACCGTTACACCTACTTTCCCCTACATCTGCTAGTCTACCCTGTAAGAGTTCGCACGACTTAATCAACTATGCTAGAGCACATAATAGCTTGTGGCTGCACACAGAAGTTTCTAGTATGAAAAATCTCATGATCCCTTTGGGCCTGGGTGGCGGTCCATAAAGAAAAACAGGCAATCCTGGTCTACCCAGGTGCCTAGACAGGCAATCCTGGAATACCCAGGTACCTCAATCCACCCAGATGTGTGTTTAAGTTGCCACCTTAAGTAAACCATTAATTAACAATCTCACATCTGTCATGAATACTCTCAAAACCCAATCCACGTCTACGAGCATAGCATGGCACTATAAGCATAACTTAATAGTAACTCCCAAGGTTTGAATGCAGGGCAATAGGTTCCTACCTCATCAACTACTTCCCAATACCCACATGTTATCAATCCTACTCATGCAATGTTTGAGGGTGAAACTAATGCATAAAAATTGGGTATGAAAGGGGATATGATCAAAGTGTGAACTTGCCTGCAATGTTGATGAAGATGATTCACACTCAAAAATCTTGATAACTCTACTCGTCACACTCCGGTCAATCTATCGTAAGCAAGCAATAGTAACCACACATAAGCAATCACTCAAAGATCGGAGAGAACAAAGAAAACAATTCGGAAAACGTCAAAACTAAGCAAATAACTCTTGCAACATAAAACAATTTCTAACAGTACCAAAATTAAGTGAATTTGGCCTTATCAGAAAGTTTAGGTCAAGAGCTTCGATTTGCAAAAAGAATCAACTAAATCAGAGTTACGAAACTCAAGTTATGATCAAACCAAGTTTGAATTCAAATATGGTCTAATTCAAATTTTAAACTTTTCAAAAACATGTTTGAGTTGTTTTACTGGATAGAGGGGATCATAACAAAGGCGTGAGCGTTGGTTTCGTTGGATTTGGACAAACGGTTGAAAAGTAATGATCGTTTCAAGTTTAGGGACTAAACTGTAAATAAAACCTTCATAGATGAGTCCCTGGCCGAAAACTAAAATAAAAGAAAAAGAGAAAATCTAAAATGTGAACGTTCATTACCGAACGCTAACTAACGAATTTGCTCACTGCGAAGAGGTAAACAACGAGCGTTCGCTATTTAACAAGTACTGGTTCGAAAAAAAACGACTAGATCTAATCCTAGCCGTCTATCCTAGATCGAACGGACGAGGGCGACCGGTGGCTTACCGCGGCGACGGGTCATCGGGGGCGAGGAAGAACGCCGGCGGCGGCGTCGGGTCCGAACAGCGAGGCGACTCCAGTGGTCGTCGAGGCCGGCAAAGGGGTCGGGGAGAGGCGGCGCAGCGCGGCGGAGTCGATGGTGGCGACGGCGGTGGTCGTCGGAGGCGAGAGTGGCGGCTTCGGGCGGCGGAGCTTGGCGAATCTCGCCGGCGGTGGCGAGGCGCGAGATGCAAGGCGAGGGGAGATAAGAGGGGACCGGGGCCGGCCTTATAAAGGAGGGGCGACGGTGGCGTGGAGGAGGGGCCAAGGCTGCGGGGTGGCCGGGTCGGTCACGGCGGCGCGGCGGCGGTGACGTGCGGGCGGCGGACTCCCGCTGGAGCTCGGGGACGGGTGCGGGCGTGCTGGGCCGCTGCTGGGCTGGGCCGGCTGGCCTGGCGCGGGGAGAGAGAGAGAGCAGTGCTGGGCTTCGGCCTGGCACTGTTCGAAGAGTTTAAAAAAAACATTTTTCACAGACAACAAAAATAACAAAACAAAAATAAACTAAAATATTATATAGGCATATAATATATCAAAATTTTCAGAAAAAGATTTTCTATGACATGAACATTTTCAATATGCCAAATAAAATCCACACAAAATCAGATAAAACAAAGAGTGCTACTGGTCTATTAAAATCCAACAAAAATCATTTAAAAAATGCCAAAATGATTTCAAATTAATTTTTCTCCAATTTTCTAATGTAGGGAATCATGTTACCCTATTTTCCATATATTTTATTTTTGGTTAAAAATAATTTAAATAAAACTCAAATAAATCCAAATTGAAAATTAATTCCAAAAGGACTTTGAAATTGATCCTTTGAAATTCCCAACCCATATTTCATATAATTTGAAGAAGTCATTTTATCTTCTCTCATGAAAATCATTGAGCTGCATGAAGTTTATGAATTGAAATATTTCCAAATGAAATTCAATTATTTTCAAATACCCTTTCATTTAATTTAAATGGAAGAAGTCATATCATCTTCGCTCAAGGGTTTTGTATTTGAAAAGAATTTGAATTCATGGAGATCAGAAACCAAATATGAAAGTTTGGGAAAGTCCTTTTATTCCCTCTCATTTAACTTTCAAAAAGTTTCGAATTTCACTCAATCAATCACAAAACAATCAAACAATAAATCAATCAATCTATTTATTATAACATTCCAAAATTTAGAATTTTGGGATGTTACAAACCTACCACCCTTAAAAGGAATCTCGTCCTCGAGATTCGAAGAGGCTAGAAAGAAATAGGTTAGGTTTGGGGTCTCTTCAAAATTTCATCAATCGTCTTCGGGGTCTGGGGTGCTACCACCCTTAAAAGCATGGTTACGGTTCCATCAAAACTCATATACTTCATCCATATTGTTAACAATGTCGGTCTTCTCAGATCGTCAGGATAATTCCTTATCTGGGCTCTTTTGGTAGTGGCATAACCTTTACCACAATTCTTCTGTCTTTCATCTAGGTAAGGTTCTTCCGAGACTTGGTCTTCTTAGCTGACGGGTCTGGCGCCAATAATAAACAACTATCGATATCTCATGGTGGTCAACCATTTATGGTTTCTCCTGCAGGAAATGGGTCTGGGTTGATCCTCACCGTATAACCTACGGTTGGCAAAAGCTGCCTTGTACACGGGAAAAATTCTTATACCCTTCTAGGGTTTAAACAAGGTTTGATCGTCATCTCTTTACTATAGGTAAGTCACTCAGATTTACCATCCCACATAGCAAGGCGAATAATAAGAGTAAGTCGGTATGGTGATCAATCCATCCCGCACCCAAATCATTACCTTGTATACGGTTTAGCGAATCTCACATTCTAACACTCGGTCATCCTCACAAGCATTGCAAAATTTCTCTTGTCCAGGAACTGCGTTCGGAATAATCCATTGATTCTGCAAGCCAAACAAACATCTATCGTTCCTTCACAACTCTCAGGTTTGCGTAAACTCCTATAAGATCGTCTATCGATAAACGTCGTATCTTCCTCCAGGGTTTTTCCTTCAGCAAAAATGTGCTTGCTTCTTGGCAGGTCCCGGGGCATGTGGGTTATGGCCCATCTCATCACTTGTAGTCCTTGAACTCATCCTCGGGGCAACTGATCATTATTCCAACATCCAACTTCCTAGCATCCTTAAAATTCATCCAATTGTACTATCTCTTTTTCTTCTATTGGCACCAAACTAGGACATGATTACTCAGACTCATCATGGAGTTTCCATTGATCCATATTTCTGACATCATACCTCCTTTATATCCAATAGTAATTTATCTCTTCATCCTCATGGGATATCCCACATACCGAGATAAAACTTATACTTATGGAGTCCATATTCCACTTCGTGGAACATCATTATCCTTTCCAGGGTCAAGCATCCTTACAGGGGAATATTGGCCATCTCTGCATGGCACTTCTTCAACTGGGAAACGTGAAACACATCTTGAACTCCTGACAGTCCTTCAGATGACTCCAACTTGTTGGCCACTTCTCCCATACGCTCCAAAACTCGGTATGGTCCTACAAATCTCGGGGCTAACTTTCCCTTAACTCCAAATCGTTTAACTCCTCGCAGAAGGGGCACACGAAGACATGCTCTGTCTCCAATTTCATAGACTACCTTCTTGCATTTTTAAGTCTGCATAACTCTTCTGCCTGGACTGAGCTACCTTCAGTATATCTCATCAACTTAACATTCTCTTCTGACTCCTTGATCACATTTGGTCCAAACAACTGACGGTCTCCAACTTCATCCCACATACTCTTGGGGTATCACACATATCGAGACAAAACTCGTATTCATTTTGTCAGAAATCCACTCAGTGGAGTATCCTTATCTTTCCCAGGGGTCAAGGGTTCTTACAGGGTACTACCACCCTTAAAATGCACAAATCTTCCATAGACCATATTTCTCATATCCTCAAAAATGGTCAAAATTCTTCTTCATAGGGTAACAACTCATAAAATCCATATCAGTACCAACGATGCTACTTTATTCATTCTCAAATGATTACAATCTCTCGCTTTTCCATTACATGTCTCAACTCAACACCTCAATATAAAATAAAAATGTTCTCACTTCTACTACTCCATTTCTTTTGTTGCAAAGTCAACTATCTAGCACAAGTTTCCTTCTCCTTGGGGCATTCTCTGGCAAAGTGCCCTGCTCCATTACAACTAAAACATATTACTTCTGACAAGTATCGAGGTTTCCTTTTTGGGAAACTGTTGAGGTAGTGCCCTGACTCTTTGCACCTGTAGCAGGTGATATGACTCAGGTCCTTCCTGGAATCCAATCTGCTTCTCTTCCTGGACCTTTCCATGCCAATCATGGCTTCTATTTCTTGTGGGTCATATTCTACTTCCTCTGTCGGGAATTATACTAGATCCTCATTCAAACAATTTTGGGAGATGTGTCCTTCTTCTCCACATGAATAGCAAGACTTAGTGCAGGGTTTACTTGGGTCTTCTTTAGGTGTGTCCTCCATCTCTTCCTTCATCACGGGTTCTTCTAAAATTTCCATAAGGGATCCTTCCTTTACTTCTTTATTCTGCTGGATGGTTCGTTGTACCATGGGGTAAATGTGACACTGAGCAGGATAGTGGGTAGTCCCTTCAGACAAGAAATAAGTAATCTGCCTAGTTGGGCATTCTTCAACTGGGTGACTTCCTTCACAATTAGGGCATTCATCCTTGTGTTCTTTATGGGTGTGTCCTATTTCTCCACAAATCTTGCATGCACAAGGTTTCTTCATATCCTTTCCATAAGGCTTCAACTTCTGGGACACAAACGGAGACTTTGGCAAAGTGAACTTAAATTCTTTCCAAGTGGTTACTCCTTGCCATCCATTGATGGTTTGGTACATTCTCCACCAAGTAGCAGCACCTCTTTCAAAGCACTGAAGAGCATGCTGGGTCATATCCTTTCCGACTACAGGGTTATTCTTCATGTGATCCTCCTTGTTCTGAATCCATCGGTCCGTCTCCAACTGACTCATCGGTCCAGAAAATACAAGCTCATCTTCATTCATCCTCTATTGGGTCCATGGGTTTGGGGTGAGATAAGAGAGATAGAGAGGGATGCACACAATACAAACAAAAGTTTTGAAAAGGCAGATTTTATTTGTGGCTGTCGGGAAAAAACATCAAACAAATGACATGTCACAAACATCGCATCTAACGTAGGCATATAACAGGGGTTGGTCTTCTAAAGGTCAATAAATCTTCAACGTCTCCAAACTCTTCAAGCCTTCTTCATGCCTCCAATGGCTTCTTCCGATCAAGCTTGTCTTTCTCAAGTTCTTTTGCCAGATCAACTCTATTGACGTGAAGTCTCTCGTGACCTCCTTTAATTATTTTTGGAGTTGCGTTCCAAACTTCCAGGTTTCAACATCCTTGGCATGAACCATGGTTCTACTATCCTTCAGTTCCTGACGAATCTTTGACGTATCACGGTTTTTCTCCTCTAGCTTGGCTACTTTCAGCTTCTGGGTCCTGAGTTCTTCATGAAATGCTTCCTCATCAAATACTGCTTCCTGTAGATCCATCTTAACTTCTTGATGTGACACTCCAGATCCTGGCGATACACCAGCTAAAGTTAAAACTGCATCCTTTGCTGATAGATGCTCCATCAGCCTTCTACCATCCAATCCTTCCGAAGAAATGCCTGCTTAACTCAGCCTGGTGACAAATAGCATAAGCGGGCGATGACATCACGGATAACCGTGTTTCTGCTCTTGTCATTTCCATGAGCTATCTCTCCATAGTTGATATCTCCTACCTTAGGGTGTTCCTTGATAGAACTTTGAGTTTTTAACTCTCCATGTTCTGGTCTTTCTCCGATACACCTTGATCTCGGGTATTGACAATTTCCATGGTCTGCCAAGTTCCATAAGGGTAGCCTTTCTAGGTCATAAAATCTGGGAATTTCTTCAGAGCCTTCAAAATCTCCTAGTCTTCGGTCTTCAACCGTTGTAGTTTCCATTATTCAGATGCACAGAAATTACTCTTCATTCCGAAGTGGTCTTAGTTGTCCAATATCTGGTACTTCTTGGAGTGGTCTCATAAGTCGAATTCTTCGTGTGGTCAAAAGGGGAAAGGGGTATGGTCTCACTAAAAGGGGATATTTGAGTAAGCTCAGAAGAGAAGAGAGGTAAAGGATCTTTTGAAAGGGAAAGTTGTAGAGAAAAATCTTTGCTATGGGCTTGCCAGTTTCTAGGGTCACGTCCTACAGTCAACATGTGCTCTGATACCATCTTGTAGCGACCCGACCCGAATGGATCAAGTCTCTGTGCTTAAGTGTCATCCCTGGATCGGTATGCTGACACACACAGTACTCGAGGATTTATAACAGTGGTAAATCACATGCATAAGTAACGTAAATACTATTACCTCAATCCAAATAGCGGAAGTAACAAGGTTGTGGATTCCCATCAACACCAACGGCAAAGTTGAGTGTAAAAAATCATAACCCTAACGTATCACTTACTCGTCGTAAGATAATCCTGCAACATGAGACATTGCAACCACAAAGGGTCAGTACATTGAATGTACTAGCAAATTCACACTGTAGAGCAATGATGAATAATGGCTATCAGTACATGCATATATGGCTGGTGGAAAAGCTCTACGGTTATAAGGTTTTTGCGAAAAGCCAATTTTTCCCTACTACAAGGAATAAATTTTAGTTAACTATCATGGTGGTTGTTAAACATTGAGAATGGTTGACAACATTCTCAATCCCAATTAAGCATCATCATTAAACAAAACCCAACAAAATTAAATTTTAGAGTAACATGTTCAGATTCACATGATAATCCAGGTACTAGATACTCAAAACGTCCATAACCGGGGACACGGCTAACCATGATTAGTTTATACACTCTGCAGAGGTTTGCGCACTTTTCCCCACAAGACTCGATCGCCTTCGTTTGGTTTCTCGCACTACACGGTGTTTGAGAAACGGATGACCGAGACATAGTCTTTCAGAAGCGCTAGCACCTTACGATGGATAGACCGTTACACCTACTTTCCCCTACATCTGCTAGTCTACCCTGTAAGAGTTCGCACGACTTAATCAACTATGCTAGATCCCATAATAGCTTGTGGCTGCACACGGAAGTTTCTAGTATGAAAAATCTCATGATCCCTTTGGGCCTGGGTGGCGGTCCATAAAGAGAAACAGGCAATCCTGGTCTACCCAGGTGCCTAGACAGGCAATCCTGGAATACCCAGGTACCACAATCCACCCAGATGTGTGTTTAAGTTACCACCTTAAGTAAACCATTAATTAACAATCTCACATCTGTCATGAATACTCTCAAAACCCAATCCACGTCTACGAGCATAGCATGGCACTATAAGCATAACATAATAGTAACTCCCAAGGTTTGAATGCAGGGCAATAGGTTCCTACCTCATCAACTACTTCCCAATACCCACATGTTATCAATCCTACTCATGCAATGTTTGAGGGTGAAACTAATGCATAAAAACTGGGTATGAAAGGGGATATGATCAAAGTGTGAACTCCGGTGGTCGTCGAGGCCGACAAAGGGGTCGGGGAGAGGCGGTGCAGCGCGGCGGAGTCGATGGTGGCGACGACGGTGGTCGTCGGAGGCGAGAGTGGCGGCTTCGGGCGGCGGAGCTTGGCGGATCTCGCCGGCGGTGGCGAGGCGCGAGATGCAAGGCGAGGGGAGAGAAGAGGGGACCGGGGCCGGCCTTATAAAGGAGGGGGCGACGGTGGCGTGGAGGAGGGGCCAAGGCTGCGGGGTGGCCGGGTCGGTCACGGCGGCGCGGCGGCGGTGACGTGCGGGTGGCGGACTCCCGCTGGAGCTCGGGGACGGGTGCGGGCACGCTGGGCCGCTGCTGGGCTGGGCCGGCTGGCCTGGCGCGAGGAGAGAGAGAGCAGTGCTGGGCTTCGGCCTGGCACTGTTCGAAGAGTTTTAAAAAAACATTTTTCACAGACAACAAAAATAACAAAACAAAAATAAACTAAATATTATATAGGCATATAATATATCAAAATTTTCAAAAAAGCTTTTCTACGACATGAACATTTTCAATATGCCAAATAAAATCCACACAAAATCAGATAAAACAAAGAGTGCTACTGGTCTATTAAAATCCAACAAAAATCATTTTAAAAATACCAAAATGATTTCAAATTAATTTCTCCAATTTTCTAATGTAGGGAATCATGTTACCTTATTTTCCATATATTTTATTTTTGGGGAAAAATAATTTAAATAAAACTCAAATAAATCCAAATTGAAAATTAATTCCAAAAGGACTTTGAAATTGATCCTTTGAAAACTCCCAACCCATATTTCATATAATTTGAAGAAGTCATTTTATCTTCTCTCATGAAAATCATTGAGCTGCATGAAGTTTATGAATTGAAATATTTCCAAATGAAATTCAATTATTTTCAAATACCCTTTCATTTAATTTAAATGGAAGAAGTCATATCATCTTCGCTCAAGGGTTTTGTATTTGAAAAGAATTTGAATTCATGGAGATCAGAAAGCAAATATGAAAGTTTGGGAAAGTCCTTTTATTCCCTCTCATTTAACTTTCAAAAAGTTTCGAATTTCACTCAATCAATCACACAACAATCAAACAATAAATCAATCAATCTATTTATTATAACATTCCAAAATTTAGAATTTTGGGATGTTACATAAGCTCTACGTTCACATACAACGGGTGCAAGCCAGTTTTGCACACGAATAATACTCGGGTCAAAGTTGACGAGCCTAGCCTATGCAGATATGGCCTCGGAACACTGAGACCAAAAGGTCGAGCGTGAATCATATAGTAGATATGATCAACATAGTGATGTTCACCATTGAAAACTACTTCATCCCACGTGATGATCGCACATGGTTTAGTTGATATGGATCACGTGATCACTTAGATGATTAGAGGGATGTCTATCTAAGTGGGAGTTCTTAGGTAATATGATTAATTGAACTTTAATTTATCATGAACTTAGTACCTGATAGTATTTTTCTTGTCTATGTTGTTGTAGATAGATGGCCCGTGCTGTTGTTTCATTGAATTTTAATCCATTCCTAGAGAAAGCTAAGTTGAAAGATGATGGTAGTAATTACACGGACTGGATCCGTAACTTGAGGATTATCCTCATTGCTGCATAGAAGAATTACGTCCTGGAAGCACCGCTAGGTGACAAACCCGCTGCAGGAGCAACACCAGATGTTATGAACGTCTGGCAGAGCAAAGCTGACGACTACTCGATAGTTCAGTGTGCCATGCTTTACGGCTTAGAATCGGGACTTCAACGGTGTTTTGAACGTCATGGAGCATATGAGATGTTCCAGGAGTTGAAGTTAATATTTCAAGCAAATGCCCGGATTGAGAGATATGAAGTCTCCAATAAGTTCTACAGCTGCAAAATGGATGAGAATAGTTTTGTCAGTGAACATATACTCAGAATGTCTGGGTACCACAACCACTTGACTCAATTGGGAGTTAGTCTTCCTAATTATAGTGTCATTGACAGAGTTCTTCAATCACTGCCACCAAGCTACAAGAGCTTCACGATGAACTCTAATATGCAAGGGATGGATAAGACGATTCCCGAGCTCTTCGCAATGCTAAAGGCTCCGGAGGTAGAAATTAAGAAGGAGCATCAAGTGTTGATGGTCAACAAGACCACCAGTTTCAAGAGAAAGTGTAAAGGGAAGAAGGGGAACTTCAAGAAGAATGACAAGCAAGTTGCTGCTCAAGTGAAGAAGCCCAAGTATGGACCTAAGCCTGAGACTGAGTGCTTCTACTGCAAAGGGACTGGTCATTGGAAGCGGAACTGCCCCATGTATTTGGCGGAGAAGAAGGATGGCAAAGTGATACGTCTCCGTCGTATCTATAATTTTTGATTGTTCCATGCCAATATTATACAACTTTCATATACTTTTGGCAACTTTTTATATTATTTTTGGGACTAACATATTGATCTAGTGCCCAGTGCCAGTTCCTGTTTGTTGCATGTTTTATGTTTCGCAGAATATCCATATCAAACAGAATCCAAACGGGATAAAAACGAACGAAGCTTATTTTTGGAATATTTGGAAAATTCCGAAAGAAAAATCCACGCGAGATGGTGCCCGAGGTGGCCACGAGGCAGGGGGCCCGCCTGCCCCTCCTGGGCGCGCCCCTGACCCTCGTGGGCCACCCGTAAGGCGGTTGATGCCCTTCTTCGGCCGCAAGAAAGCTATTTTTTGGTAAAAAATCACGGCGAAGGTTTCGGTCCAATCGGAGTTACGGATCTCCATATATATACGAAACGGTGAAAGTGCAGCAGAACAGAACGTAGAACCAGAGAGAGACAGAGAGACTATTATGTAGATCAACGTGAATACTTTAGGGATTACCGCTTGACACAAAAAGGGAAACTATTATGGGATCAAATTCATATATTGAAGTGGTATGCTAGGCAACTATGCTTGAGATATGATTATACTTGTTGCTCTATGTCGGCGTTCTGGTAACGGGGCCCCCAGACTTGCCTGCCTGCGGCCTGCGGCATGGCTCAAGTGGGGGCCCATCGCAGCCCATCTTCATCAGCTCAAGCTCAAGACCCTCACGAGGGGCCAAGCCTCGCGGGGCGGACGACAGAGAGCTTCCTCAGAGGCAGCCTCATTAGGCGGGCTCGTGACGAGGCAGAGAGATCAAGGCGGGGGTACCTCGCGAGGAGCCCATGAAGCAAGCCATGACGACCGAGACCAGGCGGGCGCCGGCCTGCGCAGTGTCCTTGTTTCTCCTTTAGTGCAAAGGGGGCAAGCACAAGCCAAGGCATCGGGCAAAGGTTAGCATTCCGGTGCAACGAGACCAAGACCAGCAGAGCAGCATGACGGAGGTCACCGTGGATCCCAAGACGGTGTCATCACTAGTACTTTTTGGCAGCCGAAGACCACCTTTGGTCAGGATAACTTGTACTAGATGTTCCCCTTCAAAATGGCCAATTGTTGGCGCCCTTCCCGCTCATTATTTTGGGAAGAGGCCCTGGGCCTCTATAAATAGAGCTAGCCACCACAGAGTAGGGAGAGGGAGAACAACATAGAAGGATCCAGAGAGCGATCTAGGAGAGAGACGGCTAGAGATCTGGTAGAACCCCAGCAGAGAGAGAGAGAGGCGACTGAACTCACCCTAGCAGTTCATCGCACCAGCTCAAGAACACCTCTCCGGAGGCTGTTCTTCCCTTATACTATTCATCATCAGCCCCTGAGGCAATCCACCACACCACACACTGGAGTAGGGTATTACACCACAACGGTGGCCTGAACCAGTATAAACCTCGTGTCCCTTGTGTTGTTCGTTGTTTCCAGCTTAGATCACGCGAGGAGATTGGACGTAGATCGGTAGGGGAGAGATCTCCGCGCGCACCCCAGTGTTCGAACCTCAAGGGTCTGCCAGAACCCGAAATCTGACATTTGGCGCGCCAGGTAGGGGTGCGCCGGAGTCCTCCCTCCTGACGACCCGCTCTCCCCCGACATCGCATCCCGCCCTCATGGCGGACAACGCGCCGCCCGCTCCAGCAACGGATGCCGACCCTGGGGCCAGGGGGCTCCGGGCCTTGGCCCCCGCCTTACGACAGGTCCAGTGGCCGCGCAAGTTCAAGCCCGAGACGCCGCTGCGCTACAACGGCGCGACGGACCCGATGATTTTCCTGCTGGCGTACGAGGAGGCTGTCCTCAGAGTCGGGGGCGATGACCGGGTGGTGGCCAACTGGTTACCCATGGCCCTCACCGGCATCCCGCGCGCGTGGCTCCTCCACCTGCCGACGGCCTCTGTCACCTCCTTGGAGGAGCTGCGCGACCTTTTCCTCGCCTGTTTCGCCGCACTAGCGCCGCCCGTCGTCGCAGCTCTCCTGGGTGGCTCCCAGGCACCACCCTCGAGCCATCACGTCAAGCCGTTCACCCGCCGGATTAGCACCGCCTCCAAGCACCGAGAAGCCCCCCCGGGCTGGGTGGCGCCCGAGGCCGATCTAACCTTCGACTCTGAGGACCACCCCTTCAACCCCATCGGTTTGGGCGCTCCCGATGCTGTGCACCCCCACCATCTGCCAAGTGGCCGTCACCAGGACCCTCATCGATGGTGGTGCCGGCCTCAACGTGCTCTCGGTGGAGGCCTTCAGCCTCCTCCACGTGCCGCTGGAGCGGCTCCAACCCAGCAGGCGTTTCTCGGGCGTCGGAGCCGTTTCCACCGCCTCCTTGGGACAGATCCGCCTCCCAGTGACCTTCGGTACCTGCGACAACTTCCGCACAGAGCTGATCAACTTCGACATCGCCCCCATTGGCCTCCCCTACAATGCCATCCTCGGCTATCCGGCCTTGGCTCGGTTCATGGCAGCAACTCACCCGGCGTACAACCTCATGAAGATGCCTGGGAGCAGCGGCGTCCTCACCATGTCAGGAGACACAAGGGATGCGCTGCAGGTGCTCCATCTTGTTTTCAGGGCGGCCGCGGTGGCACAACCCACTAGCATCGACGCCCTTGAGCCCAAGGGGGCTGCGCTGGCTAAAAAGAAGCAGCTATTCACCCAAGACAAGGCGGAAACCAAGCAGGTACCAGTCGACGAGGACGGGTCCACTGGCGCCACCTTCACCATAGGGGCCAACCTCGAGCCCGAGCAGGAGAAGGCCCTGATCAGGTTCCTGCGTGCGAACAAGAAGGTGTTCGCGTGGGAACCTGATCAGTTAGGAGGGGTCCCAAGGGAAGTGATTGAGCATCACCTCGACGTATGCCCCAATGTGCGCCCTGTGAAGCAGAAGGCAAGGCGGCAGTCTACTGAGAAACATGCTTTCATCGTTCAAGAGACCCGGAAGCTAGAGGCGGCAGGAGTTATCAGCGAGGTCCGCTACCCTGATTGGCTGGCTAATCCGGTCGTTGTGCCAAAAAAGGGAGGAAAGGAGCGCATGTGCGTCGACTTCACCAACCTCAACAAGGCCTGCCCGCAGGATCCATTTCTGCTCCCCCGCATTGACCAGATAGTCGACTCCACCGCAGAGTGTGACCTATTGTGCTTCCTAGATGCCTTCTCGGGCTATCACCAGATCAAGATGGCGGTAGAAGACGTGGAGAAGACGGCTTTCCTGACCCCGTGTGGAGTGTACTGCTATACGTGCATGCCATTTGGGTTGCGCAACGCAGGCGCGACCTTTCAGCGGCTGATGAACATTGCCTTAGGCTGGCAGCTTGGGAGGAACGCTGAAGCTTACGTCGATGACATTGTGGTGAAGTCTCGTGAGGCAAGAACCCTGATACAGGACCTGGAAGAAACCTTTGCGAGCCTCAACGAAGTGGACCTACGGCTCAACCCGGAGAAGTGTGTGTTTGGAGTCCCCTCGGGCAAGCTCCTGGGTTTCCTCGTATCCCATAGGGGCATCGAGGCCAACCCGGAGAAGGTCAAGGCAGTACATGAGCCCGCCGAGGACCCTCAGAGAAATGCAGAAGCTCACCAGGCATGTAACTGCGCTGCGGCGCTTCATCTCCAAGCTGGGGGAACGAGCGCTGCCCTTCTTCAAGATGATGAAGAAAAATGGTCCCTTCAAATGGACTGAAGAGGCCGACAAGGCATTCCAGGACCTCAAGAGGTACCTTACCAGTCCACCAGTGATGGCAGCTCCGCATCCTCGGGAGCCCTTGGTGCTCTACCTTGCGGCCACCCCCTACTCCGCTAGCGCAGCCCTGGTGGCGGTCAGGGAGGAGCGCTGTGCCAAGGCCGCATCAACCGTCCGAACTGAAGCAAAGTAGAGCCAGGGGGCCTCACGAAGGCCGCAACCGCAGCCGGAAAGGAACAGCCACAACAGGAGAACGCACCCGAAGCAGGAGATGCCTATTCAGGCGACCGAGCACTGGGAGCTCCGTCATCTCAAGAGACGCCTCGACCTCTGGAGGACGCAAGCTGCGCCAACACCCTCAACCTCGTCGAGCATCCCATGTACTTCGTCAGCACGGTGCTATGGGACGCAAGGGCATGGTATCCCATGCCTCCAAAACTCCTCCTCGCGCTACTAGTGGCCTCGCGCAAGCTGTGCCACTACTTCCAAGGACATCCCATCAAAGTCGTCTCAGCATACCCCTTGGAAAGAGTGCTCAGGAGCCCCAACTCAGCTGGAAGGGTTGCTGAATGGAACATTGAACTACAGGCATTTCAGCTAGAATTTAGTACAACCAGAGTCATCAAGGGAGCCGCACTTGCGGATTTCGTGGCAGAATGGGCAGAAGCGCCGGGTCTCGAGGAAGGTGAAGACCGATCACTTTCCCCGGGAAGTGAAGCACCGGATGGCTGGGTCATGTACTTTGATGGGGCGTTCTCCCGACACGGTGCGGGAGCTAGCACAGTGCTCGTATCCCCTACCCAGGACAAACTCTACTACGATGTACAACTTTGCTTCCAGCACGGAGAAAAGGTCTCGAATAACATAGCGGAGTATGAAGGCCTAATAGCAGGCTTGAAGGCCGCAATTGCCTTAGGGGTGAAGCGCCTCATCATCAAGGGCGATTCACAGCTCCTCGTCAACTTCTCCAACAAGATATACGAGCCAAAGGACGAGCACATGGAAGCCTACCTCGCTGAGGTTCGCAAGATGGAGAAACAATTTTGGGGGCTGGAGTTGGAGCATGTGCCTCGCGGCACCAATCAGGAGGCTGATGACATTGCCAAGAGGGCATCTAGGCGGCTGCCTCAGGAGCCTGGCGTCTTCAAGGAGAGGCTCTTCAAACCCTCGGCGATGCCGTCACTGTCGAGCACGGCGCAACCAAGGGAGGAGCTCCCTCAGCCGCCTGCCTCAGGAGCCCCGGTCTGCGGCCCAGGCTCAGGGGCACGCCTGCTCCTGGCGTTAGAGCCTCAGGAAGGGTGTTGGATCCCGGAGCTTAAGAACTACCTGATGCAAGGGACTCTGCCGAAGAATGAGGAGGAAGCGGAGCGTGTGGCGCGGCAGGCCACGACTTATTGCATCAAGGACGGAGAGCTCTACAGGAAGCGACCAAATGACGTGTCCCTACGTTGCATCTCCCGAGAGCAAGGGAAGGAGCTACTGGCGGACATACACGGCGGAGACTGCGGGCACCACTCGTCATCACGGACCCTCGTCGGCAAGGCGTTCCGTAGTGGATTCTACTGGCCCACGGCGCTCAACGACGCCGTTGAGCTTGTGAAGGCTTGCGAGGCCTGCCAGTTTCACGCTAAGCAGATCCATCAGCCTGCGGGGGGTCTACAAACCATACCCCTCTCATGGCCGTTCGCAGTTTGGGGGCTGGACATTCTGGGCCCGTTTCCTCAGGTGCCAGGGGGCTATCGCTACCTCTACGTCACCGTGGACAAATTCACCAAGTGGGCTGAGGTGGAAGCCGTCCGCACAATCCCGGCAGGCTCCGCGGTCAAATTCATCAAGGGTCTCGTGAGCCGATTTGGGGTGCCCAACCGCATCATCACCGACAATGGTTCGCAATTCACCAGTAATCTCTTCAAAACGTACTGTGCTAACCTTGGAACGCAGATATGCTACGCTTCGGTAGCACACCCCCGGAGCAACGGCCAGGCCGAGCGGGCCAACGCGGAGGTCCTGAGGGGCCTCAAAGCCAGGACCTTCAAGAAGAAGCTGGAAGCCTGCGATAGGGGCTGGTACGACGAGCTCCAGTCCATGCTGTGGTCAATCCGCACAACTGCGACCGAGCCGACTGGCGAGACCCCGTTCTTCCTCGTCTACGGAGCAGAGGCTGTTCTCCCTCACGAGGTCAGGCGTCGCTCCGCACGGGTCCTAGCGTTTGACGAGACGCAGTAGGACGCCATGCGGGGGACGGATCTCGTATTGGGGGAGGAACACCGTCGAGAAGCCGCGTTGCAAGCGGCAAGGTATCAATAGGCGCTGCGACGATACCACTGCCGCAACATCCGCCCCAGAACTCTTGAGGTAGGAGATCTCGTGCTCATACGGGTTCTCTCTAGGGAGGGTCTGCACAAGCTCTCTCCCATGTGGGAGGGCCCATTCAAGGTTGTTCATGTCTCCAGGCCTGGCTCCGCGCGCTTGGAGACCACGGAGGGGGTACCCATCCAGAACACGCGGAACATTCAACATCTCTGGAGGTTCTATCCCTAAGCAAGGCCTAGCGCCTAGGAAAGGCCAGGTGCCTGTGAAGAAGGCGAATGCCTATGAAGCTGCTGCGTTTCGGGAAAGGCCCGGTGCCTGTGAAGAAGGCGAATGCCTGTGAAGCTACTGGGTTTTGGGAAAGGCCCGGTGCCTGTGAAGAAGGCGAATGCCTGTGAAGCTGCTGCGTTTCGGGAAAGGCCCGGTGCCTGTGAAGAAGGCGAATGCCTGTGAAGCTGCTGCGTTTTGGGAAAGGCCCGGTGCCTGTGAAGAAGGCGAATGCCTGTGAAGCTGCCGCGTTTTGGGAAAGGCCCAGTGCCTGTGAAGAAGGCAAATTCCTGTGAAGCTCGCCGCCCGTGACACTCTCATGTAATAATGAGTGGGGCTGTACATGCCCCGGAGTCTCCGGAGTGCCGCCCTCGGGCCTCGGGGGCTCCCGCCCATGCCCAGTGGCAGCACTTAGCTCCGCGCTGGTGAGAAGACGTCAAAGACTAGAATAGGTGCCGGACGCGGCTTTCCCATTTGCTTTCTGCAGTTGGCTCGTTTATTCCCGTTTGATGTTTTATTGGAGTTGCTGACATTCCTGGCTTGTGACTCTTTATCTTTTTCACTTGCTCGCCTCATTTTCTCTCACACAAAGTCTCGCGAGGGAGGTTCGCGGGCGCCCTCGCGAGTGTTTTCTGCCCCGATCGTTTGGTGCTTTCCTATCCGAGTCCTCTGCGGGAGCACCCCTCCCAGTTCGTGCCTCACGGGCATCGCGACACGAGCGTAGGACCTGGGCCGATCGCCCCCACAACCAAGACTGAAAGTTACCCCTCCTACTGATCCTTGCAGGGCACAAAGCACACGGCGAGGCCACGACCTCGGGAAGCAAGGACCGCATCAAGCCCCATCGAGCTAAAATAATTCCCGCACATGGGTGCACGGCGTAGAAACACAGCGTAGAAATAGTGGAAGCAACACGATGGTTAACAGCAGCAGTTCTAACACGCCCCCGCGGGGCCCTATACTACCTTCTGTTTTTGCGCAGGAAAAGAAGGAAAACAAAATGGGCGCGATTCGTCCTGCACCAACCCACAGCGAAGGTTTGAGCTGCTCCTGGGGCTCAGGCAGATCCCTCCTCTCGCTTCGCCTTGGGCGCGACGGCGGGCTGACCCGCTACCTTCACCCAGGCGGGCGCGGCGGCTGGTCGTGGCCACCGCTGGAGGAGCTGCTGCCTGAGAGGGAGTCACCGAAGCCCAGCGAACCCCGAGCATCGCCGCCTGTACGCATGTCGCCGTCTTCATCCTGGTCAGTACCGGGGCTGGGCAGGCGGCCGCGGTCGTCGTCTTCGGGGCAGCACCCAGCACGGCGACCGTCTTCCCCGAACACCCTCACGTAGAGGGTGGCGTCGCCATCGAACTTGAAGTGCAGGGTGCACCACCGGCCCAGGCTGCGCGTGCGGGCAAACGTTTGCCAGCCGCGGGTCAGGGCCACATTCCCAGAAATGGAGACCTCCAGCGAAGCCCAGGAGGCCCTGCTGCAGTAGCCGTCTGCATGGAGCCAGAAGCCGCACCGGGCACTGGCCAGCAGTTCATCTACGAAGAAACGGGGGAGCTGGAGCCGGGTGCTGGTTGGGTCCGCCGACCACACGACGAACTCCGGCAGCACCTCCACAGAGTGAAAGCGTGGCCTAGGGGGCGCGCAGCCACGGCGTGCCCCCATCGGCAACCGGGCGCTCACCACCGCGCTGGGAACCGCCTCCATGGCCGCGGGAGGCCACTACGGGGACAATCGAATACTTGCGAGGGCGGCCCCGACCGCGCTTGGTCGGGGGGGGGGGGAGTCAGGCCCTGCCTGGCGGGCCTTTCCTTTCTCTACGGCCGAGAATCTCTTTGGAGCCATGGGAACGACTCGTAGACAGGAAGAAGGCAAGGAGCTGCAGTAAGGGATGGGCTGAGGGGGTTTGTGTGGCCCCGTACTTATAGTCGGAGGAGGCCAATCGCCGAGCACCACGATCGCAGGTAATCATGATCGGTTTCTCTGCATGCAGGGACTTATCAAGTCGTGCGGTCGCCGAGGCATCATGGGGAAGTGCAGTCGCCCACGTCCAGTCAATAGCCATGCGACGCCCAAGGCTGCAGGCTGTTAGGGCCCGCGGTGCTTCGCGCTTGCCCCTTCGCTTTCCTGCTAGGCCAAGCTCGGGCGCGCCTTGGGCCCGGGGGCTACTGTCAGCGTTCTGGGAACGGCCCCCCCCAGACTCGCCTGCCTGCGGCCTGCGGCGTGGCTCAAGTGGGGGCCTAGCGCGGCCCATCATCATCAACTCAAGCTCAAGACCCTCGCGAGGGGCCAAGCCTCGCGGGGCAGACGACAGAGAGCTTCCTCAGAGGCAGCCTCATCAGGTGGGCTCGCGAGGAGGCGGAGAGATCAAGGCGGGGGTACCTCGCGAGGAGCCCGTGACGCAAGCCATGACGACCGAGACCAGGCGGGCGCCAGGCAGGCGCCGGCCTGCGCAGTGTCCTTGTTTTCCCTTTAGTGCAAAGGGGGCAAGCACAGGCCAAGGCACCGGGCAAAGGTTACCATTCCGGTGCAAAGAGACCAAGACCAGCAGAGCGGCAGGACGGAGGTCACCGTGGAGCCCAAGACGGCGTCATCACCAGTACTTTTGGCAGCTGAAGACCACCTTTGGTCAGGATAACTTGTACTAGATGTTCCCCTTCAAAATGGCCAATTGTTGGCGCCCTTCCCGCTCATTATTTTGGGAAGAGGCCCAGGGCCTCTATAAATAGAGCTAGCCACCACAGAGTAGGGAGAGGGAGAACAACATAGAAGGATCCAAAGAGCGATCTAGGAGAGAGACGACTAGAGATCTGGTAGAACCCCAGCAGAGAGAGAGAGAGGCGACTGAACTCACCCTAGCAGTTCATTGCACCAGCTCAAGAATACCTCTTGCGAGGCTGTTCTTCCCTTGTACTGTCCATCATCAGCCCCTGAGGCAATCCACCACACCACACACTGGAGTAGGGTAGTACACCACAATGGTGGCCCGAACCAGTATAAACCTAGTGTCCCTTGTGTTTTTCGTTGTTTCCAGCTTAGATCACACGAGGAGATTGGACGTAGATCGGTAGGGGAGAGATCTCCGTGCGCACCCCAGTGTTCGAACCTCAAGGGTCTGCCGGAACCTGAAATCCGACACTCCAGGATGAAGGCTCCACACTTTCCCTTTTTATGCGAATTTAATGATAATAAAACCTTAGCTTCCTATGCTAATGGTATATATGATTACTATGATGTGGAACAAATAGAAGAATTTGTTGCTTTTATGGGTGCTTATGAAATTGAATCTATGTTTAAAGAGTTTGAAGATTTTGATGATTCGGTTTATAGACCTGAAAATTTAGCTATCCTTAAATATTGCTATGAGAATTATGAATACAATTCCAGTATTTGTGCACTTATTGTGAAAGTCTCCGCTGTCCAAGAAGAGACTAATATTTTGCAGGAATCTATGGAAGAAGTTGATGAAACTGTGAGCTCACTGGATGAAAAAGATGAGGAGGAGAGCGAAGAACAAAAGGAGAAAGATTGGATTGATCACCCGTGCCCACCTTCTAATGAGAGTAACTCTTCAACTCATACATTGTTTAATTCCCCTTCATGCTTACCGAAGGATGATGAATGCTATGATAATTGCTATGATCCCGTTGATTCTTTTGAAATATCCCTTTTTGATGATGCTTGCTATGCTTGTGGCCAAGATGCCAATATGAATTATGCTTATGGAGATGAACTTGCTATAGTTCCTTATGTTAAATATGAAATTGTTGCTATTACACCCACGCATGATAGTCCTATTATCTTTTTGAATTCTCCAAACTACACTATATCGGAGAAGTTTGTGCTTATTATATGCATGTGCTTGCTGCTTCTACTTGCAATTATTATGAGAGAGGAACTACATCTCCGCCTCTAAATGTTTCCAATACGATAAAATTGTGAGAAACTGTTTATACTATTCATTGGCCTTTACTATGTGTGCATGAATTGTTCGTTTATGACATGCCGATGCATGGGAAGAGAGTTAGACTTTGTTGTTACATGATATTTGTTGCTTTGTGCTCACTACTAAATTACAAATCATTGCTAATTAAAATTGGCTTTGATATACCTTGGGATCCGGGTGGATTCACTACTTGAGCACTATATGCCTAGATTAATGGCTTTAAGGAAAGCGCTGCCAGGGAGACAACCCGGAAGTTTTAGAGAGTCATTTATTTCTGTTGAGTGCTTTCATATAGTTTAAAAACAAAATAAATAAATAGGGGAACCCAAAACTTTTTCAAAAAGGAAAGTGAAAGTGAGAAAGATAAGCATTGTTGAAGTGGGAGAGCTCCTTGAACTTTGTTCATGCTCACGGCAACTTTGTGAATCTTGATTACAGAAAATTTTCAAAAAAAATAATTATCGCCTTGTACAATTCCATTGTATTATAAAAATAATGTGCCAAGGTTTGCCTTTAGGATGTTTACTTTGCTTGTTGGTTTGTACGGTGCAGGACAGAAACTTTGTCTGTAGCACGCGATTTTACATTTTTTACTGGAACGTCAAATGGTTCTGATTCTTTTTGCACTGTCTTTCTATACAAATTTTTTATTTTTCCTAATTTTGGCATAATTTTTCAAGTAACATAAGTATGGTGAATGTTCAGATTATTACAGACTGTTCTGTTTTAGACAGATTCTGTTTTTTGATGCATAGTTTGCTTGTTTTGATGAAACTATTGTTTCATATCAGTGGATTAAGCCATGAAAAAGTTATAATACAGTAGATACAATGCAAAAAAATATGAATTGGTTTTCAATAGTACTTATAGTAGTGATTTGCTTTATTATACTAACGGATCTTACCGAGTTTTCTGTTAAAGTTTTGTGTGGATGAAGTGTTCGATGATCGAGAAGGTCTCGATGTGAGAAGAAGGAAGAGAGGCAAGAGCTCAAGATTGGGGATGCCCGAGGCACCCCAAGTAAATATTCAAGGAGACTCAAGCGTCTAAGCTTGGGGATGCCCCGGAAGGCATGCCCTCTTTCTTCAACAAGTATCAGTATGTTTTCGGATTCGTTTCATTCATGCGATATGTGCAATCTTGGAGCGTCTTTTGCATTTAGTTTTCATTTTTCTTTTATGCACCATGCTGGTATGAGATAGTACTTGGTTGATTTATAGAATGCTCATTGCACTTCACTTATATCTTTTGAGTATGGCTTTATAGAATGCTTCATGTGCTTCACTTATATCATTTGAAATTTGGATTGCCTGTTTCTCTTTACATAGACAACCGCCATTTGTAGAATGCTCTTTTGCTTCATTTATATTTGTTAGAGCGTGGGCATATCTTTTGTAGAAAGAATTAAACTCTCTTGCTTCACTTATATCTATTTAGAGAGATGACAGGAACTGGTCATTCACATGGTTAGTCATAACATCCTACATAAGACTTGTAGATCACTGAATATGATTGCAATAGTTTTGTGATATCGAAAAAGGCTTTCGCTCCGCTTTATAGATAAAGCAAACCGCCAAGAGCACACATACAAGAACTAGTCCAGGACAAACGCACCCACAAAACACAACAAGAGATCCAAAGGGTTCTGCTGAGGGCACAGCTCAACAAGCCCTAAAAAACAACAAAGAAAATGGCACGGCCGAGGCCGGAGCCAAAGTCGAGGAGGAACACCAAGCATCTAATCAGGCTCTGGAGGAGGCGGCGGGGGCGGCAGAGATAGGCGGACTGCCATCGATCGAAGGTCGGCGATGAAGGCGGAGATGGCATCCCGGTCTCGAGGGCGGCTAAGCGGCCGCCAAAGCTGCAAGTAACCAGACAGTTTGAAAATAGCGTCAGTAGCCCGGCGAAGCGGAGTGCGCTGAATCACAAGTTTGTTGCGAATCGTCCAGAGGGTCCACTCAAGAACGCCAATTTCAAGCCACCTAATGTGGCGAGTGGGCAGGGGGGAGTTCTGGAGTTCAGCGAATAGGTCGGGAAAATTGGTGTGACACCAATCCCCCCACCGCCTCTCTAAAACAGCTCTAGATGAACTGGGCAGATACGCAGGAGAAAAAAATGTGATTCGAGTCCTCGGGGATACCACAGAGCGGGCAAAGACCAGAGCCCGGACCATTGCTCTTGTGGACCTCCACTCCAGAAGGGAGCCGGCCGCGGATCCATTGCCACATGAAGATCTGTATTTTCAGAGGCAGACGGATGGGCCATACCGCCAAGAGGGGGGACGGAGCGGAGGAGGGAGCGATGGCCGAGTAGATGGACTTGGTGGAGAATTGGCCCGAAGGGTCAAGGCGCCACCACACTTGGTCCGGGCCAGCGTTGATGTCTGGCTCGTGGAGGGCGATGCAATCAAGAAGCTCCTCCCAAGCGGCAGTTTTCGGAGGCCCAAATGGCCTCCGGAAAGCAAGGTGCCCTAAGTCAATAAGGGCCCGTTCAACTGAGATTGACGGGGCGACAGCGATGGAGAAGAGCTCGGGAAACCAGGCCGCGAAGGGCGAGTCTCCCGCCCATCGGTCGAACCAGAACAGGGTCACTGCACCCGATCCCACCGAAATGGAGGTCCCAATACGGAGAACGGGGAGCAATTGGATCACAGACTGCCAAAATTGGGACCCACCAGACTGTTGACAGAAGGCCAAAGGTTGGCCACGCAGGTACTTGTTCCGGATGATGTCTAGCCACAACCCACCATGCCCTTACGAGATGCGCCATAGCCATCGGGAGAGGAGAGCGATATTCATGCGTTTCGAACACATGATACCGAGGCTGCCCTGCTCCCGAGGCTTACAGATGTCGGGCCAACTAACCATATGGTACTTCTGTTTGTTATTGTCCCCGGCCCAATAGAAGCGGGATTGGACCTTCGCAGTCTCATGGTGGAGCGTCTCGTGGAGGCTGTAGAAGCTCATGAGGAACAGAAGGAGACAGGAGATCGAGGAGTTGATGAGGATCGTCCGGGCCGCCTTTGACAGCCATCGGCCCTGCCATGGCTCAATGCGTGTCTGCAACTTGGACACCGTCGGTCGCAGATCAGCCACCGTAAGCTGCGAGTCACTAATGGGCGTCCCCAGGTAGGTGGTGGGGAAGGTGCCCAGGCGGCAATTCAGGCGGTTGGCGATGTCGCGGGCCTTGGCCGGAGAGTAGCCCATCACCATCACATCACTCTTATCGAAGTTGATCTTGAGGCCAGACATTTGTTGGAAGCAAAGGAGGAGGAACTTAAGGTTGGCGATGTCCGCGTCTGAGCCTTCGACCATGATGATGGTGTCGTCAGCGTACTGGAGTAGGGAGATGCCGGCGCCGCCGGCCAAGTGCGGAGCGAGCCCATGGATATGGCCTACCGCCTTAGCCTTGTCCAGGATGGCTGCCAGTGCATCCACCACCATGTTGAACAGGAACGGGGAAAAGGGATCACCTTGCCTCACCCCACAAAGAGTGGGGAAGTAGGGGCCAATTTCCCCATTTACGTTCACGGCAGTGCGACCACAGGAGACCATCTGCATCACCCTGGAGATCCAGCGGTCATCGAAGCCTTTCCGTAGAAGAACTTCCCGAAGGAAGGGCCAGCTAACAGTGTCGTAGGCCTTATGGAAATCGATCTTCAGGAAGACCGCCTTGAGGTGTTTGGAGCGGATCTCGTGTAGAACCTCGTGGAGGACTAGCACCCCATCCAGAATATATCGACCTTGGATAAAGGCCGATTGGTTGGGGTGGGTAATCTGGTCTGCGAGCAGGGTCACCCTATTGGCGTACCCTTTCGCCAGAATACCACTACTAGGGAAAAGCCTATAGACAGAATCTTACCAGTAGCGCTGTACAAAATCAAACGCTACTGCTACTTAGTAGCAGCGCGCGTAAATAAACCGCGCTACTGCTATGACTTTTGTAGTAGCGCGTACTAGCGAAAAGCGCTGCTGCTATGTTTGAACTAGGCGCGCATGGCTAGCCCAACCTAGCAGTAGCGCGTATACTGGCCCAGCGCTACTGCTACTCTCCTTAGCTGTAGCGCGCTTACGTGTAAGGCGCTGCTGCTACTGGAAATAAAATAAAGTGAAAAACAAGTAGAAAAGTAAATGAAAATGAAAGAAATAGAAAAAGGAGAAAGGAAAAAAAATAAAATGTAAAGAAAAATAAAAGAAAAAAGGGAAAAAAAGGAGAAAGGAATAGCAGTAGCGGGTTTCAGGAAACGCGCTATAGCTAACTTAGCTATAGCGCATTTTCGGAAACGCGCTACCGTTATGTTTCACTTAAACAACGGTTTCCCCCCGCCCCCGGCCACCACTTCTTCCCCAAATCCCTCGCCCTCGCCGCCGTCTCCCCAATTCGCCGTCGCCCCACTTCGCCGCCGTCTCCTGCCGGCGTTGACGCCCGCAACCTCACCGTCTCCCCCCGAGGCCGCCGTCATCCTCACCGCCGCCGCTCGAGGCCGCCCTCAGCCTCACCGCTGCCGCCCGAGATCGCCCTCGACGTCACCGTCGGCGCCCTCTACCTCACCGCCGCCCGAGCCCGCCCAGGAGCGCCGTTGCCCGTGCCCGAGCCCGCCCTCTCCGCCCCTGCCTCCGTCACCGAGCACCTCCCCGCCACCGTCTCTGCCCTCTCTGTAAGTCCCCCACCCCTCCCCCCACTCATCTCTCTCTGCATTTTAGAGAAAAAATTAGTAGAGAAAAAGTTTGTTTATAGCAAAAAATTTAGTTTAGAGCAAAGGATGTTAAGTAGTAGATGTTAGAGCAAAAATTAGTTTAGAGCAAAAATTAGTTTAGAGCAAAAAATTTGGTTTACAACAAAAGTTAGTTAGGGCAGTAGGGTTTAATTAGGGTAGATGCTGCTTGTATAGTATATAGTGATACTAGTAGATGTTAATTAGGTTAGGGCAATAGTGGTACTAGTAGATGTTAATTAGATGTTTTTCAGTTAGGGCACTAGAGTTTTGCTAGGTTAATTAGGTTAGTAGTGCTGCTAGTAGTAGTGGTATAGTAGGTTAATTAGGTGATGTTAAATGAATAACCTAAATGAATGAAATTAGTAGTTAACTGAATTTTTTTTTCCTTTCATCATTATAGAGCACTAAAGTTAACTGAATTTTGTTCTATTAGTAGTTAAATGAATTTCCTTCTACACTTTGTTTTTGAATTAGCTTGTGTAATTTGGACATGTGGTTGCTCGTGTATATTTGGACATGTGTTGCGGTGTCGAAGAGGGATATTTGAACACTGTTTCCAGGGAATGATGTTGAGTGGCCTATGTTTTGCCGGAATGTTGATTAATTTCTGTTCCGGCAAATTTCAGGTTCTCGATTTGTCCACTTTTTAGCAAAGGTCATGCCGAAATTTTCCGTGAATTTCGGCATGACTTGTGCTACAAACTAGGACATATCGAGTGCCCGTGATTTGACGCACCAGGAAGGAGTCAACATTCCTGCAAAACAATAGGCCTCTTTTATGTCATTATTCATTTTATTAGGTCTAGAATTAATTGACTAGATTTAATCATAGGAAACATGGCTAGCAACGATGAAGGACAGGGTTTTGGTGATTGCGACGACGCCTACCGGGCGGCAGACGAATTTTTTAGCCTTACCGACGATCAACCGATGTTATTGCTGGGCCCACCGGTGGCATCGGGGACTGAGACCGACATGCAGACCGGTGCTGAGACTAAGATCGGCGCTTAGACTCAGACCGGCATCGAGACCGGCGCTGAGACTGAGACCGGCGCTTCCTCGGGGAGAGGAGCCAGTGTAGAACGGAAAGCAAAGAGGCAACGAGTTCCTAACAAACTCAGGACTACTAGAGTGGTGGTCACGGAGGTGGACGACGGCAATTTTGAGCCAACGGCACCCGAGGAAGCGCGTCGATGCTACGGCAATCAAATAGGCTGCATCATATGGACAACCGCCACCATCAACAATGAGAAACTATAGAAGATAGAAAATATGAGGAGCTCCCTCCTAAAGAAGTTTCACCAGATATTCTTGTTCCCGGGCCGGAATGAGAAGGATTATAAAGATCCAGATGAGGACCCGGCAATGAAGAAGATAAACAATGGGCATATTCTGCAATGGGCAAAGGACATAGGAGATATCGAGGATCGTTGACTTCGAGGTGAGTTCTATAACATCCAATGCAAACTTGCCCAAATCATCATGAAGGAGGTCATCGAAAAAACAGGGATGTTCTACGGAGAAGGACAAATGTCGCGGGAAGACGTCGGAACATGGATAGCCTCTCAGCGTCTCGACCTGAAGCCTTTCACTAGGCTCGGGGACTATCTCCCTGACTTGGATGGATGGAACGACATGTTGGAGTGATTGTCGATATATGACAATGTGTCCATTTAGTCCATACTTTCTGTATGACAATACTTCGAGTTATGCACGGTGAAACTTTATTTGTGATGTAATTAAACCATCCTCCTCCTCGACTAGCGAAAATCACTCTAGTTAGGGCATTTTGGGGTACGATGAACTTTGTTATTTATGCTTATCATATGTTGTTTCTATTTTTGCCAAGTCTGTCTCTTTCTGTTGCTCAACTATATATGTTGCATATCATCGACTCATGTGATGATGCAGGTGCATAGATCATAGATGGCGAAGAAGTGCTACACCAGAGTATATATACGACAAGTGGCCAGAGTGTCAGGCCGCCTAGATGTACCGGTTTCCGGTTTCCGAGCGACAGGCAGTAGTTAGGTTAGGTTCACGCTAATGCGAGAGAGGGATACGAACTCATGTTCTCAAAGTGATAGCTCTTCTCGCGTATATCATTGTTTAGATGGATGACGATGTATTTGCAAGTAATCGAGACTTGTATCGCTATTTTCGAGATGATGACGAGAGACCACTTTGTGTTGGATGATGATTATGATGATGACATGATTTGATGAGACTAATTGTATGTATATGCTATGATTACATTTGTATGTGTATGATATGCTAAAGATTATCGTATAAAGCCTATTCAAATACAAAACAAATATGCAGGAAAAAAACTAATAAATAAACTAGTAGTAGCGAGGGGGGAAATTTAGCAGTAGCGCCTCCTTACCAGTAGCGCGTCCCAGCAAACAGCGCTGCAGATAATATCAGTAGCGCCCTTTCCCAAAGAGCGCTACAGCTATTCATGTATAGCAGTAGCGTGGGACAACAGGCGCTACTGCTATACGTTAGCTGTAGCGCCTTATTAGTAGCGCCGGCACCCGCGCTACCGAGAGGCCCAAAACTGACGGATGTCACCGTGATCGGGCGAAACTGACAGATGTCAGACGCCCCAGGGACCTTGGGGATAAGCGAGATCGTCCAGTAGTTAAGGCGCCCGAGATCAATGGACCCAACGTAGAACTCATCGAAGATGGCCATGACCTCCGGTTTGAGCACATTCTAGAAGGTTTGGAAGAACTTAACCGGCAGGCCATCCGGGCCCGGGGCAGAGGTAGGGTTCATGCCCTTGATGGTGGCCTGATGACCCACAAGTATAGGGGATCTATCGTAGTCCTTTCGATAAGTAAGAGTGTCGAACCCAACGAGGAGCAGAAGGAAATGATAAGTGGTTTCAGCAAGGTACTCTCTGCAAGTACTGAAATAAGTGGTAACAGATAGTTTTGTGACGGGATAAATTGTAACGAGCAACAAGTAACAAAAGTAAATAAGGTGCAGCAAGGTGGCCCAATCCTTTTGTAGCAAAGGACAAGCCGGAACAAACTCTTACAATAGGAAAAGCTCTCCCGAGGACACATGGGAATATCGTCAAGCTAGTTTTCATCACGTTCATATGATTCGCGTTCGATACTTTGATACTTTGATATGTGGGTGGACCGGTGCTTGGGTGTTGTTCTTACTTGAACAAGCATCCCACTTATGATTAACCTCTATTGCAAGCATCCGCAACTACAACAAAGGTATTAAGGTAAACCTAACCATAGCTTGAAACATGTGGATCCAAATCAGCCCCTTACGAAGCAACGCATAAACTAGGGTTTAAGCTTCTGTCACTCTAGCAACCCATCATCTACTTATCACTTCCCAATTCCTTCCTCTAGGCCCAAATAATGGTGAAGTGTTATGTAGTCGACGTTCACATAACACCACTAGAGGCTAGACAACATACATCTTATCAAAATATCAAACGAATACCAAATTCACATGACTACTAATAGCAAGACTTCTCCCTTGTCCTCAGGAACAAACGTAATTACTCACAAAGCATATTCATGTTCATAATAAGAGGGGTAATAATATGCATATAGGATCTGAACATATGATCTTCCACCAATTAAACCAACTAGCATCAACTACAAGGAGTAATCAACACTACTAGCAACCTACTAGCACCAATCCCGGACTTTGAGACAAGAATTGGATACAAGAGATGAACTAGGGTTTGGATATGAGATGGTGCTGGTGAAGATGTTGATGGAGATTGCCCTCTCCCAATGAGAGGAGCATTGGTGATGATTTCCCCCTCCCGGAGGGAAGTATCCCCGACAGAACAGCTCTGCCAGAGCACTAGATTGGTTCCGCCAAGGTTCCGCCTTGTGGCGGCGGAGTCTCGTCCCGAAAAGTTGCTCCTTAATTTTTTTCTCATCGAAAGACTTCATATAGGAGAAGATGGACGTCGGAGAGCCACCAGGGGGCCCACGAGGTAGGGGGCGCGCCCTAGGGGGGGGGCGCCCCCACCCTCATGAGCAGGGTGTGGGCCCCCTGGCCTTCATCTTTGGCGATGATTTTTCTTTATTTATTTTAAGATGTTTTGTGGAGTTTCAGGACTTTTGGAGTTGCGCAGAATAGGTCTCTAATATTTTCTCCTTTTCCAGCCCAGAATTCCAGCTGCCGGCATTCTCCCTCCTTATGTAAACCTTGTAAAATAAGAGAGAATAGGCATAAGTATTGTGACATAAAGTGAAATAACAGTCCATAATGCAATAAATATTGATATAAAAGCATGATGCAAAATGGACATATCAACTCCCCCAAGCTTAGACCTCTCTTGTCCTCAAGCTGAAAGCCGATAACAATAAATAACTCCTCATGTTTAGAGGTAGAGGCGTCGATAAAAATAAAATACGGACATGAAGGCATCATGATTATTCTCAGAACAGCAACATATATAGATTTTTTCATATGATTACTTATGTTCAAGTGATGATCTATTCACAATGCAAGAGTATAAATCATAAACCTTATTGGGCTCCGACAAACTATAATCTCATCCATTGGAGCAATTGCAATTTATCATAACATCGGAAAGAGTCTATGTCAGAGCCAAAAAGCAAGTCCACATACTCAACTATCATTTAGTCCTCCATAATTGCTAACACTCACACAATACTTGTGGTTACGGAGTTTTAATCGGACACAGAGAAAGATAGGGGCTTATAGTTTTGCCCCACAACCTTTTACCTCAAGGGTAATGTCAACAATAATGGTTCATGCTCCCCTACATCCAATTAGATATATATATATATATATATATATCATGTTCTTTCCAACATGCTGAGCTTGCCAAAGGATAAAATGAAAAATAAAAGGTGAAAATCACCATGACTCTTGCATAAGGTAGAAGATAATAATAAAGGATAGGCCCTTCACAGAGGGAAGCAGAGGTTGCCATGCGCTTTTATGGTTGGATGCATAAAATCTCAATGCGAAAGAACGTCACTTTATATTGCCCCTTGTGATATGAACCTTTATTATGTAGTCCGTCGCTTTTATTACTTCCACATCACAAGATCGTATAAAGCTTATTTCTCCCACACCAATCAATCATACATATTTAGGGAAATTTTTATTGCTTTGCACCGATGACAACTTACTTGAAGGACCTTACTCAATCCATTGGTAGATATGGTGGACTATCATGGCAAAACTGGTTTAAGGGTATTTGGAAGCACAAGTAGTATTTCTACTTGGTGCTAGGAATTTGGCTAGCATGAGGGGGAAAGGCAAGCTCAACAAGTTAGAGGATCCATGACAACATACTTTATCTCAGATATAAGAAAGACATAACTCATTACGTTGTCTTCCTTGTCCAACATCAACTCTTTAGCATGTCATATTTTAATGAGTGCTCCCAATCATAAAAGATGTCAATGATAATATATCTATATGTGAAACCTCTCTTTCCTTATTACTTCCTATTAATTGCAACAATGACCAAAGCTATGTCTGCCAACTCCCAACAACTTTTAATCATCATACTCTTTCTATGTGAAGTCATTACTCTCAATAAGATTAATATGAACTCTTTGTTTCTTTTTATTCTTTTTCTCTTTCTTTTATTCACCCAAGATCATGGCAAAATAATCAAGCCCTTGACTTAACACTAATCTTTATTATATAGCTAACAGACTCGATTACAAAGAGAGATCATAAAGCAAAACTCAAAACTAGATCATGCCATAAACTTTATTCTACTAGATCAAGATACTACTAATAGGATCGAACTAAAAGAAAACGATAAAGATAGGAGTTGTGATTGTGATACGATACCGGGGCACCTCCCCCAAGCTTGGCAGTTGCCAAGGGGAGTGCCCATACCCATGTGATTATATCTCCTTTGTCGGTGAAGAAGGTGGAGGTGACGGATAATCACACATCGAGCGTAAGAGGTCCTCCAGCTTGCGAATAATGCCCTTGAGTGCGAGAATATGCTCCTTCAACAAAATATTTTCTTGAGTGAGATACTTGTTTTGTATACGAGCTAACTCAATCATCTTGAAAGCTTCGATCTCAGTTGGGGTAAGATGGTTATGATCAATTTAAAGGATGTCTTTTGCTGTTGGAGCTTGATCCTCAGTGGCCTTCTTGATCCTTTCATCCTTGTCGACCCTTGTGGGTTCTTCCCTCTTCAGATCTATCTTCATTAGCCAAGCATCATTGTCACCATTGTTGGAGGAGGGAGACAACATGATGCCTAGCCTGGAAAACCCTGACAGAAAACATCTCGAAACAAGAACAAAGGAGGTTTGCGTGATACGGGAGTCAAAACCTTCGGGAGAATATATAATGAATTTTTACCGACCAAAATACATAACGTGCAAGAAAACAGAGTCTGGAAGGCACACGAGGTGCTCACGAGGTAGGGGGGCGCGCCCAGGGGGGTAGGGCGCGCCCACCACCCTCGTGGGGCCCTCGTGTCCTTCCCAGACTGCTAGTTATTTTTCTATTTTTCTAAATATTCCAAAACAGAGAAATATTGCCTTAAAAATTGTTTTGGAGTCAGTTTACTTACCATACCACATACCTATTCCTTTTCGGAGTCTGAAACGCTCCGGAAAGTGTCCCTTATGTATTCCTCCGGGGTTACGGTTTCAATAATATTGGTTTCAACATTTATGGGATTACCTGAGATATAATGTTTAATTCTTTGACCGTTTACCACCTTCGGATTTGTGCCTTCGAAGTTGTTGATTTTTATGGCACCGGAACGATAGACCTCTTCGATAACATAGGGGTCTTCCCATTTAGAGAGAAGTTTTCCTACAAAAAATCTTAAACGAGAGTTGTATAGCAATACATAATCACCTAAATTAAACTCACGCTTTTGTATCCTTTTGTCATGCCATATTTTAACTTTTTCTTTAAACAACTTGGCATTTTCATATGCTTGGGTTCTCCATTCATCAAGTGAGCTAATATCAAATAACCTCTTCTCACCCGCAAGTTTAAAATCATAGTTGAGGTCTTTAATAGCCCAATATGCCTTATGTTCTAGTTTGAGAGGTAAGTGACATGCTTTTACATAAACCATTTTATACGGAGACATACCCATAGGATTTTTGTATGCAGTTCTATAAGCCCACAATGCATCATCAAGTTTATTGGACCAATTCTTTCTAGACCTATTAACAGTCTTTTGCAAAATTAATTTGAGCTCTCTATTGCTCAACTCTACTTGACCACTAGACTGAGGGTGATAAGGAGATGCAATTATATGATTAACATCATATTTAGCAAGCATTTTACAGAAAGCACCATGAATAAAGTGTGAACCACCATCAGTCATTAAATAACTAGGGACTCCAAACCTCGGAAAAATAACTTCTTTAAGCATTTTAATAGAAGTGTTATGATCAGCACTACTAGTTGGAATAGCTTCTACCCACTTAGTAACGTAATCAACAACAACTAAAATATGTGTGTATCCATTAGAGGCAGGAAAAGGTCCTATATAATCAAAGCCCCAAACATCAAACGGTTCAATAACAAGTGAATAATTCATAGGCATTTCTTGACGTCTACTAATATTACCAATTCTTTGACATTCATCACAAGACAAGACAAACTTACGGGCATCCTTGAAGAGAGTAGGCCAATAAAAACCGGATTGCAATACCTTATGTGCAGTTCTATCTCCAGCGTGGTGTCCTCCATAAGCCTCAGAATGACACTTGCGTAGGATCTGTTCCTGTTCATGCTCAGGTACACAACGTCTAATAACACCATCTACTCCTTCTTTATAAAGATGTGGGTCATCCCAAAAGTAATATCTCAAATCATAAAAGAACTTTTTCTTTTGTTGGTATGTGAAGCTAGGTGGTATAAACTTAGCAACAATATAATTAGCATAATCAGCATACCATGGAGTACTACGAGAAGTACTTATAACATTTAATTATTCATCAGGAAAGCTATCATTAATAGGTAGTGGGTCATCAAGAATATTTTCTAACCTAGACAAGTTGTCTGCAACGGGGTTCTCAGCTCCCTTTCTATCAACAATAAGCAAATCAAATTCTTGTAGCAAGAGAACCCATCTAATAAGTCTAGGTTTAGCATCTTTCTTTTCCATAAGGTATTTAACAGCAACATGATCAGTGTGAATAGTTACTTTGGAATCAACAATATAAGATCCAAACTTATCACAAGCAAATACAACTGCTAAAAGCTCTTTTTCAGTAGTAGCATAATTTCTTTGAGCATTGTCTAGAGTCTTACTAGCATAATGAATAACATTTAATTTCTTATCAACTCTTTGCCCTAGAACAGCACCTACATCATAGTCACTAGCATCACACATAATTTCAAAGGGTAAATTCCAATCAGGTGGCTGAACAACAGGTGCAGAGACTAATGCTTTCTTAAGTATTTCAAATGCTTTTACACAATCATCATCAAAGACAAATGGTATATCTTTTTGCAATAAATTAGTCAGAGGCCGAGAAATGTTTGAGAAGTCCTTAATGAACCTCCTATAAAATCCAGCGTGACCAAGGAAACTTCTTATACCTTTGATGTCCTTGGGACATGGCATCTTTTCAATAGCATCAACCTTGGCTTTATCAACTTCAATACCTCTTTCAGAAACTTTGTGCCCCAAGACAATACCTTCATTAACCATAAAGTGGCACTTTTCCCAATTCAAGACAAGATTAGTTTCTTCACATCTTTGTAACTCGATCAAGATTGTTCAAGCAATCATCAAAAGAGGAACCATAGACGGAAAAGTCATCCATGAAAACCTCACAAATCTTTTCACAAAAGTCAGAGAATATAGCCATCATGCATCTTTGAAAGGTAGCAGGTGCATTACATAAACCAAAAGGCATACGTCTATAAGCAAAAGTACCAAAAGGGCATGTAAAAGTAGTCTTTGATTGATCTCTAGCCGACACAGGTATTTGAGAGAAACCAGAATAACCATCTAGAAAGCAATAGTGTGTATGTTTGCATAATCTTTATAGCATTTGATCAATAAAAGGTAAGGGGTAATGATCTTTCTTAGTAGCTTTATTTAATTTGCGGAAATCAATTACCATCCTATAACCTATGATAATTGTTTGTGGAATCAATTCATCTTTATCATTAGGAACAACAGTAATACCTCCCTTCTTAGGGACACAATGGACAGGACTTACCCACTCACTATCAGCAACGTGATAGATTATACCTGCCTCCAGAAGCTTTAGTATTTCTTTTCTTACCACTTCTTTCATTTTAGGATTCAAACATCGTTGAGGATCACGAACTGGTTTGGCATCTGCTTCCAAATTTATTTTATGTTGACATAGAGTGGGACTAATGCCCTTAAGATCATCAAGAGTATATCCAATAGCAGCACAGTGCTTCTTCAGAGTTTTCAATAATCTTTATTCTTCATGCTCTGAAAGGTTAGCACCAATAATAACAAGATATATCTTCTTTTCATCAAGATAAGCATATTTAAGATTATCAGGCAAAGGTTTAAGCTCAAACACGGGATCACCCTTGGGTGGAGGAGGATCCCCTAAAATTTCAACAGGCAAATTATGTTGTAGAATAGGTTCCTGTTTAAATAATACTTCATCTATTTCCCTTCTTTCATTTATGAACATATCATTTTCATGGTCTAGCAAATAGTGTTCTAAAGGATCACTAGGAGGTACGGCAATAGAAGCAAGACCAATAATTTCATCCTTACTAGGTAATTCTTCCTCACGATGTTGTTTACTAAATTTAGAGAAATTAAACTCATGAACCATATCATCCAAGCCAACAGTAACAACATTCTTTGTGCAATCTATGGTAGCATTGACAGTATTTAAGAAGGGTCTACCAAATATAATGGGACAAAAGCTATCTTGTGGGGAACCAAGAACAAGAAAATCAGCAGGATATTTAGTTTTTCCACAGAAGACTTCAACATCTCTAACAATTCCAATTGGTGAAATAGTATCTCTATTGGCAAGTTTAATTGTGACATCAATATCTTCTAACTCAGCAGGCGCAATTTCATTCTTAATTTCTTCGTATAAGTCAATAGGTATTACACTAGCACTAGCACCCACATCACATAAGCCACGATAACAATGATCTCCTATGTTAACAGAAATAAAAGGCACGCCTACCACAAGTCTATGTTTATCTTTATCACAAGGCTTAGCAATTCTAGCAGTTTCACCATTGAACTGAATAACGTGCCCATCAATATTATCAGACAAGAGATCTTTAACAATAGCAATATTAGGTTCTACTTTAACTTTCTCAGGAGGTGTATAAGTTCTAATATTGCTTTTACGGACAACAGTTGAAGCTTTAGCATGATCCTTTATTCTAACAGGGAAAGGTGGTTTCTCAACATAATAAGTAGGAACAATAGGATCATTATAAGTGACAGTCTTTTCTTCAACTTTAATAGGTGCTGCTACTTTTACTTCTATGGGAGGATGATATTTAAACCACTTCTCCTTAGGGAGATCAACATAAGTAGTAAAAGATTCACAGAAAGAAGCTACTATCTCAGAGTGAAGTCCATATTTAGTGCTAAACTTACGGAAAATATCGGTATCCATAAAATATTTAACACAATCAAACTTAGGTGTTATACCTGATTCCTTACCTTTGTCGAGGTCCCAATCTTCAGAGTTGCGTTTAATTCTATCTAATAAATTCCATCTGAATTCAATAGTCTTCATCATAAAAGAGCCAGCACAAGAAGTATCGAGCATGGTGCGATTGTTATCAGAAAGCCGAGCGTATAAATTTTGAATAATCATTTCTCTTGAGAGCTCATGATTGGGACATGAATATAACATTGATTTAAGCCTCCCCCCAAGCTTGAGCGATGCTTTCTCCTTCGCGAGGCCAGAAATTATATATATAATTGCGATCACGATGAACAAGATGCATATGGTAATACTTTAGATGAAATTCCAACTTCAATCTTTTATAGTCCCATGATCTCATATCATCACATAGCCTATACCATATCAATGCGTCTCCCTTCAAAGATAAAGGGAAGACCTTCTTCTTAGCAACATCATCGGGTATACCTGCAAGCTTAAATAGTCCACAAACTTCATCCACATATATTAAGTGCTCATCAGGATGCTTTGTTCCATCTCCTGTAAAAGGGTTAGCTAGCAGTTTTTCCATCATACCCGAAGGAAATTCAAAAGGAGTTTCATTTTCAATAGGTTCAGTTGGTTGAGGAGCAACTCTTTGCTCTACTGGACGGGGTGAAGATACCCCGAACAAGCCCCTCAGAGAATTACTTTCCATAGTAACAAGTGACAGTCAATTTCAGCACACTATATAAATTTTTCCTTACCAAATTCCACCTACCAAAGGCGCTACACTCCCCGGCAACGTCGCTAGAAAAGAGTCTTGATGACCCACAAGTATAGGGGATCTATCGTAGTACTTTTGATAAGTAAGAGTGTCGAACCCAACGAGGAGCAGAAGGAAATGATAAGCAATTTTCAGCAAGGTATTCTCCGCAAGTACTGAAATAAGTGGTAACAGATAGTTTTTTGATGGGATAAATTGTAACGAGCAACAAGTAAAAAAAGTAAATAAGGTGCCGCAAGGTGGCCCAATCCTTTTGTAGCAAAGGACAAGCCGGAACAAACTCTTATAATAGGAAAAGCGCTCCTGAGGACACATGGGAATATCATCAAGCTAGTTTTCATCACGTTCATATGATTCGCGTTCGATACTTTGATAATTTGATATGTGGGTGGACCGGTGCTTGGGTGCTGTTCTTACTTGAACAAGCATCACGCTTATGATTAACCTCTATTGCAAGCATCCACAACTACAACAAAGGTATTAAGGTAAACCTAACCATAGCTTGAAACATGTGGATCCAAATCAGCCCCTTACGAAGCAACGCATAAACTAGGGTTTAAGCTTCTATCACTCTAGCAACCCATCATCTACTTATTACTTCCCAATGCCTTCCTCTAGGCCCAAATAATGGTGAAGTGTTATGTAGTCGATGTTCACATAACACCACTAGAGGCTAGACAACATACATCTTATCAAAATATCAAACGAATACCAAATTCACATGACTACTAATAGCAAGACTTCTCCCTTGTCCCCAGGAACAAACATAATTACTCACAAAGCATATTCATGTTCATAATCAGAGGGGTACTAATATGCATATAGGATCTGAACATATGATCTTCCACCAATTAAACCAACTAGCATCAACTACAAGGAGTAATCAACACTACTAGCAACCTACTAGTACCAATCCCGGACTTTGAGACAAGAATTGGATACAAGAGATGAACTAGGATTTGGAGATGAGATGGTGCTGGTGAAGATGTTGATGGAGATTTCCCTCTCCCGATGAGAGGAGCGTTGGTGATGACGATGGTGATGATTTCCCCCTCCCGGAGGGAAGTATCCCCGGCAGAACAGCTCTACCGGAGCTCTAGATTGGTTCCGCCAAGGTTCCGCCTCGTGGCGGCGGAGTCTCGTCCCGAAAAGTTGCTCCTTAATTTTTTTCTCATTGAAATACTTCATATAGGAGAAGATGGACGTCGGAGAGCCACCAGGGGGCCCACGAGGTAGGGGGCGCGCCCTAAGGGGGCCCACCCTCGTGAGCAGGGTGTGGGCCCCCTGGCCTTCATCTTTGGCGAGGATTTTTCTTTCTTTATTTTAAGATGTTCCGTGGAGTTTCAGGACTTTTGGAGTTGCGCATAATAGGTCTCTAAAATTTGCTCCTTTTCCAGCCCAGAATTCCAGCCGCCGGCATTCTCCCTCCTTATGTAAACCTTGTAAAATAAGAGAGAATAGCCATAAGTATTGTGACATAAAGTGAAATAACAGTCCATAATGCAATAAATGTTGATATAAAAGCATGATGCAAAATGGACGTATCATGGCCCAGACCTCGCCCTCGAAGAAGGGGGACGTGAGGGCCGCGTTCTCCTCATCCGTCACAAGCTGGCGGCCGGACCAACAGTCCGGGGCCTGGGATAGGTCGCTCCGAGGAACGGCAGCGAACAGAGATCTATAGAAACCGTCCACATGGGACCTTATGTCCCGCGGGGACTGTAATAGAGAAGACCCATCCCAAAGAAGGGGGATGGTGTTGCGTCTACGGCGACCATTCGCGATGGCCTGAAAATACGCCGTGTTTGCATCACCCTTCAAAACCCATTTTTGTGCCCTGCGCAAACGCCAGTAGGCCTCTTCGTCGGAGTAGATAATCGAGAGTTGGTGTTCCAGGTCGTACCGGGAAAGCCACTCCTCAGGGGAGAGGCCAGAGGAGTCAGCGCACAGGTCTAGGGCCTGAATAGCATACAAAAGGGCCTTCTTGCGCTCACGGAGGCCTCGACCCAAGTTGGCGCCCCAACCCTTCATGAACTACAGGCCACGCTTGGCACAGAAATGCCACGCGTCGATGGCAGATGAGGGGCGAGACAAGGACTGGGACAGGGCGCGAGCCTCCACCCAATGAGCGGTCACGGCCTCGACGAAGCCAGCTTAGGACAACCAAAATGTCTCAAACCGGAATCGGGGGGTGGGGGGATCGGGGGACGCTCGTCGGTGGAGGAGAGGAGGAGGGGAACATGGTCAAAACCGATTCGAGTGATGGCCCGGAGGGAAGCTAGGCGGCACCGGAGGTCCCATTTCGGGGAAACTAGGACCCGGTCCAGGACGGACTGGTCGGAGTAGCCTGACGGTTGGTCCAGGTGAACCTGGCACCAACCCTATCTAATTCGCGGAGACCAAGGTCAGCAATGCAGTCATTGAACATTTGCATCCGTGCAAAGTTTACATGCGAATTGCTCTTGTCCTCCGCGAAGCGTAGGAGGTTAAAATCGCCCCGACCACCACCGGAAGCGAAGCAGCCGAGATCTTCCGGTGGAGCTCCTCGAGGAAGGAGGAGGACCGGCTATGGTCGGCGAGGCCGTAGACAATAATAACCTCCCACTTGAAGTTGATGGCGCGTTCATAATGTTCCATGCTGACAAAAAATTGTACCCGGTCCATACTACCAACCTCAAAGGTGGCATCCTTGATGCCTAACAGGATGCCACCCGAGTGGCCCGCGCTCCCACTAGAAGAAAGCCAATGCCAGGCGAAGAGGTGGGGGTTGAGACGGTCGAGCTCTGGGAGGGAGAATTCCATGCGCATGGTTTCTTGGATGGCGACAATGTCAATGTGTTCCTCACGCATGTACTCGATGAGTTGGCGGCGACGGCCATCATTGCCGAAGCCGCGAATGTTCCAGAAGAGAGCACGCATCAAGCATCCATAGGGGGGCTGCTTGACCCCAGGGCACGAGATGCGCTTTGGGCGCGGAGAGCGGCGGTGCGAGAACAGGTTCGACCCCGCAGCTCCGCCATGGACAGGGGGGAATGCCACCAGCCCGCCGAGGAGGGGCCGGAGCGGCATCCTCTGACACGATCGGTGGGGGGGGGGAGGCGCGAGCAGAACCGCTCGGGCCTCTGCGAGGCGACCGTCGAGGATCTCCCGGGCCCTAATGGCCTCAATCTGGACTAAGGGGGGACCAACCTCCCTCCTGAACAGGATCACATAATCTGACGCGACCTTCGCAAGGTGACCTAGCAGAACTGACTCCAAAGCAGAGAATGAGAAAGTAGATGCTGAGGAGGGGACTGCCGGCGTACCTGGCTCCAGGTTCCGGGCAACCGCCCGGAGCTCCGCCCGCTCGTGGATGGGCATTGCCGGGCCTCCCTCGGGGCGCGCCGCGTCAATCCGCGCGCTCCGGCGGGAGGCAGTCACCGGAGAGGAGCACGACCGGCCGCGGCGAGAGTAGGCCGCGGCTCGCGGAGGGGGAGGTGGGGCGGCCACGGGAGTGGTCACCCGAGTCTCCACGTCCGTGTCAAGAGCCGTCGCGGGAGGGAGCATGCAGCCAGGGGGCGCCGGAGTCGGGGTCGGGCCCGGCAGGGGAGGCGCAGGGGAGGCGATGGCCGGGGCCGGGTCGGCAAGAGGACCCGCGAGCTGGGGAGGATCCACGACCGGAGGAGGCGAGACGGCCACCGGGGGGGGGGGGATCAGTGGGCGGGCTAGTGACAGCCGGAGCCACCACAACCCCACCGAGGGCCATCATCGGGCCCGACGGAGCGGCGACGATCACCGCGCCAGGAGGGGATGTCGCCTCCCCCTCGGCGAGCAGTGGCGAAACAACTAGGGCCTCCTCGACCGCACTGGAGCCCGGCAGCAGAGGCAGGGCGTCGCGGGGGTCAGCCAGGGCGACGGAGGCCACAACCGGGACCACCATGCTGGCGGTCGGGGAAGGCGGACCCGGCGGCGACAGGGGGGGGGAGCTGGGGCGCGGCGAGCCGACTGGAGCGGGGGAGCAAGGAGAGGACCCGGGGCAGACGACCAAGCCCACGCTGGAGGCATCACTGGCCTCAGGGGACTCGGGCATCGAGCCGAGCGGATCCTCGAGGAGCAGACCTGGGGCAACCTGACGCCCATGCCCCCAGCGGCCGGAGGTGAGGGAGAGGGAGACCGAGACCGGGAGTGGAAGTCCTCCGATCCCTCCTCGTCGTCTGACCGGCGAGAGCGGGGTCGATGGCGGCCATGGTAGCCGTCACTGGCCCCCGGGGTGTCACCGAGGGGACCATCGTCGGTGAAGTGGGCGCGACCGACATGGTTGGGAGGCTCGGGAGCGATCCGTAGGTCGTACCCCTGGTCGTTGAAGAACACACGAACGGTGACGTGAAGCTTCGTGGAGTCTAAGCACTTGACCTTGACCGGGACCTCCTCCTCCTTGCGGAGAGAGAGCTCGTCAACCACCACCACCTTGCCCAGAATCATGGACATCTGGCGGATGATGAGCTCAGACCGGGCGATGTCGGGGAGGCCACCCACAAGCAGCCAAGCAGTATCTAGGACAGCCACAGCCTGGGCATCCAGGACTGGCTCGATGATGTCGAAGACGAGCTGGTGGAGGGCGAGGGTGATCCGGCCACTCCGCGTGGCGTAGCCGTAGCTGATGGAGTCGGGAAAGACCACAGTGAAGATGTGACCGGCGGTCGGGGTGACCGCCCAGTCCCACTGCCGACGCTAGAGGTGGTTGAGCTCAGCCTCGATCATCTCTAGGGAGGCAACCCCGTCGACCATGGTGACGATCGCCTGAAGGGAGGGGGTGGCCGGTGGAAGGTAGGGAACCTCCAGGTGAAAGAAGCCCAGCCCCTCGATGCCGTGGCCGTACATCATGAGCTCCGACATCATAGGGCGGTCCGGGCACAGAAGCGCGGGGTGCCCGGGATCCTTGCAGATGTAGCAGCATGGAGGGTTGGCGCAGTTGACTTGCGAGTGGCCCGCCACCCCGCAATTGAAGAAAGGGGGCGGGAACGGTTGGAGACGGAATCCGGGATGGCGGAGGAGCCTGGGACCGGAGGAGGTAGGGGGCCAGGTTGCCTCGGCCTTGACCGCGGCGCTTCTTCTTCTTGGCAGGACCTTGGCGGCCGCGAGGGGGGCCACCGCCCGGAGCGGTAGTCGCAGAAGGAGCCGAGGACCCGGTGGCGTGGGGTGGTACGTACTGCTTCGTAGCGGGGTCTGGTGGTGGGGCTTGGGAGCGGGGGGACGGGGGGCGCGGGGCCCGCACCGGGGAGGGGCTCCGGCCGCGCCGCGGGGCAGGGGAAGGTGAGCGCCGTCGGGCGTGCCGGTCACCCAAGGACTCCAGCCGAGGGGAGCGGGACCGGCCCCGGGAATCGCGGTGGGCCGAAGAGCGGCGCTCATCACGGCGGCCATCCCGGAGCGCGCGCAGCTCCCGCCGGAGCTCCTCCTCCTGGCGCAGGGCGTCAGGGGAGGGGCGGGAAGCCTCGCGCCGGTCGGCCTCCCGGCGCTTGGGGCGGGCAGCCCCGTCGTCCTAGTCGCGCGGCACGGGCGGGCACGACGAGATAGGAGAGGAGGGCGGGGGGGCAGCGGGCGCGGCAGGAGGGCCGTCGGAGGCGGTGGCTGGACGAGAGGGGAGGGAGAGGCGAGCTAGATTGAGGGTGGCGGCGGGGGGGGGGGGGGGCGAGTCAGAGTGAAGGGGATCCAGATAGAGGTCGCGATGGACCTGGGCCTAGGGCACAGCGCCGACCCAGGGTTGGCAGGACGGCCCAGCAGCCAGGGCGAGGGCCCAGTAGCTGGAAGCAACCGATGGGCTAGGGCACGGCCCAGCCGGCCCACTGCAGCCGACACGAGGCCCAGGCGGCACGGGGCGGGCGGGGAGCGGCCCGACAGGCGAGGGGCAACCGTGGATCGTAGGGTTTCCCCTCGATTCGCCGGGCTAGCCGCCGTCGCGGCCGTCGGCGACCCAGCCACGGGGAGCACATGCAGGTGACGAGCGGGGGAGGAGGCACGGAAGCACAATTCAGAGGATCCGAACGAGGCGATGAACGGTCGGAAAGGCGTTGCGCGGACGAGCCGCCGGTGGGGCCGGCAAAGGCGGGCCATCAAAAACCTCCGAGCGACGCCACGAAGATCCGACGCGGCCCCTGTCTGAGCGCCCGATGACCCCCCAGGCCCGCGGCCGGCGGTGGCGCGCCCCTCCCGCGCGCAAGGTCGCGTTTTGCCACCCACCCGCCCGAGGCGAGATCGAGGGCAGTGTCAGCGACCGCGGTGACCGAACCCCACACATGGGCGGCTAAGTCACCGGCCCGGCTAGGCACGCTGGAGCGACAGGGGGCGGCGGACCGGGGAGAGGGGGCGGCTCATCGTTGGCGACATCCGCCCAGCGCACCCGGGGGTGGGGGCCGGGTCCGGAGCGGGCGGGGATGGGGGAGGGAAGGATGCGACGCGCAGGGTCGGAGAGGAGGCGAGGAGTTCGGACGCCGGGAGGACGCCGGCGGACGGAGCAGCGGCGGGGTCGGCGATTGGCAGCGGCGAGGGGGCGTCGCCACCTAGGACGCCAGAGCGCGCGGCCTCCATCCAAAAATCAATTTGTTTTTTCAGTTTTGCGATATGAAGATGGTGATATTAGAGTCATGCTAGTGGGTAGTTGTGGATTAGTAGAAATACTTGTGTTGAGGTTTGTGATTCCCGTAGCATGCACGTATGGTGAACCGTTATGTAACGAAGTCGGAGCATGATGTATTTATTGATTGTCTTCCTTATGAGTGGCGGTCGGGGACGAGCAATGGTCTTTTCCTACCAATCTATCCCCCTAGGGGCATGCGTAGTAGTACTTTGCTTCGAGGGCTAATAAACTTTTTCAATAAGTATGTGAGTTCTTTATGACTAATGTTGAGTCCATGGATTATACGCACTCTCACCCTTCTACCATTGCTAGCCTCTCTAATAACGCGCACCTTTCGCCGGTATCATAAACCCACCATATACCTTCCTCAAAACAGCCACCATACCTACCTATCATGGCATTTCCATAGCCATTCCGAGATATATTGCCATGCAACTTCCATCATCATCATATACATGACTTGAGCATTCATTGTCATATTGCTTTGCATGATCGTAAGATAGCTAGCATGATGTTTTCATGGCTTGTCAGTTTTTTGATGTCATTGCTAGATCATTGCACATCCCGGTACACTGCCGGAGGCATTCGTATAGAGTCATATCTTTGTTCTAGTATCGAGTTGTAAGTAAATAAAAGTGTGATGATCATCATTATTAGAGCATTGCCCCAGTGAGGAAAGCATGATGGAGACTATGATTCCCCCACAAGTCGAAATGAGACTCCAGACTTTAAAAATAAATAAAAGAGGCATGTCGGTGTCAAAACCGGCGGATCTCGGGTAGGGGGTCCCGAACTGTGCGTCTAAGGCGGATGGTAACAGGAGGCGGGGGACACGATGTTTACCCAGGTTCGGGCCCTCTCGATGGAGGTAACACCCTACTTCTTGCTTGATTGATCTTGATGATATGAGTACTACAAGAGTTGATCTACCACGAGATCGTAGAGGCTAAACCCTAGAAGCTAGCCTATGATACGATTGTTGTTGTCCTACGGACTAAACCCTCCGGTTTATATAGACACCGGAGGGGGCTAGGGTTACACAGAGTCGGTTACAAGGGAGGAGATCTACATATCCGTATTGCCAAGCTTGCCTTCCACGCCAAGGAGAGTCCCATCCGGACACGAGACGAAGTCTTCAATCTTGTATCTTCATAGTCCAACAGTCCGGCCAAAGGATATAGTCCGGCTGTCCGGAGACCCCCTAATCCAGGACTCCCTCAGTAGCCCCTGAACCAGGCTTCAATGACGATGAGTCTGGCGTGCAGATTGTCTTCGGCATTGCAGGGCGGGTTCTTCTCCAAATTCTGAATATCTGCTGAGTAGTGTCCGGCTCCCCATAAATGTTGCATTTCTTAGCTTCCGCGCCCAATAAGGGCTATCTTCCATGTGTCGAGCGAATGCGAGGAGCCATGGAATTTTTACATTTTCCACCCTAGCCATGTAAGTAAACTGTCTATTAAAGAGACGGGGATTCTTAGATCCAGACCACACCATCCTCCCATGGCGAGTATCCATCGGAGCGCACTCGGAAAAATCCATTCCAACATGTCCGGCCATCGCAGCTCCTCCTCTCACTCTCATAGCCCTAAGCTCGGTGATTGGGAGAAGTGTTCCGTCCCGCACAGCCAATTAGTAGAGTTAAAGACCCAGGGATTTCTCCCTCCAGCGTATATGGTCCCTGTTCGAGTCGGGCTTGCCACCTATAATGGCGGGGAGCAAGCGGAGAGCTTCCCCAATCCCTCCATGGGGGAGCAGGTATGCCTTGTCCCTTATTTACTAAGGGGACTTGGATTTCCAATCCATCCGTTCCTTTGCGGGCTCCTGGAGTTTTATGGCCTCTAGTTGCATAATTTCACCCCGCTTCCATATTACACATCACTAGTTATGTTGCCCTTTGTGAGCTGTTTCTGGGCCGCGAAGCTCATTTGGAGCTGTGGAAGAGGCTATCTGCCTTGTGCCCCGTACACAGAAGGGGTCAATATATCCAGTGGGCGAGGCCGAAATATGGCGCATCGCCGGGACCGGATACATGTCCGGTACCCCGAAGAAGACGTCTGAAGACTGGCCTTCGGAGTGGTTTTACATGGAGGATGTCCCCCTTCCAGATCCTATTCGGATGGGTCTCCTCGAGTTCGACAATGCCCCTTTGAAGAAATGCCGAAGCTGGCGCCCATGGAGACCTCAGGAGGAAGATAACGGAGAATTCCTTTACCTGATGGGCCGGATAAAAGTGCTGGCTCAATCAGGACTGACAATAATCGAGGTTATGTCAATATGCATAATGCGGGGGGTGCAACCACTTCAATATCGACGGCACCCCATGTGGCACTTTAACAGGGAAGTTGATGCCACTCGCTGCGGGCGTAAGGGACCGGACTCGTTGCTGCTCTATCAAAAATTCTGTCCGATTTGTACAAGGGAGAGGAAGAGGAGTTCATCCGTATTAAGCCACGGGATGGATTCTCCATGTACAACCCTCCAAGCTGGGTGAGCTGTCACTATTTACTCCCAACCTTCCCGCATTCTTCGTCATAAATACTCACCTTCCGTTTCATGGCAGGAACTGCGAAAAGCTGTAAGGGAGGTCAACAGCCCACCTCCACAACCGGAGGACCCTGACCAGGCCCTCGATCCCGGACACAAAGAGGATCCGGACATATTTGTGGAGCTGATCGACAGGACATTCTATCAATTGAGCTGTGATGATGCCATGGTGGTCATCATAGCCGACTATCCTGGGCTACTCCCTGCATCGCATGTAAGAAAAACTGGAGTCCCAACTTCTGAGAAGGATCCCCTTTTATGCACTTCACCTACCATACACATATGGTGTCTTACAGGGAAGGCCCTCGGGACGCCATGCCGAACCCGTAGTGACTTGCCAACAAGGGACACCGAAGCCGGGTAGGCTAAAAAGGAAGGCGGTCAGGACTAATACGCCGGCGCAGAGGTATGATACAAAACCTTGCTCCGTGGTTGTCGTCTTTCTTTAAATATAATGACGTCCATGTTTCCTAGTAGGAAAAATGCTCGCCGAACTATATCCGGAGAGGTTGCCGATCACGCCTCCACCAGTCGGGCTCCAGGGCCGGACATAGAGGTGGAAGCTAACACGAGGCGAATGCCGGATGCTCCTCCTACAGAGGATGCGGATAGACTATCCGCTACAAATTCCAAAGTGGAGAGCGCCATGAATCACAGGCATCGCCGGGCCGTACTCCGTGACGCTTGTTTCTCCCAAGAGGCGTTCGATGCCTTCAACTCAGGAGACGCGTACATCAGTGCTGCTCAAAACGGTCTTGCCAGAGCCACGGACCAGTATGTAAAGGTCATACGGGTAAGAAAGTCTGACGATTATATATATATATCAGTAGCCCCTTAGACTTGAAACAGTTGACACAACGGATTTAAGGATCATTATTTGTGCAGGTTCTTATAGAGAAGAATACCCAATTGTCTCAAGAGCTGGAAGAGTGCAAAGCCCAGCTACGGGCCGCGGTTGCCGCGTTGAAGGAGTCCGAGAAGGCCCCCTCTGGTAACACTTGTTTCCATTGCAAAGAATGACAGGTACCAGATAGTATGCGGATTGCATGCAAATCTAACAATGGATGTTGCAGATGACTCCGGAGTGAATCCGGAGGCCGTGCCGGGGAATGCGCAACGTGCTAATCGACAGCTAAATGCCGGCGAGCGCGTGCTTACGCGGGTCAGGCAGGAGAAAAATGATCTCCATGACGCCAATATCCAACTGGGCGTGGAACTGAAAGATGCCCGAGCCCAACTTGCGGACTCCGTGAAGGAGAATAAGCGCCTTCGACGCAGCATTTTCAGTAAGTGCTTGATCGAACTTTTGAAAGAGTTCGGCGAAGAAGCCGTGTCGGTGCCAAAACCGGAGGATCTCAGGTAGGGGGTCCCGAACTGTGCGTCTAAGGCGGATGGTAACAGGAGGCAGGAGAGACGATGTTTTACCCAGGTTCGGGCCCTCTTGATGGAGGTAAAACCCTACGTCCTGCTTGATTTATTCTTGATGATATGAGTATTACAAGATTTGATCTACCACGAGATCGGAGAGGCTAAACCCTAGAAGCTAGCCTATTGTATGATTGTCTGTTGTCCTACGGACTAAAACCCTCCGGTTTATATAAACACCGGAGGGGGCTAGGGTTACACAAGGTTGGTTACAAAGGAGGAGATATACATATCCGTATTGCCTAGCTTGCCTTCCACGCCAAGTAGAGTCCCATCCGGACACGAGATGAAGTCTTCAATCTTGTATCTTCATAGTCTAACAGTCCGGCCAAAGGATATAGTCCGGCTGTCCGGAGACCCCCTAATCCAGGACTCCCTCAGTAGCCCCTGAACCAGGCTTCAATGACGATGAGTCCGGCGCGCAGTGTTGTCTTCGACATTGCAAGGCGGGTTCCTCCTTCGAATACACCATGGAAGAATTTTGAATACGAGGATAGTGTCCGACCCTGCAAAATAAGTTCCACATACCACCGTAGAGAGAATAATATTTCCACAAATCTAATCTGCTGACACGTTTTGGCAACATGACATTATGCCATGGCCTGGTGATTATTCGAACCGTTTCCTTTAACTAGCCCCGCACATAACGCGAGGTAGTTTCTTGACACGTCTTGTCAAAGTAGAGATCATGTCCCCCTTATTACCAGATTCTCATCAATACGGGCGTGGGTAACCCAACCGCGCCATCGATTACGGCGCTTGGAGGATAAGCGAGTTTTACCGGGCTAGTGGGGGCGCATAGTTTCGGCCGCCCTTATAAAGGGATAAGGTTTAACCTTTTTCTACCCACGCCTTCTTCCTCCTTGCTCATCCATTCTTGTGCACTCGAGCTCCAACACCCAAGTCCACATCCTTCTCGTCAACCTTCTCCAAACATGTCCGGAGCGGGAGGAAAGTGGATGGTGTCCCCGTCACGGAGGGACACATCAAAAAGCTGCGCGGGGCCGGATACCTAGCCGCGAATATCGCGCATCGGCTGCCCGCTGCGGGGCAGATCGTCCCTACCCCGGAACCTCACGAGAGGGTAGTTTTCCTCCACCACTTCCTTCGTGGACTGGGGTTTCCCCTCCATCCATTCGTCCGGGGTCTTATGTTCTACTACGGGCTGGACTTCCATGATCTGGCCCCGAACTTCATCCTCAACATTTCGGCGTTCATTGTCGTGTGTGAGGCTTTCCTCCGCATCCGGCCCCACTTCGGCCTGTGGTTAAAGACCTTCAATATCAAGCCGAAGGTGGTGGGAGGTCAACAAGTAGAATGCGGCAGAGCCATGGTGGGCAAGATGCCCAATGTTATATGGCTTGAAGGCTCCTTCGTGGATACCATAAAGGGGTGGCAATCGGCGTGGTTTTACATCACCGAGCCGCGCGACACCAACTGGGTGGCGGCCCCCGAGTTTCGATCCGGAATCCCCACGCGGCTCACCTCCTGGAAAGAGAAGGGCCTATCCTGGGGTTCATCGGTGGAGCTGGACGGACTCCAGAATGTATCCAAAATATGGCAAGCAAGAAGCTCAAGCTTGTCAACATAGTCCAGGTCATGCTCATCCGCCGGGTCCTCCCGTGTCAACAACGGGACTTCAATTTGTGGGAGTTCGACCCTGCCCAGCACCAAACTCTGAGCGAGCTCTTCGACACGACGCATAAGGACGTTTGGAGGGTGCTGTTCAAGGGCGCCGAGGTCCCTCCCTCTCTCATCGAGGACCGTGGGCTAAGCGCGAAGCGCCCATCGCATTCGGTGAGTTCTATACATCCGGTAGGATATTTTATTTCTCCTAGCTTAATCATGTGTGGGGTCTGAGCTCCATGCCTTTAATAGGACTGGGTGGAGACGTCGGGGTAGATTAACTGTCCGGCCCCTCTGCCCGAAGACACTGCGGACGCTCTCCTGACGGAGATGCTGACTTCGGCTCCTTACAAGGTGCCGGAGAAGACCAAGAAGGTGTTATCGGACTCATCGTCCGATAACTCTGCGACGCACTCCTCCCCCGAAGACGAGGAGGTAGGTGAAGATGCTCCCCCTCTAGTCGGGGGAGACAAGAAAAGGAAGGCCGCCCCAACTGGGGGGGGGGGCCAAAGGGTCTAAGAAGGGAAGGACTCTTCTCCCGGACTACTCCACCACCGCCGCCGAAGGCGAAGACGAGTGGCTGCTCAGGGCCAAGCCCCTAGCGAAGTCGTAAGTATTCGAATGCCAGAGTAACTCATAGCATACCTTTGTCGCACTGCTTCTCCTAACGCCGAATTATGATTATGCAGACCGCCATGAGCCCGTATCGGCGTATCGTCAGACGGCTCCCTGGGCTCGTCGGATATGGATAGCGATCCACTTCCGACCGCCACCTCCCCTTGCCCTACGGACAACGCCGAGGTATTGTCTCAAGAGGCACCGGGTCGAGGGGAGACAGTCCCGGAGGCGCCTCGAGGCGACCTTCCGGATTTTGGGAGCATAGGGAGCAAGGCTCCCGAGGGCTCCGAGTTCGGCCCTCAGCCGAACACCGCGCCGGAACCTCCAGTGGTTCCGGACTCGGGCAGGCGGCCTCCTTCCAAAAGGGGCAAGAAGCCTATGCCGGTGACCTCTGTCCATCCATAGGCACCGGGTAATCTGCTGGGAGCGCTTCACATCGCTTCCATCGACGAAGAGCACCGCACTATTATGAGTGCGGTGGTCCAGAAGGTTCAGTCCGCCAAGAGAGGACTGACTGAAGCCTGTGCCAGCCTTCTAACAGGCTTTGAGGTAAGTATTTGAAATATAGGAAAAATATTACCGCATAGACAGTAGCCCCTGATGCTCTGTTCGGTGTTCACAAAGAAAAGCCGAATAGAGGATCTAACAATATCGCAGGAGTCTAATACAGGTATGTCTATATGCGTATGCAGGCTTCACTGCTGGCCTCTGCCGCACTGACTGTGGAGGTCGCCGCACTAAAGCAGGACCTTGAAGGGTCCAAAGAAGAGCTCAGCCTTGCCAAGAGGCAGCTCGAGGAGAACAAAGGTAAGTAATACCTAGTCTATGGATATAAAAAGTATGCGATTGCTAAATGATAGGATCATCGTAAATTTTCCAGGGGCCACGACCGAGGTGGCGACCCTGAAGCAAGCGCTATCCAAGGCTGAAAACAAAGCGGCCAAGGAGCGCACCGAGCGGGAAAGGCAGGAGGCTCGGGTGGGCGAGGTGCAGCAAGAGCTCCACGCTCTCGTGATGAAGCACGAGGTGTTGGAGCTTGACTTGAAGACGCGAGAGTCCGAGCTTGCCGCAGCCCTCGAGAGTGCAAAGAATGCCAAGGCCGAAGCCCAAAAGGCCCTCCAGGAGATTGATGCGATGAAGAAGATAGCGGCGGGTAAGGCATTATATATGCAAAGCAAGCATGTGAAAGTGAATTACTTGTTATTTACCCGAATCCGGAGCTCTCCAGGAGCATTCACAGATTTGCACCGCAGCGTGTCGGATGCCGCACAGTTTTACCAGGCCGAGGAGGGAAGCTCAACAGAGAAGCTGTTCTGGTCTCAGTATACTGGGACCGAACACCCGATGCCTCTGAGTGACCAGCTGAAGCAACTGGTCGAGCTCCACAAGGCGGCCGAATAGGCCATGAAGGGCTTTATAGTCCGGATGTGTCCTAGCGATGCCCTTCCCAACAGCTACTTCGGCCTAGTGAGGCGGCTTGTGGATGCCTGCCCACGGCTGGAAGTCATCAAGCGGTCCGTCTGCATCGAAGGTGCACGCCGGGCTTTCGCCCGTGTGAAGGTGCAATGGGCCAAGATGGACACCGTGAAGCTGGTGAAGGAAGGGCCACCGCAGGGCAAGGAGCATTGCCACCCCGAGATGTACTATGAGGGTGCCCTGAAGGGTGCCCATCTCGTAGCGGATGAGTGTGCAAAAGATGTAATATTTGAATGAACTTGCTCGTGTAATCCTGTATTATGAAAACTTGTTCATATGCACTATGCAACGCTTGTCTGAATTTAAAATATTACCTTCTGTTCGGCTGATTATCAAATCTGAGAGATGGCTAGTCATCGGCTTCTGCCCCCACGCCACGAGTGCTGGGGTGTTCAGGATAAACCTGAGCACTCTTGTTCCCATTGCTTGGTCCTTCGAGGGAGGTGCTCAGCACAACGAACAAGGCAATCGGACTATAATGCGTTATCACTCTCACTTAGCCATATAATTCTCTAATTTTAAATTTCGGTGAAACCCCTAGTATTCGGAAGGCCGAATTCGGGGCGCGATACACGCCTTAAGCCGGACAGGGCCGACTCCTCGCTCTAAGCGGCATAAGTCTTTAGGGACTTGAAACCTCCCGAACAGCGACCAGTCTCTCGCCTTATCATGACAGTCAGTTTTAGCTTTCTCTACTGAGGTGCTTAGCCCAGCAGAACCGGGGCACAATTGCAGTAGTTCTCCCAATGCTACCTTAGCCGATATAGCGGAATGTAAGGTACCAAAACATGGGAGCCGGGCAAACCCAACTATTGACCCAAGACATGATTCGGAGCTGATGCATATAATGCTATAAGTTCGGGGTGCCACACTTGTCGAAAGTGTTCGGACTTCTCACGCCGTATTATGGGGTATGCTTAAGCCCCTAGCGTATTGGCCGTACCAGAGTGTACGGGTGCTAGATGTCGTGAATGAACATATATATAAAAAGGAAGAATGCAATAATAGTCTTAATGCTATGCATTGTTTATTCAAAAAGGTGCGTTAAAGCATAATGATACAAGTAGAACGATAAGCAAAAAGTAGGACTATTTGACATGTCCCTTCAAAGGGCAAGCTGAGGAATAGTATTAAAGCAAATATTTCACTTCTTATCGTAATCCACCTGGGAGTACCTTGGTGTGATGTAGCTTTCTGCCTCCTTGGTTGCTGCATCATGTGTTCGGCAATCATGCTGCCGGACAGTGTTTCCAGAGATTAAAGTCCTGAAAGAGAAAAATAACAAAGCGGGAAGCCCCTAGTGCGGTTTAAGCCGCGACTTGGAGCGTGCCGCAGTCGTGCCCCCTCCCCGCCTGTGCCCATGGTATTTTTAACGCGTAATTATGTACGCGTGGCACGGATTTCGCCGTTTGGCTGGGACCGGGGTGGGGGTCGCATTGCTATGTGAGCTCGGAACGTGCCAGGCGGTCCTGTTGCTGATTACTCCAGGTGCGCTTGAAGGTGTCCGGGTTCTTAATCGGCGAACTAGTGGATTGCCGTAAGAGGCTGCTTTGTGCTTCTACTACGAGGGCCGCAGTGTGCTCCTCCATGCAGAGAGAGCGCTCTGTGTTTCCATTGACTGTGATGACCCCCCGAGGTCCTGGCATTTTGAGCTTGAGATATGCATAATGCGCTACCGCATTGAATCTTGCAAATGCGGTTTGCCCGAGCATTGCATGGCAGCCACTACGGAACGGGACTATGTCGAAGATTAACTCTTCGCTTCGGAAGTTATCTGGGGATCCGAAGACCACTTCCAGTGTGACTGAGCCTGTGCGATGGGCCTCTACACCTGGTATGACGCCTTTAAAGGTCGTTTTTGTGGGTTTGATCCTTGATGGATCCATACCCATTTTGCGCACTGTGTCCTGATAAAGCAGGTTCAGGCTGCTGCCGCGTCCATAAGGACTCGAGTGAGGTGAGATCCGTCAATGATTGGGTCTAGGACCAATGCGGCGAATCCGCCATGACGGATACTAGTGGGGTGGTTCCTGCGGTCGAAGGTGATCGGACAGGAAGACCATGGGTTGAATTTTGGGGTGACTGGCTCCAACGCATATACGTCCCTGAGCGCACGCTTCCGTTCCCTCTTGGGGATGTGGGTTGCGTATATCATGTTCACCGTCCGCACTTGAGGGGGGAACCTCTTCTGTCCTCCGGTGTTCGGCTGCCGGGGCTCCTCCTTGTCATCGCTATGTGACCCCTTATCTTTATTTTCGGCATTTAACTTGCCGGCCTGCTTGAACACCCAACAATCTTTGTTGGTGTGGTTGGCTGGCTTGTCGGGGGTGCCGTGTATTTGACACGAGCGATCGAGTATACGGTCCAAACTGGACGGGCCCGGAGTGCTTCTTTTGAATGGCTTTTTCCGCTGACCGGGTTTAGAGCCTTTGAATCCGGCATTGACTGCCGTATCCTCAGTATTATCGCTGTTAATGCGATGGTTATGTTTGTTGCGACGTGACCTACAATTTCCATCCTTGGTATCCGAAGTACCATGGTTCTTTGATATGTTATTGCTGCGAGCCAGCCAGCTGTCTTATCCCGCACAAAAGCGGGTCATGAGTGTCCCGAGGGCTGCCATAGATTTCGGCTTTTCCTGACCAAGGTGCCGGGCGAGCCACTCGTCACGGATGTTGTGCTTAAAAGCTGCTAGGGCCTCTGCATCCGGACAGTCGGCGATTTGATTTTTCTTCGTTAGGAACCGAGTCCAGAATTGCCTGGCCGATTCCTCTGGCAGCTGAATTATGTGGCTCAAGTCATCGACATCTGGTGGTCGCACATAAGTGCCCTGGAAGTTGTCGAGGAATGCGACTTCCAGATCCTCCCAACAGCCAATGGACTCTGCTGGCAAGCTATTGAGCCAATGCCGAGCTGGTCCTTTGAGCTTGAGTGGGATGTATTTAATGGTGTGTAGATCATCACCGCGGGCCATGTGGATATGCAGGAGGAAATCCTCGATCCATACCGCAGGATCTGTTGTGCCGTCGTATGATTCTATATTTACGGGTTTGAAACCCTTTGGGATTTGATGATCCATTACATCGTCTGTGAAGCATAGGGGGTGTGCGGCGCCTCTATACTGGGCTATGTCGCGACGCAGCTCGAATGAGTCTTGCCCGCTGTGTTCGGCCCGGCCGGACTTACTTTTACTGTATCCGGTGTGATGATTATCGTCTCGCATAGTGGCGCGCCCTTGTGATCCGCAGATCGATCTTGCATGTTTTGCTTTGTTCTCCAATACGTCTCGTAGGTCTGGCGTATTTCCCCATGCCTTTTTATTTAAATGGCGTCGGGGTGCGGGCTGAGCTTTTGGGTGGAATGCCTCTCCGTCGCGGCCACGAGGTGGCCGATCAGCCGCGTCATACGCCGGGGATGTAGGTTTCGGTGCTTCCTCCTCCAGTCGGGGTAGCAACCTGCACTTTGGGTAACTCTTGGAGGGGTGTCCGAGTTTATATTCCTCGGCCGCCAGGACTTCAGTCCATCTGTCAGCTAGCAAATCTTGATCAGCTTGAAGCTGCTGCTGCTTTTTCTTGAGGCTATTTGCCGTGGCTATAAGCCGGTGCTTGAAGCGCTCTTGTTCGACGGGATCCTCTGGCACGACAAATTCGTCATCGTCGAGGCTTGCCTCATCTTCGGAGGGAGGCATGTAATTAGCATCCTCCGCCTCTCCATCTGCCGCTCTCTCAGGAGGGCTGGCTCCTTCATCCTCCTGCTCTAAATCTTGCTGGAGGGGATTGTTGTTTTCTTCGGCACTGTCCAGAGTGCTATTATCTCCGGTGCCGGTATCACCACTTTTTCCTTGGTGGGACTTAGAGCGGCGCCGCTGACGCCGGCGCTTGGGTTGCTTTTTGGAGCGGTCATCCTCCATTGTCTCGTCGCCATTGCCTTCTTTGGGTGTGTCCACCATGTATATATCGTATGATGAGATGGTTGTCCAGTGCCCTGTGGGCAGTTGTTCCTCTTCGTCTCCCACATCGTCGTCCATACCGTCGATGTCTTCGGAGTCGAAGTCGAGCATGTCGGTTAAGTCGTCGATAGTGGCTATTAAGTGGGTGGTGGGTGGGCCGCGAATTTCCTCATCATCCGCATCCCAATCCTGCCGGATGTAGTTCGGCCAGGACTCTCCTGACAAGGAGAGAGACCTTAATGAGTCCAGTATGTCGCCAAAAGGCGAGTGCTGAAAAATATCCGCGGAGGTAAACTCCATGATCGGCGCCCAATCGGATTCACCAGGAACAGGCGCAGGCGGTTCGGAGTCCATGGCCGGAGGAGGATCCGGCAGTTTGGCAACACGGATCTCGTGAAGGGTAAGGTCGATATTCGGCTCGATCGCCGTTGAGGATACGGCCTCCGTGACGGGGTCTATCCACCCGTCCATGGATGGCGCAACTGGCTCCGAATTGAGGCTCGGAGAGGCTGCCGGTGCGATCTCCTGAATATGGTCCGATGGTAGAGCTAAATCGTACTCATCGTGACCGCGTGGCGCACAAGGCAGGGGCTCGAATCCGTCGAAGATCAAGTCCCCGCGAATATCGGTCGTGTAGTTTAAGCTTCCAAACCTGACCTGGTGGCCAGGGGTGTAACTTTCGATCTGCTCCAGATGGCCAAGCAAGTTGGCCCGCAGTGCGAAGCCGCCGAACACAAAGATCTGTCCGGGGAGAAAAGTCTCACCCTAGACTGCATTGCTATCGATGACCGTGGGAGCCATCAAGCCTAACGGCGACGACATAGAGGAACTCTCAATGAAAGCACCAATGTCGGTGTCAAAACCGGCGGATCTTGGGTAGGGGGTCCCGAACTGTGCGTCTAAGCCGGATGGTAACAGGAGGCAGGGGACACGATGTTTTACCCAGGTTCGGGCCCTCTTGATGGAGGTAAAACCTTACGTCCTGCTTGATTTATTCTTGATGATATGAGTATTACAAGAGTTGATCTACCACGAGATCGGAGAGGCTAAACCCTAGAAGCTAGCCTATGGTATGATTGTATGTTGTCCTACGGACTAAAACCCTCCGGTTTATATAAACACTGGAGGGGGCTAGGGTTACACAAGGTCGGTTACAAAGGAGGAGATATACATATCCGTATTACCTAGCTTGCCTTCCACGCCAAGTAGAGTCCCATCTGGACACGAGACGAAGTCTTCAATCTTGTATCTTCATAGTCTAATAGTCCGGCCAAAGGATATAGTCCGGCTACCCGGAGACCCCCTAATCCAGGACTCCCTCAAGCCGGCTAACAGAGTTATGTCTGTAGGTATGCTGACAGGTCATCCCGCGGAGGAGATGCCCGGGTCTGCGGGTGATCTTCTACCATAGCTCTCACAACTACACGAACAAGTTCGGCAGGTGATGCAGGGTATTGCCCAAGCCTTGTGGCCATCCGCTTCCCCGCTAGGAGGCATGGGGGAGCTTATAGAGAAGCTCAAGGGAGCGCAGCGGCGCTTCCAATTATGGAAGATATCAGCCTGCCGACAAGGTGCAAGGGAAGCCTGGGCCATGGTGAAGACACGATATACCAAAGCTGACCCAAACCACATGGCCGAGGTCGGACCTATGGGGCCCGATGGGAAAGAGATCCCCGTCGGTTTGGTGTATGACCAAGTAGAATTAGCTGCAAAGTATTCCCAATAGGATTGTAGGCTAGAAAGCCTGTTGGATGGTATAGAAGAAGAATTTAGTCAGTCTTAGTGACGGTGTACTTTAAGTGACATATATAATGTCCCTAGCCGGATTGTAAATCATTTGTCTTGGCGGACCTTTTCGCTTCGACCTCTGGACCCGATAGTCCGGAGTGTATCCGAATACCCGCTCGGTTATGTAAAAATTGGGGTATGCGTGGAAACCAGGCGTAGGGGTCATAAGTGCTTGAACAGACAAGTACCCAACTAGCTATGTTATATTAGATGGATAGTAAGAAACATTTTCCAGGGAGAATAGTTCCGTTAAGGGTTCCTTTCCCTGGGTACGCATGCCCTAGTGTGCATGTCCGAACTGCGAAAAGAGACGCCGGCTATAAACATCTGGGGGCATGTATCAAAATAAATAAAAGTCATCTTTTGTTCACCGACTAAATATTCCCTTAAGAACGCTAGCTTTCGGCTTCACCCAGTCTGAGGTACACATCCGGCTGACCCGGCAGTAACAATCACAGAGGTGCTCCCTTATGCCCTAGCCGAATTAACGGGAACGTAGGGCATAAATACAAGAGCCAGGCAACCCAGCTTGGCCAAAACTTAAGTCATATCGATGCATATAATGGCGAAAAAAGGTACATGTGGAAGAATAACACATGTGTGGGGCATAAAGCTCGGAAAAATAGTTATATTAAGCTTTTGTATAAGAAACCCCCAGGTATAATGAGCGCGGTTAGCGCGTCAAGATTGTGTATTCAAGACACAAGTTAGCCTTTTAAGGCCTTGAGGAGAGGAAAAAAGAAGAGAGAAAGAGAGAAAAGACAGATAACGGATATGCAAAAAATTGACGGGGGTAAGGAGACGAACATAGAGTCCGGCACTAGGTGTAGAATCTTTGGAGTCTGGCTGCGTTCCATGGGTTTGGCTCGAGTCGATTGTCCGATGCATCCCGCAGATGGTACGCTCCGCCGGTCAGAACCTGGTCAATAATGAAGGGACCTTCCCATTTGGGCTTGAGCTTGTTCTTTTTCTTCTCCGTCAGGCGTAGAACTAGTTCGCCAACGTTATAGGTTTTGGCCCGTACTTCTCTGCTTTGATACCTTCGAGCCTGTTGCTGATAGCATGCGGAACGGGGTTTTTCCACGTCGCACTCCTCCGCTAGGGCGTCCAAACTGTCCTGCCGATCGAGCTCGGCCTCTTTTTCTTCATACATGCGCACTCGAGGTGAGTCATGAATTATGTCGCAAGGCAGAACCACCTCTGCGCTGTACACCATAAAAAACAGTGTGTATCCGGTAGTGTGATTCGGCGTGGTCCGCAGCCCCCATAGTACGGAGTCGAGCTCCTCTACCCAGTGCGTGTTTGATTCCTTGAAGGACCGCACTAATCTGGGTTTGATGCCGCTCATGATAAGACCATTTGCTCGCTCGACTTGACCGTTAGTTTGCGGGTGATAGACAGAAGCATAATCGAGCTTGATGCCCATGTTGCTGCACCAAAGTTTTACCTCATCGGTTGTAAAGTTCGGGCCGTTGTCAGTGATGATACTGTGGGGGATGCCATAACGGTGTACAACCCCAGATGTGAAGTCTATCACCGGTCCGGATTCAGCCGTTTTAACGGGTTTGGCTTCTATCCATTTGGTGAATTTATCCACCATGACCAGTAAGTATTTTTTCTTATGGGTTCCCCTTTGAGGGGTCCGACCATATCAAGCCCCCAGACCGCAAAGGGCCAAGTAATGGGGATTGTTTGGAGAGCGGTAGGTGGCATATGGCTTTGGTTTGCAAAAAGCTAGCAACCGACGCAACGTTGGACCAGATCCTGTGCATCTACTCGGGCCGTCGGCCAATAGAAACCTATACGGAAGGCCTTGCTTACAACGGCCCGGGCTGCGGCGTGGTGGCCGCCGATTCCAACATGGATTTCTTCCAAAAGCTTCCGTCCTTCCTCTTCGGATATGCACCTTAGAAGGACTCCAGTAGTGCTTTTCTTATAAAGCTCTCCCTCGTGGACCTTGTAGGCTTTAGATCGCCACACTATGCAGCGTGCCTCATTTTGGTCCTCGGGTAGTTCCTGCCTGGTTAGGTAGGCCAGGAATGGTTCTGTCCACGGGGCGATGACGGCCATTATCACGTGGGCTGAAGGTGTTATTTCGATGGCAGAGCCTCCGATTGTGTCAGAGTGTTCGGTGTCTGGTGTTGTGGCAGGGTCCGGACTATTGTTACCGGTGTCCCCTTCCCATACCACGGATGGCTTAAACAACCTTCCCAAGAAGATGTTAGGTGGGATAGGGTCACGCTTAGCGCCGATACGGGTGAGGATATCCGCCGCCTGATTGTTTTCCCAAGCCACATGGTGGAATTCAAGCCCCTCGAACCGAGCTAATATTTTGAGGACGGTGTTGTGATATGCCGCCTTTTTCGGATCCTTGGCAGCGAAGTCTCCATTTATTTGAGATATTGCGAGGTTCGAGTCCCCACGCACCTCCAGGCGTTGAATGCCCATGGAAACTGCCATCCGGAGACCATGTAATAGGGCCTCGTATTCGGATGCGTTGTTGGAGTCTGTGTATAGTATTTGGAGTACGTATTGGACTGTATCTCCAGTCGGGGACGTCAGGACGATGCCAGCCCCCAGACCAGCCAGCATTTTAGAGCCTTCAAAGTGCATGATCCAATTGGAGTACGCGCCATACTCTTTAGGGAGTTCGGCTTCTGTCCACTTGATGACGAAATCGGCCAGTACTTGCGACTTAATGGCTTGCCGTGGTCTATATGTTATGTCGAACGGGAGGGGCTCGATAGCCCATTTGGCAATCCGGCCTATGGCATCGCGGTTGTTTAATATGTCGTTGAGTGGTACTTCTGAGGCCACCGTAATTGAACACTCTTGAAAGTAGTGTCATAATTTCCGGGATGCCATGAATACCGCGTATGCTATCTTTTGATAATGTGGGTACCGTGATTTGCATGGAGTGAGGACAGTGGATACATAATATACCGGCTTTTGAAGTGGGAATTTATGTCCGTTTGTCTCTCGTTCGACGATGAGCACTGTGCTTACAACTTGGTGAGTTGCCGCTATATATAACAGCATTGGTTCGCCGACATTTGGCGTGGCCAAGATTGGGTTGGTGGCCAGGATGGCTTTTATTTCTTCCAATCCGGCCGTGGCTACGTCCGTCCACTCGAAGTGTTCGGTGTGCCGAAGAAGGCGATAAAGGGGGAGTGCCTTTTCTCCTAATCGGGAGATAAAGCGGCTTAAGGCCGCCACACATCTAGTTAACTTCTGGATTTGCTTGATGTCAGTTGGGATAGCCAACTGCGATAGAGCTCGGAGATGGATTTGCTTCAATTCCTCTACTGGAGACGATGAAGCCTAGGAGCTTTCCGGCGGGCACGCCAAAAACACTTTTTTCCAGATTGAGTTTAATGTCGTATGTTTGGAGATTGTCGAACGTGAGCATCAAGTCGTCTAGTAAGGAGTCGACGTGTCTGGTTTTAACAACCACATCGTCTACGTATGCCTCCACTATTTTGCCGATCTGCTTTTCCAGACATGTCTGAATCATGCGTTGATACGTTGTGCCGGCATTTTTGAGCCCGAAGAGCATTGTGTTAAAACAGAAGGGGCTGTATGGAGTCATAAATGCCGTTGCGGCTTGATCGGACTCCACCATCTTAATTTGGTGGTAACCGGAGTATGCGTCGAGGAAGCACAATGAGTCGTGTCCTACCGTGACGTCGATAATTTGATCGATGCGAGGGAGGGGGAAGGGATCCTTTGGGAAGCCTTATTAAGGTCCTTGAAGTCGACGCATAGGCACCATGATTTTTCCTTCTTTGGTACCATCACCAGGTTTGCTAGCCAGTCCGGATGTTTTATTTCTCTAATGAATCCAGCCTCCAGTAACTTGGCTAGCTCCTCTCCCACGGCTTGTCGCTTAGGTTCAGAGAAATGCCGAAGAGTCTGCTTGGCCGGCTTGAATCCCTTTAGAATGTTAAGGCTATGCTCGACCAGCCTGCGTGGGATTCCTGGCATGTCTGAATGATGCCAGGCGAATATGTCCCAATTCTTGCGCAGGAACTCCCGTAGTGCGGCGTCTACAGCGGGGTTTAACTGTGCCCCGACGGATGCTGTTTTTGTGTTGTCCGTTGGATGGACTTGGAATTTGACTATTTCATCCGCTGGTTTAAAAGAGGTGGACTTGGATCTTTTATCGAGTATCACATCGTCCCTGTCCACTTTGGAGCACTGCGCGGTTAATTCCTCCGCCGCAAGGGCTTCGTATAATGCCTCGAGGGCCAGTGCGGCTGTTTTGTTTTCGGTGCGGAGTGCTATGTCCGGATCACTAGCTAGAGTGATGATTCCATTGGGCCCAGGCATTTTGAGCTTCATGCACCCGTAATGGGGTATGGCCTGGAAGATCGTGAATGCCTCCCGCCCTAGAAGGGCGTGGTATCCGCTACTGAATGAGGCCACTTGGAATGTAATTTCTTTGGACCTATAATTCTCCGGAGTGCCGAATACCACATCTAGTGTGATTTTCCCAGCGCAACGTGCCTCCCGACTGGGGATGATTCCTCAGAAGGTCGATCATGCTGCTTTGCTCAATACGGTTTCTGTCTATTTCCATTTTTTGAAGAGTCTCCTCATAAATGAGGTTTAGTCCGCTGTCGCCATCCATGAGCACTTTAATAAGCCGAAAGCCGTCCACAATTGGACTGAGGACCAAGGCGGCTGGTGCTCGGGCTGTTCGGAATTTAGGTTCGTCACTGGCATTGAAGGTGATAACCGTGTCGCTCCATGGATTTATTGCTGCCACGTGGCAGACTTCGGCAAGGCTGCGGAGTGCTCGCTTATGCCTATTATTTGAGGCGAAGGTCTCGAAGACTGTCAATACTGTATTGTTATCCACGGGATGGTGCTCTGCGGTGTTTTGAATGAGGAGATCCTTACCGCTCTTGGCCACCTGCCGGAGTACCTAACATGCTCTAAGGCTGTGTGTTGGTATGGTATCCGCTGTACTATGAATTTTGCAGGGCCCGTTAAGCCATCCCTCCAATACGGTTCCATGCCCTGTAGTGGGATTTTGCTTCTTTGTAATTGAGTCGGGTGACTTATGAGAGCGCACCCTTTTAGTTCGGACTGGGGGTTTTGTCAGAGCCGGATTATCCCAAAATTTTGTTTGGGTTTTCCAGGCGCTTTCCATCGCACAATACTTCCGTACTATGGCCGCCAAGTCAGCAAAGTGTGCTATGCCACGACGACTTATGGCGTTGAGGATTCCCTTGTCCGTGCAATTGTTGCAAAAGAACGAAATTGCGCATTCCTCGCGATAGTCCTTGACCTTGTTCATTACAAGGAGGAATCTGGCCCAATAGTGATGTACTGTCTCTTGGGGCTCTTGCCTAATGTGGGAAAGATCGTTTATATCTGGGTGGGTGGGTGGATTTAAGTCTAGACCTTGACCCAATCTGAGACCCAGGGGCGGGGGAGTTTCCGATCTTGGAAGTTCGGGCTCCGGGATGTTGCCCCGCAGGTTCGGCATGCTGCCTGATTCTAGGTTCAGGGTTTGGGCGATGTCCTCCCGTGAGCGAGTATCCGGCTTAGAGAGCTCGGGAACCTAGACATAGTTCGTCCTCAGGATAGAGGAAGAATCGCCGCATTGCTCCTCCACCACCGCTATCTGATAGGTGACCAGCAGAGATTTAATCTCCCTTTGGTCGGGTTTAAGCCCAATCCGATCATAGTCCATAGCGATTCCCAGAGCGGCGATGCAATCCACGAGCTCGTTCAAAGAGGAGAGCTCCATTGGATCCATCTGCTCGGTGAATTTCGAGTCGATGTGGAGGCTATTTTCGATGACCCGAGAAGTCATCGTCGGCGCAAGGGCCGAGCGGGCGGTCATGACGAAGCAGCCTAGTCGGAGAGTTTGGCCTACAGCTAGCGCTCCCCAGAGGTGTTGTTGTTCTTGACAACGAGACGAGCCATCCCTCCTTATGATGACGACACAGTGGAACTCTCAATGAAAGCACCAATGTCGGTGTCAAAACCGTCAGATCTTGGGTAGGGGGTCCCGAACTGTGCGTCTAAGGCGGTTGGTAACAGGAGGCGGGGGACACGATGTTTACCCAGGTTCGGGCCCTCTCAATGGAGGTAATACCCTACTTCCTGCTTGATTGATCTTGATGATATGAGTACTACAAGAGTTGATCTACCACGAGATCATAGAGGCTAAACCCTAGAAGCTAGCCTATGATATGATTGTTGTTGTCCTACGAACTAAACCCTCCGGTTTATATAGACATCGGAGGGGGATAGGGTTACACAGAGTCGGTTACAAGGGAGAAGATCTACATATCCATATTGCCAAGCTTGCCTTCCATGCCAAGGAGAGTCCCATCCGGACATAAGACGAAGTCTTCAATCTTGTATCTTCATAGTCCAACAACCGGCCAAAGGATATAGTCCGGCTGTCCGGAGACCCCCTAATCTAGGACTCCCTCAAGGCCAAAGAAGCCCAAAAAAGAGGCCAAAGAAGCCCACCAAAAAAAACAAAAAATAAAACAAAACAAAAAATATGAGAGAAAAAGAGAGAAGGGGCAATGTTACTATCCTTTTACCACACTTGTGCTTCAAAGTAGCACTATGTTCTTCATATAGAGAGTCTCTTGAGTTATCACTTTCATATACTAGTGGGAATTTTCATTATAGAACTTGGCTTGTATATTCCGATGATGGGCTTCCTCAAACGCCCGAGGTCTCCATGAGCAAGCAAGTTGGATGCACACCCACTTAGTTTCAGTTTGAGCTTCCATACACTTATAGCTCTAGTGCATCCGTTGCATGGCAATCCCTACTCACTCACATTGATATCTACTGATGGGCATCTCCATAGCCCGTTGATACGCCTAGTTGATGTGAGACTATCTTCTCCTTTTTGTCTCCTACACAACCACCATTCTATTCCACCTATAGTGCTATATCCATGGCTCACGCTCATGTATTGCGTGAGGGTTGAAAATGCTGAAGCGCCTTAAAAATTATGAACCAATTGCTCGGCTTGTCATCGGGGTTGTGCATGATGTGAATATTTTGTGTGGTGAAGATGGAGCATAGCCAGACTATATGATTTTGTAGGGATAACTTTCTTTGTCCTTATTATTTTGAAAAGGCATGATTGCTTTATTAGTGTGCTTGAAGTATTATTGTTTTTATGTCAAATGATAGACTATTGCTTTGAATCACTCGTGTCTTAATATTCATGCCATGATTAGATACGTGATCAAGATTATGCTAGGTAGCATTCCACATCAAATATTATCTTTTTATCATTTACCTAATCGAGGATGAGCAGTTATTAAGCTTGGGGATGCTGATACGTCTCCATCGTATCTATAATTTTTGATTGTTCCATGCCAATATTATACAACTTTCATATACTTTTGGTAACTTTTTATATTATTTTTGGGACTAACATATTGATCCAGTGCCCAATGCCAGTTCCTATTTGTTGCATGTTTTATGTTTCGCAGAATATCCATATCAAATGGAATCCAAACGGGATAAAAACGGACGGATCTTATTTTTGGAATATTTGGAAAATTCCGGAAGAAAAATCCACGCGAGACGATGCCCGAGGTGGCCGCGAGGCAGGGGGCGCGCCTGCCCCTCCTGGGCGCACCCCTAACCCTCGTGGGCCACCCGTAAGGCGGTTGATGCCCTTCTTCGGCCGCAAGAAAGCTAATTTTTGGTAAAAAATCACGGCGAAGGTTTTGGTCCAATCGGAGTTACGGTTCTCCATATATATACGAAACGGTGATAGGGCAGCAGAACAGAACGCATAACCAGAGAGAGACAAAGAGACTGATCCAATCTCGGAGGGGCTCTCGCCCCTCGCATGCCATGGAGGCCAAGGACCAGAGGGGAAACCCTTCTCCCATCTAGGGAGGAGGTCAAGGAAGAAGAAGACGAAGGGGCCCCCTCTCCCCTTCTCTTCCGGTGGAGCTAGAACGCTGCTGTGGCCATCATCATCATCATCACCGCGATCTACACCAACACCTCCGCCATCTTCACCAACATCTCCATCACCTTCCCCCTCTATCTACACCAACACTCTCCCGCAACCCGCTGTACCCTCTACTTGAACATGGTGCTTTATGCTTCATATTATTATCCAATGATGTGTTGCCATCCTATGATGTCTGAGTATATTTTCGTTGTCCTATCGGTGGTTGATGAATTGCTATGATTGATTTAATTTGCTTGTGATTATGTTGCTGTCCTTTGGTGCCCATCATATGAGCGCCTGCGTGGATCACACCATAGGGTTAGTTGTATGTTGATAGGACTATGTATTGGAGGGCAAGAGGGATAGAAGCTTCAACCTAGCATAGAAATTGATGCATACGGGATTGAAGGGGGACCTATATATCTTAATGCTATGGTTGGGGTTTACCTTAATGAACATTAGTAGTTGCGGATGCTTGCTAATAGTTCCAATCATAAGTGCATAGAATTCCAAGTCAGGGATGACATGCTAGCCGTGGCCTCTCCCACATAATACTTGCTATCGGTCTAATAAAGTAGTCAATTGCTTAAGGGGCAATTTCACAACTCCTACCACCACTTTTCCACACTCGCTTTATTTACTTTATTGCTTCCTTACTTACAACAGCCCCTACTTTTTATTTATGTAATCTTTATTATCTTGCAAACCTATCCAACAACACCTACAAAGTACTTCTAGTTTCATACTTGTTCTAGGTAAAGCAAACATCAAGCGTGCGTAGAGTTGTATCGGTGGTCGATAGAACTTGAGGGGATATTTGTTCTGCCTTTAGCTCCTCGTTGGGTTCGACACTCTTACTTATCGAAAACTTTTGCGACCCCCTATACTTGTGGGTTATCACAAAGTCAAAGGTATATTTGATATACATGTTATTGATGTGTACCTTACTAATGTACGCAGTAGCGCCTGGGTATTTGATACTGGTTCTGTTGCTAATATTTGCAACTCGAAACAGGGCTACAGATTAAGCTAAGATTGGCTAAGGACGAGGTGACGATGCACGTGGGAAATGGTTCCAAAGTCGATGTGATCACCGTCGGCATGCTACCTCTACATCTACCTTCGGGATTAGTTTTAGACCTAAATAATTATTATTTGGTGCCAGCATTGAGCATGAACATTATATCTAGATCTTGTTTAATGCGAGACGGTTATTCATTTAAATCAGAGAATAATGGTTTTTCCATTTATATGATTAATATCTTTTATGCTCATGCACCCTTGGTGAGTGGTCTATTTTTACTAAATCTTGATACTAGTGATACACATGTTCATAGTATTGAAGCCAAAAGATATAAGTTTAATAATGATAGTTGATAACCCACAAGTATAGGGGATCGCAACAGTTTTCGAGGGTAGAGTATTCAACCCAAATTTATTGATTCGACACAAGGGGAGCCAAAGTGTAAGGGCATATTTATCCCTAAGGTGTATTGGTGATTGATGACAACATGTTCGCGGACTAATCGTGTGCTTCAGAGATTCATCCTTTGGCACGAGACGATTCATTCCCCTCGGAGTTTTAATCAAGACGGTGTAGCTCTTTCGTTTCTGTTTTGGTGGACTTGTTTCATAGGAGTCACCGTACTTTCAAGAGGGGGTCCGCTTTGGTAAGGCTAGGGTGGAATCAACACGTACACATCCTTTTCACACCCTCTGAGCCTTCTCGCTTCGATGGAGGTTTCATTCCCTGTTTTATGAGTATGCTTTGGTCCTAGCGGTAGTACCGCGGTGCCCAACGGTAGTACCGCCTGTGGGTCCTCAGCCGTACTACCGCTGCGGTATCGGGCTCCTACCGCGTCGACTCGAGGGGGTCGCCTCTCGTGTCGGATTGTGCGACACTAAGCAACGGCAGTAGAAGAGGTAGTACCGCTCTAGAGCGGTAGTACCACCCTACCACCGCGACAGTACCGCATTGGGTCTGACTCATGCTCATACGCTAGCCCTCCCAGACTGCATGACAGTACCGCGAGGGGGAGCGGTAGTACCGCTAGTCCCAGCGGCAGTACCGCTGCCCCTGTGGTAGTACCGCCCTCTGCGGGGCTGTTTTGGGGGGAAACGGTTGGATTGTTCCCCCCTCTTTAAAAGGGGGTCTTCTTATCCAAATTTGACTCACCTCTTCCCCTAAAGCTCCATTGTTGCTCCAAGCTCCATTTTCGCCCGATCTCCCTCCCTAGCAAATCAAACTTGTTGATTTGCTTGAGATTGGTTGAGAAGGCCCCGATCTACACTTCCACCAAGAGAAATTTGATTCCCCCACTAATCCCTAGCGGATCTTGTTACTCTTGGGTGTTTGAGCACCCTAAACGGTTGAGGTCACCGTGGAGCCATATTCCATTGTGGTGAAGCTTCATGGTGTTGTTGGGAGCCTCCGATTAAGTTGTGGAGATTGCCCCAACCTTGTTTGTAAAGGTCCGGTCGCCGCCTGCAAGGGCACCAATAGTGGAATCACGGCATCTCGCATTGTGTGATGGCGTGAGGAGAATAAGGTGGCCCTAGTGGCTTCTTGGGGAGCATTGTGCCTCCACACTGCTCCAACGGAGACGTACTTCCCCTCAAAAGGAAGGGACTTCGGTAACACATCCTCGTCTTCACCGGCTCCACTCTTGGTTATCTCGTACATTTACTTGTGCAAGCTTATTTGTGTTATTTCCCTTGCTTGTGTGTGTGCTTGTTGTTGTTGCATCATATAGGTTGCTCACCTAGTTGCACATCTGGGCAACCTACTTTGATGCAAAGTTTAATTTGGTAAAGAAAAGCTAAAAGTTGTTAGTTGCCTAGTCACCCCCTCTAGTCAACTATATCGATCCTTTCGATTGGTATCAGAGCCTCGTCTCTTTACTAAGGACTTTGCCGTCCGAAGAGTATGGTTGACACTGTAGACAGTGTGGAGGAGCACTTCGGTGTGAATCCGATCTCGTCTACGGGCGATAGGGTAACCGCGGTCTCTCGTGAGGAATTCAATGTGGCTTTGGAAACATTGAAAACCTCCATGACGATCGAGGTTGAAAGCATGTTTAATAAATTCCTAGAAGGGCTTAAACTGTCCACCGCACCGTTGAAAGTGAGTGATCCCACTAACAAGGTGACGGATGCTAACTCCGACAAGGGGGAAGCTTCAAGTGAAAAGACTCCTTCTAGTGGTAAAAATGACACCGGCATCTTTGCCCATGTGGAACCTCCACTTGTTTATGGTGGACCAATTACTTCCACTCATTTGAATCATGCCGGTCCTCCCCCTAAGGTTGTGAAAAATGAGTACTTTGATTCTTGGGTCTATCACTTCAAGCGTCATTTAAATCATGTCAATACTAATCTTTGGAGAATCATTGAAGAAGGTTTCTATCCGCATGACCGAAGCAACTTCACTCCTAGAGAAGCCGCGGATAATCAATTCAATGAGAATGCTCTCTTCATCATCCAAGATGCAATTCCACCTGAAGATCTTCCTCACCTCCGGCCCTTCGCCATGGCCAAAGATGCATGGCACCAAGTTGTTTCCCTCTACAGGGGAAGCGCAAGCATTCAACGCTCCAACTATGAAGTGGTGCAAGATGAAGCCGATGAGTTTGTAATGAAAGAAGATGAAGAACCTCGTGAGCTTTATCGGATAGTAACCAAACTCGTGGTCTCACTCCGAGATCATGGGAGCAAGGATACAGATGAAAATTGGATCAAGCGCAAATTTCTCAACGCAATGATGACTTACCACAAGGCCATGTCCTCCATCATTCGTCAAAGGGCGGACTTCCACACCTTGTCCTCAAGTGAAGTGTTGGATGAGTTTGTGGCTATGAGCATCTTGGACAAAACCGCCGACAATGCAGTGCTAAGTTCTCAAAGAGCAAAGAAGCCCAACCTTGCATTAAAGGCCAAGGTTAGGGTGGAATAAGAGGACGAAGAGGAAGAAGAGGAGAGCAACCCCGAAGATATAAAGTATGCCTATCATGAGCACATGGCTCTTGCTTCAAGGCAATTTTGGAGCAAGAAGGACTCAAGTCCCAACTTCAACAAGAACAACTCAAGGGGCGCGAAGGTTAAGCAACGTATGAGGACTTGCTATAATTGTGGCAATGTGAGTCATTTCGTTGCGGAATGTCCTTATGAGAAGAGGGAAGACAATGGTGGCAAGCTCATCTGAAAGGACAAAGCCAAGTCTTTCCCCAACAAGAGCAACTTCACCAAGAAGACTCCTCCCAAGGTGTTGGTGGTACAAGAAGAGTACAATGAGGAGGATGATGAAGATGAAGATGGTGTGTCGGTTGCCATGGCCTCCGTTGCCATTGCGATGACTCCACGGGTGTCACTCTTTGACTCACCCAATGAGAACATCACTGCCAAGTGCCTCATGGCTAAAGCCACCAACAAGGTAACCCCAAACATCAAAACTACATCATTAATAATCCTTCTTTGACAGATTGCATTGATGAATATGAGGGATCTAATGTGGAGGAGAATGAGTTTGAGTACTTTATGGATAAACTCAAGGGTAAATCCAAGAAGCACTTCATTGCTCTCTTGGAACAACTTGGTGAAGCCAATGACATGATCGAGGCTCACGAAGATACTATCTCAAAGATGGAGGGGCATAGTCGTGACTATGCCGATGAGATTTTGGATCTCTCCAATACTCTTGAGGAAGAGCGTGGTCTTCGTTTGGCTCTTGAGGAGTCACACAACGTTGATCACGCTAAGTTAAAGAAATATTTTGATCATGCTCTTGTTGTTTCTCGTGTGCTAAACTCTGAGAAGGCCAAGCTTGGGGTTGATCTTGCTAGACTCAAAGAGGAGTTTGACTTACTTGACAAGGCTCACAAGGTCTTGAAGGGTGCTCATGCTAGCCTCAAAGAGTCTCATGATCAACTTCAAGTAAAGGTAACCAAGGAGAAAGCCACTTTTCCTCATATGATGTTAATTGATAATGCAAATGCTACTAACCCATGTTGTGAGCATGTGCATCTTGTTGAGGAGAAAGCTATGTTGGGAAGTTGTGGCCAAAGAAGGAATTGGGTACGTGCCCAAGTCCAAGAACAGGAAGAAGAATGACAAGGCCAAACAACCTCCTCCTCTCAAGAAAACCTTTGTGAAGGAGGGAGAGGGTGCTACTAAGGATAAGAAGAAGAACACCATGAGGGGTAGTGATGCCAAGAAGGGCAATGCTTCCCTTCCCAACAAAGCCAGTGACTTTAACCCTTCTTATGTGTTGTGCCGTGCTAGCGATTTGCATGTTTATGCCAAATTTGTTGGTTCTCCTTATGAGTACATTGAATGGTCTGTTTGGGTTCCTAAGACCCTTGTTACTAACATCAAAGGACCCATTACAAAATGGGTACCTAAAACCAAGCATTGATCTCTTGTAGGTGTTTGCTTCCGGTGGGGGATCATGGTTGCTCGATAGTGGAGCTACTAATCATATGACCGGAAGCAAGGACTTGGTGGTGGACGTGGAAAAGATTCCAGCCATGCCCACCAACTCCGAGTGGGGTGACGCCTCGTCCTCTAAGGTATTGGGACTCGGCAAGGTTGTCATTTCTCATGATCTTACGATTGAGAAGGTCATGATTGTTGAGTCCCTTGCATACAATTTACTTTCCGTTCGTCAACTAGCACTCATGGGTTTTGCCACCTTCTTTGATGTTGATACCATGGCCCTCTTATGGAGCAAGACTCTTAAAGTAGCCTTTGTTGGGCATGTCGAAAATGGTCTCTATGTGATTAACTTTTCGGAGCGACTCACTAAGACCGGGACATGCCTAATGGCTAAAGTTGACGTGGGATGGCTTTGGCATCACCGTTTAGCCATGTCAATATGAGATCTTTGCAAAGTCTTCTCAAGGGGGACCATGTCCGTGGACTAACAGATGTTAGTTTTGCCAAAGATCGTGCTTGCAGTGCTTGTATCGAAGGAAAGCTACATGAAAAGGCTCACCCTCCCACAACTATCATCTACTCGAAAAGGCCTTTGGAGATCCTTCACATGGATCTCTTTGGGCCCCCATCTTTTGATAGTCTTGGGGGTAGGAAGTATTGCTTGGTGATTGTGGATGATTATTCAAGATACACTTGGGTATATTTCTTCAAGAGGAAGAGTGAGACCCAACAAACCGTCATTGACTTTGCAAATGAAGCTCAACGTCAACACAATGTAAAGATCTTGACGATAAGAAGTGACAACAACACCGAGTTCAAAAACTACACCTTGGATGAGTTACTTAGTATGAGGGGATCAAGCATCAATATTCCGCAGCTTAAACCCCTCAACAAAATGGTGTAGCAGAGAGGAAGAACCGGACGTTGATGGATGCGGCAAGGACCATGATGGCGGAGTTCAAGTCTCCATACAACTTTTGGGACGAAGCCATCAACACCGCGTGTCATGCATCCAATCGGCTATACCTCCACAAAGGCTTGAAGAAGACTCCATATGAGATACTCACTGGTAACAAGCCCAACCTCAAGTACTTCCGGGTGTTCGGGTGTAAGTGTGTCATTCTCAAGAAAGGTGTTCGTTTGTCTAAATTTGAGGCTAGAGCTCATGAGGGCATATTTGTTGGTTATGCTACAAACTCCCATGCTTACCGTGTCCTCAATAAGTCCACGGGCCTTATTGAGGAGACATGTAATGTGGAGCTTGATGAGAATAATGGCTCCCAAGTGGAGCAAAGTGGCACTTGTGATGTAGGTGATGAAATTCCTCCCCAAGCCATAAGAATAATTGGTGTTGGTTTTATCCTACCCATTGAGGATCCCCTTGTGGCCGAAGGAGAAGGAAAATGCTCCACTCAAGTGGAGCCATCACCAACCCAAGGCCCACACGCTTCTAAAGAACAAAGTGAAGGCCCTCAAGCTCGCGAACAATGCCAAGGGCAAGATCAACCTCAAGATGGTGTTGAATCGCCAAACAATGTCCAAGGTCAAGTTCTCACCACCGAGCATGTTCAAGATCAAGAGCAAGCTCAAGATCACGAACAAGCTCAAGACGACGCTCAAGATGTTCAAGTTACCGCTCCTCAACTCTCTCCAAAGGAGGAATTAGAGCGTCGTGCCGCCAAGATCGCATCCAAGCTATCCACCAAAGATCATCTCATGAAAAATGTGCTTGGAAGCTTAAGAAAGGGGGTAAGCACTCGTAGACAATTAGCAAACTATTGTGAACATCAGGCATTTGTCTCTTGTGTTGAACCCCAAAAGGTCTATGAGGCGCTCGAAGATCCGGATTGGCTCAATGCCATGCATGAAGAACTCAACAACTTCGAGCACAACAAGGTGTGGAGATTGGTGCCAAGGCCAACGGGGAACCATAATGTCATTGGAACCAAGTGGATATTCAAGAACAAGCATGATGCTTATGGGATTATCATTCGCAACAAGGCTCGTTTGGTAGCACAAGGCTACTCCCAAGTCGAGGGTATCGACTACGGTGAAACCTTTGCTCCCGTTGCTCGCCTTGAATCCATTCGCATGTTGATTGCATATGCTTCTCATCATAACTTTAAGTTACAACAAATGGATGTGAAGAGTGCTTTTCTTAATTGTCCTATTAATGAGTTGGTATATGTCAAGCAACCCCCCGGGTTCGAGGATCCCTACTTTCCCGATCATGTGTATCAACTCAATAAGGCACTCTATGGCCTTATGCAAGCCCCACGTGCGTGGTATGACCACCTTACCGAGTTGTTGCAAGATCGTGGTTTTGAAATTGGGAAAATCGACCCCACTCTTTTTAATAAGAAGGTCAAAAGGGATTTGTTTGTGTGCCAACTATATGTTGATGATATTATCTTTGGTTCCCCTAACAAAGCTTTCAATGAGGAATTTGCTATGCTCATGACCTCCAAGTTCAAGATGTCCATGATGGGACAGTTGAACTTCTTCCTTGGCTTCGAAGTCAAACAAAGAAGAGAAGGAACCTTCATCAACCAAGCCAAATACACTCAAGACATGCTCAAGAGATTCAAGCTAAGTGATGTCAAGCCGGCTTCCACTCCCTTGCCCACCAAGTGCCAACTCGACATTGATCCCAATGGTAAAGCGGTGGATCAAAAGGTATATCGCTCCATGATTGGCTCCTTGCTTTACCTTTGTGCATCTAGACCGGATATCATGTTGAGTGTGGGAATTTGTGCACGTTTCAAGCCGTACCTAAGGAAAGCCACTTTGTGGCGGTCAAGCGAATCTTTCAATATTTGGCTCATACCCCAAACTTTGTCTTATGGTACCCAAGAGGAGCAAACTTCAAGCTTGTAGGATATTCGGACTCCGATTGGGCGGGAGACAAAGTGGATAGGAAGTCCACTTCCGGAGGGTGCCAATTTCTTGGTTGCTCTTTGGCGAGTTGGTCTTCCAAGAAACAAAGTTGTGTGTCTCTCTCATCCACCGAAGCGGAGTATGCGGTGGCCGGTAGTTGCTATGCACAACTTCTTTGTATGAGGCAAACTTTAAAGGATTACGGTGTCATTTGTGACAAAGTGCCTCTTTGGTGTAGAAATGAAAGTGCCATCAAGATTTCTCTCAACCCGGTCCAACACTTCAAGACAAAGCACATTGAGATTTGGTATCACTTCATCCGGGATCACATTAGGCGAGGGGATATAGAGCTCAACTATGTCAACACTCATGATAACCTTGCAGATATCTTCACGAAGCCCTTGGATGAAGCAAGATTTCGCGAGTTAAGGCATGAGCTAAATATCATTGATTCGAGCAATGTTGCTTGAACCTTTCACACCCCACCATACTCAACTTGATGTCTAGTTTATATGTAGGCATGGACACGGGGGGAGTGTTGATCTCTCAATGAACCTTCCCTCCCCCCATTATGCATAAACTAATGAAACTCTTTCACTTAGACATTTTTGATGGTACTTGTGCTTCAATGATGAGTTATGGTCATGGGCCCAAGGTTAAAATCTTCGCGGCGCCATACCTCCAGACTCAAACATAGGTGGCCTCGGCCACCGCCCTCTCTTGGAGAGGTGTGTGTTTCTCATCCTCTTTGTGTTGGTTTTGCGTGTGTGTTTGCTCTCGTTTTCTAGTCGGTTTCTTTTCTTGAGCTAAACCGTTTTGGCCAGTCTTTTTGCGGCTGAGCGGTACTACCACTGGGTGCACGGTACTACCGCTGATGATCGTCAAGAAGTACTACCGCCCACCCCAACGGTACTACTGCTCCAGGGCGAGCGATGGGGGGTTCTGTTGGAGCCGGGGGAGTTTCTTTTCTCCCCCATACCCATTCTCTCCACTCGCTTGTATTCTTCGTCGCTCCAGCGACGTCTTGCTGCAGGAGGGCTTCGGCCGGCCGCCGTCTTCGTGCCGTCCCTCTCCAGTTCCTCCGGTGGAGTCGATCCCCACCGCGTCCTCTTGCCATGGATGCCGGTATTGCCCCTGTTCCCGTTCCCTCTGTGCCTAGATCTCACATCTAGTTGTTAGGGGCAGTAGGCATTGCTTTTCTCATTTTTTGGCTAAGTCGAGGCTTGAGTAGGACGGAGATGGCATCTAGGCCTTTTGGATTGATGTTTGGTAGGTTTATTTTTGAATTTGGCATCCCCAGTAGTGCCGGATCTGTCCATGGCAGTAGGGAACCGCCTTCCCCGTCTAGAGTGGTACTACCGCTCATCTTGCACGGTACTACCACTTGAGCGGTACTGCCACGGTTGGGTCATGGTACTACCGCTGGATGCCCAATTCCATCATTTCCTACCACTTTTTGATCCATGTTGTCTTGTTTGGAGGCTTATGCTCTTTCTTTCGTGTTGTTTCTTCTGCTCGTGTCTTTAGTTCCAGGTGATGAACATCCTGAGCAGCATGTCCGCCGTGTCAACCCCGGAGGTGCAACATCCAAGCGCTACCGCACCTCTGAGATAACAGCGGCCTCATCAAGTGTTCTGCCTCAAATGAAGAAGATGAGTGTGTCCAAGCCCAAGCCAAGGGCCAAGTCTGTGACAAAGATGTCTGCCAAGGAATTCTAGGAGAAGCGTCGGTGCAACCCCTATGAGGACGCTCAAGAACATGCTTTGGTCAATCGCTCGTTCTAGAACCGTTTTTAGTATGCCATCTACTTTGATCTGATCAAAGCCAAGAAGAAACTTTTTATTGATGTTCGCTCCATCGATGTTGCCTTTGTGGAGAAGGATCCTGACTACTTTGGGGAGGCTCTTCGGATGTGCTCTCAGTTGAACATCCTCAGGATCATGCAATTCAACAAGGATTTTGATGCAGATTTGGTGGCTCAGTTTTATGCCCCCATCCATCTTGGGACAGATGAGGACAGAACTCTGACTTGGATGACAAATGGCAGGCTGCTTACTATCAAGTGGAAGGCCTTCATGGAGCTTCTTGAAGTTGAGGATCAAGGTCTAGCGAACCCAGTTGGCTTTCGTCCTCACCGCAATGCAACTTCCACTCACAAGCAATCTCTCTGGCCATACTGTACCTTGAAGATTAACCCAGTGACTCAGAAGGAGACCTATGAGATGCCAGCATTTCTGGATATTCTCCATCGCATCTTCAGGGAGACCCTCTTCCCTCGCATTGGCAACTTGGATATGCACTACAAAAAAATACACTTCCGTGATGATACGTGTTTTCCACAGTAGGTCACATTTTTTGTCATGCATGTACATCCATGACGATTTTATGACAGAATCAAGATAGTCATACTTGTGCTATCGTAGAAGTGTTCCATGACATTACCAAAATTATCATCACGGAACTGTGCACTTCCATGACGATAAATCACGCGTCACAGAAGTGCTTTCGTCAAGGGTGACCGACACGTGGCATCCACCGTAACGGAACGCCGTTAAGCTATCGGGTCAGGTTTTGGATCCGATAACCTGTTAACAGCCCTGACCAATGGGGATTTTCCACGTGTAAAATCATCATTGGCTGGAGGAAACACACGTTGGCTCATCGTTCGGACAGATGTCATCCACTCATTGGACAGAAGGCGCCTATGATACGTCGACACGTGGCACGACCCTACAGAGGCCCATTCCTGTGAAAAGGCTGGCCCGTTTGACTTGGTCAAAAGGTGGCGGGCCGGCCCATGGAAAGCCTGTTAATGGCCTGTTCGCATATAGCCCATTTATAGCCCGCTAACCCAAGGCCCGTTACGCCCTATCCGAATTAGGCCTAGTAGCGTCATCTGGGCCATCCAATACGATTCCAGCCCATTTTCACTTCCGGCCCATGTATGTCCCATGACGTCTTTCGGCCCATATGAGGCCCTATGTAACTCTTGGCCTATTAACGGCCCGTGGTGAAACTGGCCCGTAATGAATAGTGTATCACTTTACACCCATTAACGACCCATGGTGAAACTGGCCCGTAATGAATATTGTATCACTTTATACCCATTAACGACCCGTTATTCCGTTGGGCCGTTTCCGTCCCATGTTATCTTTCGGCCTTCTCAGAGCCCATTTATTCTTGGCTCATTTCCAGCATTCGTTTACTTACGGCCCGTTACTGTCATTTTCTGCTTGTGGGCCAAATTCAGCCCGTGGTTACAGTCGGCCCGTTTGTGGTCCGTTAATACGTTGGGCCGTTTTCATAGCGTCATCAAATACGACCTATTAACGATGGCCCATTATGGTCGGCCCATGAACGGACGATTCCAACTCTAGCCCGTTTACGGCCATAATGCGGCCTGTTAGTGGCCCATGTTTGGCCAATCGATCATACGGCCCATATAAGGCCCATTGATGATACGGCCCATAGAAGGCCCATTGTTTCTACGGCCCGTAGAAGGCCCATTGTTTCTACGGCCCGTAGAAGGCCTACTGTTTTTACGGCCTGTAGAAGGCCCACTGTTTCTACGGCCCGTAGGAGGCCCAGTGTCACTATAGTAAATATTAGGCCATGGTTATTGTGGCCTAGTTTAAAAAATAGGTTATTGCAGCCACTAGCAAACCGCGGAAAAAGAACTACACTGACTACAAGCAAACAAATAAACAAGACAACAAGGAAATAAATAAGCAAGCAACTTATGCTAGGCTATCACAACTATTACACATATTACATCCACTTGGCATCAAAGTTTGCCACCAGTGCAAATATAGGGAACAAAGTAGCATATAAATGCCGCAGCAAAACAAGTCCAGAACTGAAACCACTTCAGAAGAGTTCAAGAAACAATATCCTGGGTACCAATAATGCTGGCAAGATGCTTAGCAAGCTTATTAACTTTCTCTTGTTTGGTGCTTAAATCCTCCAGCACTTGCTGTTGCACAAGAAAGTACGCATCTGAATTCTGCAGGGACTTCCTCAGTCCTTCGGCTTCTTGCCGCAGCACAGCTAACTTATTCTTTTCAGCTTGTAGCTGAGACTAAAGAAGCCGAAGTGATTCAGGAAGCGAGTTCGAAGAGCTTGTGCCAGCGGTACTGGCCAGTAACTCGAACACTACATCAACGCAGGACTGTGGGGTTTTCTCATTGTCTACAAGATCATTTTTATCACCTTTCTTGGAGACCAACAGTTTTGTCTCACTATCTTGAACCTTATCTACATTACTTTCTCTACCATTGCATAGTGGGGTGCTCTTCTCCAATATTCTGTTTGCATACTACAAGAGAAACAAGCAGACACATCACAGGTTTAGCTTGTAGTATACGAAACTCATTTTGGTAAACCGGTTCAGTAGTAAGGTGGACAGGATAACAACATGAAACAAACATATATCTATGTACTATGGTCACTGTATTGTCCATATCATTCTAGTTTATGTTCCCTAATCAAGATAGAGACACAATTCAACTCATATATTTTTAAGACACAACAGCATAGACAGAATATAAGTGTGAGAAACTACACAACATTGGCAGCACTTGTAATGTGCATCACATGCGAACATAACTGTTTATAGAACTTAAACTGAAATCAACATAGAGCAAGAAGTTAGAATAGCAATCCAGTTAAAGAAATAGGTTTAAAACATACCTGTTGCGCCATTGGAGTTTCAATTGGATCCTTCAAATTCGAAAGTAGTTGGTATGAGTAAATACAGTGATGCAACAGCAAAGGAGTATGGACCATAGCTACGGAATCTGACCTGAGAACAGTTGCTCTTCTTCTTTAAACGTGGAGTTTGGGTTAGCTGTGGTGGTCTTCATGCTTTGGGCACTGCAGTAGCTTTACAAACTGCTCGTGTGGGGATACTCTGTGGTGGACATGGTGCTTTGTCAACTATAAGTGGGTTACTATCCGCTGGGGTTGCGGTTAGATGGGTTGTAGCTGGTTCTCTGCCCAACGGTGTAAGTGTGCAATCTAGAAGAGTATCGATTATGTGTGGTGGGGCTAGTTTGTGGGCTAGTACAACCATGGTTCTATCTGTATCGACGGGTAGCACTGTCTTTTGTGAAGAACGGGTTTTTGCTCCTTTAGATACTACCATCACCCCCTCCAATTCAAATGGCTGGTAAACAAGAAAAGAAATTGAACATATAGACATTGTATGATAGACAGATGTGGCAATTCACATATATGTTGTCTAACCAAACAGGACAACATGACACAATTTCACACATATGATGCCTAACTAAACAGGATAGCATGACACAGTTGCAGATATATGATGGATAACTTAACATGATATAATGGCATAATTCAACATATGATGAGTACCTAAAAAGGATGACATGACAAAACTATATGATGTCTTTCTAAAATAGGTTGGTGTCGGTGTCAAAACCAGCGGATCTCGGGTAGGGGGTCCCGAACTATGCGTCTAAGGCGGATGGTAACAGGAGGCAGGGGACACGATGTTTTACCCAGGTTCGGGCCCTCTTGATGGAGGTAAAACCCTACGTCCTGCTTGATTATTCTTGATAATATGAGTAGTACAAGAGTTGATCTAGCACAAGATCGGAGAGGCTAAACCCTAGAAGCTATCCTATGGTCTGATTGTCTGTTGTCCTACGGACTAAAACCCTCCGGTTTATATAGACACTGGAGGAGGCTAGGGTTACACAAGGTCGGTTACAAAGGAGGAGATATGCATATCCGTATTACCTAGCTTGCCTTCCACGCCAAGCAGAGTCCCATCCAGACACGGGATGAAGTCTTCAATCTCGTATCTTCATAGTCCAACAGTCCGGCCAAAGGATATAGTCCGGCTGTCCGGAGACCCCCTAATCCAGGACTCCCTCAGTAGCTCCTGAACCAGGCTTCAATGACGATGAGTCCGGCGCGCAGTGTTGTCTTCGGCATTGCAATGCGGGTTCCTCCTCTGAAGACACCACGGAAGAGTTTGAATACAAGGATAGTGTCCGACCCTGCAAAAGAAGTTCCACATACCACCGTAGAGAGAATAATATTTCCACAAATCTAATCTGCTGACACGTTTTGGCAGCATGACATCACGCTACGGCCCAGTAATTATTTGAACCATTTTTCTTTAACCAGCCCCTCACATAATGCGAGACGGTTTCTTGACACGTATTGACAAAGCAGAGATCGTGTTCCCCTGATCACGGGATTCTCATCAATACAAACGTGGGTAACCCAACCGTGTCTGTTGGTATGACTCCTGGATGTTAGGTAAGTCTCGAACATCCACGAGGAGGACGGCTGATATTCATCCCCTTTATAAAGGGACAAGGCTTTTTCTTTTTTCCCTTCCGTGCTCAATCGAATCCTTCCCCCGCCTCAAGTTCTAACACCCAAAGCCCAGGTCAGGTGCTTCGGACCTTCAATCATGTCCGGATCCAGCCTTCAAGGCCGGTGGATGCCTTCCACTATCATGGAGGAGGACATCAAGAAGTTGAGGGAGGCCAGATATTTGACCGCCGAAATTTCACATAGGCTGCCCGCCCGAGGGCAGGTCGTCCGTACTCCCGAACCCAATGAGAGCGTTGTGTTCGTCTCCCACTTCCTCCGAGGACTAGGCCTCGCTCTGGATCCCTTTGTTAGGGGTCTTATGTTCTATTAGGGGCTGGATTTTCATGATCTGGCCCCGGATTCCCTTCTTCACATTTCGTCATTTATTGTCGTTTGTGAGGCCTTCCTCCACATTACCCCTCACTTCGGCCTGTGGCTCAAGACCTTCGATGTGAAGCCAAAGATGGTCGAGGGGCAGTACGCAGCGTGCGGAGGTGCTCTAATAAGCAAAATTGCTAACGCTCCATGGCCAAAGGGTTCCTTTCCAGAGGTGTCCGGATTGTGGCAACGGGAGTGGTTTTACGTCACAGCTCCCCGAAGTGCCAAGTGGGTAGCTGCCCCCACCTTCCGCTTGGGCCCTCCACCACAACTGATGTCATGGATCAGCAGGGGGCTGAGCCGGGGTCCAGCCAAGGACGTGCCAATACTGCAGAGCCGTATCCGTGATCTCTTCGAGGGAGATTTCAGTCTGGTTATGGTAATGCAAGTTATGCTGGTTCATCGAGTCCAGCCTTGCAAACGCCGGCCCCTCCGCATGTGGGAATTCAACCCGGAAGGACCGCGCACTATTCAGAATTTCCTCGGCATGACGCACAAGGAGATGTACAAATCGTTCTTTGGACCCCAAATAGAGTGCCCGGACACTACCGAGGACGTGGGCCTGAGCTGCAACTGCCTCGCTGCCCAAGTAAGTAATCCCATGGCCGAATACACTGTCCTTTTATTTTCATGACATCATTCTGAAGAATCGCTCTTTGACCAGGACTGGATAACAAAGGCGAAGATGATCCGGTGTTCGGCCCCCCTTCCTGAAGGCTTGGACAATCCGGTGCTGGAAAAGATGCTCAAGCCAGCATCTTGTCTAGTGCCCTCAAAGGAAGATTAAGGGGGGAATAAAGAGGGCGAAAGCGGGCCTCCATCTCTACCTATTCCAATCGAGGGAATGAGCGCCTCCGCGAGGGAGGATAACCAAGGGGAAGAATCTGACATTCTCTCTCCCCGGGGAAGGAAGAGAACTACCTCTGAAGATCCAGAAACTAAGGTTTCCAAACGGGAGAAGAAATCTCTGCCAGAGGGTCCTGCCTCGGAGGGTATTCTTGCCGCACAATGTTCGCGCGGGGATCAGCCCTCTACCGAGCTGTAAGTAATCAAAAAGTACTTAATAGTGAAGATATCCTACCTTACTTCCGAAGACAATAACCGATGCTTGTAAATTGTAGTCCGGATCGCAGCCCTTCTCGACAGAGTTCATCTTCGGGGGATCTTCTTCCGGAGATGATGGAGAGCGAAACGCCTCCCTCGGACTCCCCAGCTCAAGAAGTGGGTGACCTTGAAGTGTCGTCGTGAAGGGTATCTCCAAATCCAATATCGCCAGAGGATAACCCTTTGGCTGCTTGGCATCCCCAGTATCCGGCTCCTGAGGAGAGCGACAACAAGGGTCCGTACTATGTGCGGTCGGACACGCTGAAGGATCTTCTGGGGAAAGCTGTCATCTTGGAAGCGCATTGTACGCTAATGGGTACGGTAATTGAAAGGATTTCATCCACCGAAAGCGGTTTGCACAAAGCTTTTATGAGTCTGCTGAAAGGCTTTGAGGTACATAAAATAATGTATGCCTTTAATAGTACCGCATACGCTAGGTATGCCCATGCAGATAGTAGCCCCTGAGACTCTGGTTGTCATCGAGAACGGCGACAAACAGAGGATCATAGTCCCAGGTAATAACCAGACCGCCTTTATGTGCAGGTGGTTGAAGCTCCGGTGGCTAGCCGGACTGATGGGTTTGCCAAACTAAAGCGGCAACTGGATGCGGCAGATGCCGACATCGTGGTTGTCAACAAGCGGCTTGACAAGGCACATGGTGAGTGATTTTTCTGGTGATCGTCACATAATAAGAGCAGCATGATGCCAGTATCTTTAATATGTTGTGACTGCAGATGGAGCGGCCACCGTGGAGACCCTTCAGGCGGAGCTTGCCCGAGCCAAGGAGCAAGCAAGGAGTAGCAATGCGGCCACTTTACAGGCGGCCGAAGAGTTAAGGGCCGAACAGGCCGCACATTGCGAGAGCAAAGAAAAAATTGCCAAGATGGCTGAGGAGTTAAAAGATGCTGTTGACCGTTACCGGCTTCTTGAAGAGGAAAACTGGGCGAAGGCGACGGACCTGGAGAAGGCCCGGGTGGCTGCCAAGGAAGCCCACTCCAAAATTAGAGCGACGAAGGAGGAGCTGAATCAAGCTGCAGATATCATGTCTGGGAAGCCCTTCTTGTTGCGGACTAAGTTCGGAGATCCGAAGTATGCTCCTCTGGACCGGCTATGGAGTTTTTCGGACGCGTACATGGATTTGGCTGTAAGTGCTGCTGATGCAACCGAGTACTTCAAGGATCAGAAAGGTCCCGAAGTGGAAAAGCTGTTCTGGTCACAGTTTCACGCTCCAGTCCGTCCGCTGCTACTGAATGAGCGATTGACCAGTTGGGCCGAGCTCCATAGGTTGTCCGGACTTGCCATGAGGTCCGTTGTGGATCACCTGTGGCCAGGAGGGCCAAGGCCGAGTAGCTACTTTAGCTTAGTGCCACAATTCCTTGAAGCTGTGCCACGCATCGATGCTGTAAAGAGATCAGCGTGCATAGAAGGTGCACGGATGGCTCTTGCCCATGTCAAAACATACTGGGCGGAGATGGAGGCCACCACTGTTGCAGCACAGGGTTCGGCCATAGGTGGCTGCCAAGCACTACTTTGAAGAAGTCCTTGAAGGCGCTCGTTCGATAGAGGCTTAGTGCTCGAAGAATATTATTTTCCAGTGACATGTAGTCCCATTGTAAAAACAATGTTTTATTGAATTTATCAAGGCTGTATTTATACTTTTGCCCGAAAGTGCTATGATGCCTCCTGTGCAGCCGTTTATGTATATATGTATATAACCTGAAAGATGGCAGTCGCCGGCTTCAGCCCCCACGCATATAATGCGGGGGTGTTCGCAGAAGACCCATGTTCACACTTTATCCAACGTCTTGGTCCATTAAGGAGGTGATAACGCAGCGAACTAGGCAACGGGACTATAATGCTTTAACACTTTCACTTAGCCATAGGAGTTTGACAGTGGGGCTACTATATAGGCCCTGGTGGCTCAGCGCTCATCCGGATTCGGGGTGCGTACATGACTGGCCAGGAAATGGCCCTTCGTTGAGGCGGAGGAATCCCAAAGATTCTGCTAGGTCATCAAGTGGTTGACCAGTCTCACGCTATATCATGACAGTCAGTTTTCGACTTTCTCTACTGAGGTGCTCGTCCGGATGAACCAGGGCACAATCGCAGTAGTTCTCCTGGTGCCGCCTTAGCCGATAGAGCGGAATGTAAGGCAGCAAAACACAGGAGCCGGGCAAACCCAACATTTGACCAAAGACATGATTCGGAGCTAATGCATATAAGGCCAAACTCGTGACGCCGAACACTCCCTAAGGTATTCGGTCTTTATGATGTAAACCGGGCCTAAACAGTGCCCTTTGTAATAAGCCCCTGGTGTCCAGGTACGTGCAATATTCTGACGTGGCCACATGCCAATACGTCAGCATCTTTCTCAATTGTAATGACAATCCGAGGGATGTGTATCAACAAGAGATAGTAAAAAAGGTTTACGCAGGGTCTTAATCTAAAAAGAATCCTTGGAACGGGTCCCTGCTGCACGTCTGCGCCTGTGTCTCCGTTGTGCCGTATTCTAGATGGGTGTAGCACGATGGTCATCTGAAAAAGAAAGGAACTTAATTGAAAAGTTGTTGTGCAAAAGGTAGGTTATACTAAATAAACCATGTACAGTTCAAAATGAGTAAAGTTGAGCCTAATTGCCACTTGTTTGCGCGTGTTGAGCCCCTTGCATTGTAATAGGGGTATAGCCATCAAACCTGTATCAATTACATATAGCTGCGCCGGACTCGTCCAACCGCGTCCGTGGTCTTAACAACCTGTCAGATGCTTTAGTTGGTGAGGCCGTTTAGTGTGCGGCTGCCAAGGCAGCCGCACGGTCTTCCGCGCGCAAGGAGTGCTCAATACTTCCATTTACTGTAATGATGCCACGTGGACCGGGCATTTTAAGCATGAGAGAAGCATAATGCGGTATTGCATTAAAGCGAGCGAAAGCTTCGCGTCCAAGTAGTGCTTGATAACCACTTTGGAACGGAGCGATGTGGAACGTTAAATTTTTGCTGCGGAAGTTATCGGGAAAGCCGAATCTAACCTCTAGTAGCAGGGAGCCCGTCCAATGGGCCGATGGGCCTGGCGTTACTCCTTTAAAGGTAGTATTGCTGTGGCTAATTTTTGTTGGGTCTATACCCATTTTGAGGACTGTGTCCTGATATATCAGGTTTAAGCTACTGCCGCCATCCACCAGGACTCGTGTGAAGTGGTATCCGTTAATTATTGGGTCTAATACCAAGGCAGCCCATCCTGCACGTCGGATACTTGCCGAGTAATCCCGATGGTCAAAGGGGATCGGTTGGGACGATCAGTGGAAGAACTATGCGGTGATAGGCCTTGGGGCATGTGTCACTAGGAGTGCCGCTTTATTTCTCCCCTTTGTTATGTGTAACACGTTTACTGTTTTGACTTCTGATGGGAATTTCTTTTGTTCCCCAGTGCTTTGCTTGCGAGGCTCGTCCTCGTCTTCGCTTGGTGTATCCTGCCCCTTATGTTCGGCATTGAGCTTGTCAGACTGCTTGAAAATCCAACATTCTCTATGGGTATGATTTGCAGGCTTATCGGGGGTGTTGTGGATCTAACATATTTTATCCAGAATCTTGTTTAGGCTGCACAGTTCGTCTCTGTTGCCTTTGGAGGGCAGCTTTTGTTGACCTGGCCGAGAGCTTCTAAATCCGGCGTTTACCGCCGTGCTCTTTGGGCTATCTTCTTTATTCCAGCACATGTTTTTTCTGCGTCGTGGTTTCCCGTTTTCGTCCCTGACTTCGGATGTACTTGGGTCACTGGTGCTGCATCGGGCTAACCAGCTATCCTCGCCCGCGCAAAAGCGGGTCATGAGGCTTGTTAATGCTGCCATTGTTCTCGGCTTTTCTTGGCCGAGGTGTCTGGCAAGCCATTCGTCTCGAATGCTGTGCTTAAAAGCTGCTAAGGCTTCGGCGTCCGAGCAGTCAACTATTTGGTTCTTTTTAGTGAGGAACCTGTGCCAAAGCTTTCGGGCAGACTCTCCGGGTTGTTGAGTTATATGACTCAAATCGTCTGCATCCGGTGGTCGGACATAGGTCCCTTGAAAGTTTGCTCGAAAAGCGTCTTCGATCTCTTCCCAGCTTCCAATGGAGTTTTCGGGGAGGCTTTTAAGCCAGTGCTGAGCTGGCCCTTTGAGCTTGAGGGGTAAGTACTTGATGGTGTGGAGATCGTCTCCTCGAGCCATATGGATATGGAGGATGTAGTCCTCAATCCAGACCCCAGGGTCTGTCGTTCCGTCGTACGCCTCTATGTTTACGGGTTTGAATCCCTCTAGAAATTCGTGGTCCAGCACCTCATCAGTGAAACATAGGGGGTGTGCAGCACCCCTGTATTTGGGTGTACCGTGGTGTTGGGATGTTTGTTGTGTTGCATTGCATGCTGGAGCGCGCTTGCGTGGCCCATAGATGGATCTGGCTGTGCCGTCCTTTTGATGCGAGCCCTCACGCGGATCGCGTACTGGCTTATGTGCGGCATCGTTTGCCGCTCTATGTTGGCCATGAGGTCGTCTATCCAACTGGATGGCCGTTTTGTTTTTTGATTGCGGGGGATCTAAGGCCTCCTCATTGAATTCAGGTAGCAACTTTCGCTTCGGGTAGCTCTTGGTGTGGCGATTACCGCCGTACTTTGCTTCAGTGTTGAGTACTTCACTCCATCTGATTCTGAGTGCGTCTTGTGCAGCCCTGAGCCTTTGCTTCTGCTTTTTCAGACTCCTCGCCGTGGAAACAAGCCTTTTATGGGTATTCTGTTGCTCCGGGTGCCTGTCCGGTGTGATGTTGTCCGGACTGGTATCATCGATGGAGTCGGGTTGTTCGGTTTGATTCTCCGTTTTGCCATGGTCGGACGATGGTTCAATGCCGTGTTTGTCGTCCGCTGGCTCGCCTTGCTCTATGGCTGGGTTTATATGATCGCTGCTTCTGCCGAGGCGGGATTTGGAGCGGTGTTTATGCCGCCGCTTTGACTGCTTCTCAAGGGAACAACCCTTCGCCGCGTCCTTCCGTTCTTCGTCGTCGTTTTCTTTGGGCGTGTCCACCATGTATACATCATGTGATGAAGTGGGCGTCCGGTGCCCTGTGGGCAGTGGTTCCTATTCGTCTCCTGCATCGTCGTCCATATCGTCGATGCCTTCGGAGTCGAAGTTGAGCATGTCGGTCAAATCGTCGACAGTGGCTACTAAGTGGGTGGTCGGTGGGCGGCGAATTTCTTCGTCATCCACATCCCAATTCTGTCAGACATGGTTCAGACAGGGCTCTCCTGACAGAGAGAGAGAGACCTTAATGAGTTTAGTATGTCACCGAAGGGCGAGTGCTGAAAGATATCCATGGAGGTGAACTCCATGATCGGTGCCCAGTTGGATTCGATAGGCATGAGCGCAGGCGGTTCGGAGGCCGTGGCCGGGGGAGAATCCGGCAGTTTGGCGTCACGGCTCTCGTGAAGGGTAAGGTCGATACTCGGCTCGATCGCTGATGAGAGTGCGGCCTCCGCGGCGGGGTCTATCCACCCATCACTGGATGGCGCAATTGGCTCCGATTTGAGGGTCAGAGCAGTCGCCGGTGCGATCTCCCGAACACTTTCCGATGGTAGAGCTAATTCATGCTCATCGTGACCGTGCGGCGCACTCGGCAAGGGCTCAAATCCATCGAAGATCAAGTCTCCGTGGATGTCGGCTGTGTAGTTCAAGTTTCCAAATCTGACCTGATAGCCAGGGGCGTAGCTCTCAATCTTCTCTAGATGGCCAAGCGAGTTGGCCCGTAGTGCGGAGCCGCCGAATACAAAGATCTGTCCGGGGAGAAAAGTCTCACCCTGGACTGCATCGCTATCGATGATCGAAGGAGCCATCAAGCCTAATGATGACGACACAGAGGAACTCTCAATGAAAGCAGCAATGTCGGTGTCAAAACCGGCGGATCTCGGGTAGGGGGTCCCGAACTATGCGTCTAAGGCGGATGGTAACATGAGGCAAGGGACACGATGTTTTACCCAGGTTCAGGCTCTCTTGATGGAGGTAAAACCCTACGTCCTGCTTGATTATTCTTGATAATATGAGTAGTACAAGAGTTGATCTACCACGAGATCGGAGAGGCTAAACCCTAGAAGCTAGCCTATGGTCTGATTGTCTGTTGTCCTACGGACTAAAACCCTCTGGTTTATATAGACACCGAAGGAGGCTAGGGTTACACAAGGTCGGTTACAAAGGAGGAGATATGCATATCCGTATTGCCTAGCTTTCCTTCCACGCCAAGTAGAGTCCCATCCGGACACGGGACGAAGTCTTCAATCTCATATCTTCATAGTCCAACAGACCGGCCAAAGGATATAGTCCGGCTGTCCGGAGACCCCCTAATCCAGGACTCCCTAAGTTGGGATGAAATAATTCACATACATGTTGTCTAAGTATACAGGATGGCATGATATAATTGACATAATTGATTCATATACTAAGCAGTTGGCACTCACATGTATGATCTCTGAACTAAGCAGATAGAATTCAATATTGTGCATATGATGTCTAAACTAAGCAATGCAACACACCATATGCATCATATGAGAAATATAAACATTGCAACTTAGAGCCTACACCTCAGGTGGGATATAGGACTGGTCATCTGTCTCTGAATCCTCCTCTGAGGAGCTCCCTATAACCATCGAGATATATGCTTCAACATGTACCATTGCCTACTCTGAAGACCTTGTTTTCACTCCAGATTTTTCCATAACCGGCTCAAATGGCTGATACACATGAAGAGTAGTTCAATATACACAGATTGTCGACAAATGGAATACGTAATGAAAAAAAGATGGCATGAGATAATTCACATATATGATGCCTGGCTCTATGGCGGTGCGTAATTCACATATATGATAACTGGCTGAAAAACATGGCATTGCATAATTCACATATCTGATATAGAAAGCAAACAGGAGGCATTCACACAAAGCATGTCTAATCTAAGCAGATGGCATGGCAATGCAAGACACCATATGCATGATATGAGCAATATAACCCAGCCAAGTTAGAGCATGCACCTCGGGGGGGGGGATACGACTGGTCATCTCTCTCTGAATCTTCCTCTGAGGAGCTATCTGTAATCAACAAGAAATCTGCATCGACAGGTAGCACTGACTACTCAGAAGACCTTGTTTTCACTCCAGATTTTCCCATGACCGACTCAAATGGCTGATGCACAGGAAGAGTAGATGAATGTATAAACATTGTTGACAAATGGAATACATTATAGAAAAAATATGGCACGATACAATTCACATATACGATGACTGGCTAAATAGGATGGCAATGCATGATTCATGTATATGATGCCTGGCTAAAGAAGATGGCATTGCATAATTGCCATATACTCCCTCCGTTCCGAAATATTTGTCTTTTTAGAGATTTCAAATGGACTACCACATACGGATGTATATAGACATATTTTAGAGTGTAGATTCACTCATTTTGTTCCGTATGTAGTCACTTGTTGAAATCTCTAAAAAGACAAATATTTAGGAATGGTGGGAGTATGATATAGAAACCAAATAGGTGGCATTCACACAAAGCAAATCTAAACTAAGCTGATGACAGATAAGATGTATAATGTAAGCAATGCAAGGCGCCATATGCATGATATGACCAGCATCAGCATGCCAGGTTAGAGCAAACACCTCGGGTGGTAAACAGGCGTGGTCGGCTCCTTCTAAATCTCCATCTGAACAGTTATCATCCTCTGGAATACAATTTGGAAATGCAGGAGGGGGGGGCACTTCGCCCACCATGGAGCGGCGTCTGCATGACATTATATTCGCACGCAACGGTCTTCTCTTTTTCTCTACATGTTTAGTATGATTGTGTACAATATCTGACATGCACAACAAAAAAAATAGTTAGATTTTGTAAGGCCTAAGGGGTGCATGCAAAAATCAAGACTGATGGTAGCAAACGAGTGGATGGATCCAAAACTAATGATAGCAGGTAGATTATAGCTTTAGTTTAAAAAGATAGACAATGGATCATCTATTGTTTGTTGCCCACCCAACATGAACCACATAGAAGACCCCAGATGAACCAGATAGTAGACAGATACTATTCATTGCTGGCTCGATATGAGACCCATGGGCAATTCAAAACTCAAGATTGAACGATAAAGTGGCAGGTAATAATAACCGATGTATAACGTAAGAAAACATGAAAGACTGCGACCTCTCTTCCGGAACTGTGTAGTCCTCAGGTTCATCTGCTCAGTCGATGATGGTAATGCAGTTGGCGTGGCTGCCGGCAATGGGGAAGATGATCTGAGGCGGCGAAAGGAAGTCCGGAGGGGGGATCTTTGCTGTAGTGAACGCTTCTGTCGATGGTGCACCTCAGGTGGGGTGGATGACGGCACGGCATGAGCAGGACATAACACACAGAGTTTTCTTTCACGCCTATCTGAAAATGAAGTAAATCTGTAAGGGCTCCTTAGAATTGGAGGATTCTATAAACGCAGGGATAGGAAAAACACATGAATAGGATAGGAATGCACGTGCAAAATAGAGCATTTGGAAACATAGGATTTCAGTCAACCTGGGTGTTTGGCTCACATGAATTGGAAGAACAGAGGAATGGAGAAACAAAGTGATGCAACGAGTGTACAACCTCTTTGGCATAGCCTTGTGGACCTCAACATCATTGGGTTGGACGTGGAGGATGGTGATGATGCTGGTGTGACTGTCGGAGGCGGGAAGAAGATCCGAGGCCTCTGGAAACGGCGCCGAGGGTACTGCTCCGCTGTGATGGACGGTTCCGTCGTTGGAGCAGCTCCACTAAGGTGTACAGCGACGAGGCTGAAGCATGACAAGACAGACAATGTTAATATGAAGTGGGACCCTAATATCATCTGCAATAGATGATGTAAAATACATCACCAAAAAGTGCTAGATGTAAAACGCATCAGTTGCGCCACGGCCGCTCCGACAGATGTTGTAAGTACTGTTCACTCTGAACTTAACTGAAGAAAATGAACTTCACAGTCGAAACTGAATTTTACTGTCGAAACTGATTGAACTAGTACCAGAGCATTGCAATAGATGTTTAGGGCGTTCGAGCACTAGTAGCAGAGAAGCAGTGATCTAAATCAGCAGACGCTCGAGCAGGGAACGCACTTGCAGAGAGCAAGTCGTGCAATAGCACCGCGAGCGAGTGCTAAAGTAGCAACTCCTGTAGCTGCCGGAGGTCATGCAGCTGCAGCAGCAGCGCAAGCGAGAGCAAGAGCAGAGCAGCAGCACGAACGAAAGCAGGAGCAGTGCAGCAGCGCGACCGACAGCAAGAACAGAGCCGCAGCGCGAGCAAGAGCTGGAGCAGCAGCAGCTAGTGCCATTGTGGAAGTCGCCGCCGAGGAAGCAACGACATGGGGGAGAGACGCCGTGGATGTTGTGGCCGGCGACGACGCCGTCGATGGAGACACGCCATGTCTTCTCGGTATCGAGCACCGGCAACCCCGTGAGATCGAATAAAAGATAAAAATGCAGCGGTGAGTGCAAAACCTCCTTGGTGGTGCCGAGTTGGCCTCGGCTTCATCGGAGGAATTGGTGAGGGTGCTGCGGTTCCGGTGGGGCAGGTCAAGACAGCGCTGTGGGGATTGAGGTGGCGCGATAGACGAGGCGAACATCGGGGCAGCTCCTTGGAGGTGGAGGACAGGGCGGCTGATCTGGCGGGACGACAAGATCGATAACGGATCCTAATCCTGTGCGGTGGATGAGGGATGGCGAGCTGTTGTGGTGGACGACGTAGTCGGGTAAGAGTCTCCGGCTGGGCGGCGGTCGGGAGGCCGACGGAGGAGCATGGGGTTTCGCGGGTTTTGGCGGCCTCGGTGTACGAATGGGGGGGGGGGGAAAGGGGGAGGGGGATCCAAGCTTAGGGACGCGCTTGTCCGAAATGTAGGGTAAGTTACCAGCGTACCCCCACCGGTTTTGACACCGTGACGTGGAGCTCCATTTCCGGCTGAGGGGTAGAAGGGGGATTTCGTGTGTTTGGGCTGCGGGAGCGATTTCGAATGAGGAGGGAGTTCTCGCGTGCATCCAAATTTCGGGATAACAAGGCGCGACGCGGGTTGAAGAAGCGGGAGTTTCAAAGCAGGTGAGACAAAAGATACTCGAGCTTGAAAATTTCGGGATAACAAGGTGCGGATTCCTTGTTCGGCAGAACAAACTTAACGTGTAAAAAAACAATTCATACAAGACACAAGAGAGTCATGTCCCCTTTTACTATATTGCTATAGATGCCATTGAAAAAACTGCAAGAAAAATGTAAAAAAAATCGGGAGAACAAGATTACCCTGCACAATACCAAATCGATTCGCACTTCCCTCAACAACAACAAAAAAAATCAATTCCCACCAAAGAAAGAGTAATGTTCCTTTTTATATGATTACATATGCCATGATCTCGAATTTCTATTTTTGAATCCACGTTATGTTGTATTCGAATATATCGTTAGGTGACCTTGCGGTTTATAATTGATGTAGTCATACATTTTGATCTTCCATCATATATGAACATTTTACTCCACCATGTGAACATATATATTGTCGTCTACCATATTGACTAAATTTGAATCAATTTTCCTTATTTGAATACGTTTGTTGTCAAGTTATACAATAATTTAAATATTATCTTGATAACAAAAAACATACATATAGCACTAATCATATTTCACAATGAACTATGTGTACCATACGCTCTCCAATTCAAATATTTGTATCCATTTTATGTTTAATTCAAATCATAGTACATTATTGGTCTAGGTAGCGAGATGTTTGGGATAATCTAAACCCTGTTTTCATACGTATAATTTTTGGCTGAATTGGGACAAGTTTTGGTATAAGCCTCTTGCAAAACCGGAGATTCTCTCAACAAGCCTCGTGGTTCCGAGAGGGAACGTGTCACCTTTGTGTGCGAAACAATATACGCTACCTCCCCCTGATTTTATTTACAGAGGCAACATAGAACTATATGGGTGCCCTGTTAAATTTTGGAATTATTTCGGGTTCATTTGGCCTTTTTATACATTAATTGAGTTTCTGGACTTTTAATGTGCATAATCTAAATATGAATTGCATGCACATGCTCCGGTGCACCAAAGTGGGTTGAAAAATCACATGTGTGTCCTTGGTTGAATTTCTAGGTCCCATGGAAGAAATGAGAATGAAATTCAAACATCTGGGCATCATGACTCGGCCAAGAACATCGAGAAACTTTGATTTTAAATTCATGTAAATGCAAAACTCGCCTGGAAATCATGTTACTTGGCATGGTGTCTTGTCATGGCACTAACATGCTGTGGTAAAAAATTGGGCCGATTTGGAAGCTCGTGGTTCTAAGAGGGAACGTGCCACCTTTGAGTGTGAAACGATATACGCTGCCCTTTTGAGTTTCTTAACAAAGGCAACATAGAACTACATTAGTGCCCTGTTAAATTTTGGAATTATTCCGGGTTCGTTTGTCGTTTTTTATACATTAATTGAGTTTCTGGTCATTTAATGTGCATAAGTCAAATTTGAACTACAAGCACATGCTCTCGTGCACCAAAGTTGGTTGAAAAATCACATTTGTGTCCTCGGGTGAATTTCTAGGTCCCATGGAAGAAATGAGAATGAAATTCAAACATCTGGGCGCCATGACTCGGCTGAGAACATCGAGAAACTTTGATTTTAAATTCATGTAAATGCAAAACTCGCCTGGAAATCATGAAACTTGGCATGGTGTCTTGTCATGGCACTAACATGTTGTGGTAAAAATTGGGCCGATTTGGAAGCTCGTGGTTCTGAGAGGGAATGTGCCACCTTTGAGTGTGAAACGATATACGCTGCCCCCTTGAGTTTCTTAACAAAGGCAACATAGAACTACATTAGTGCCCTATTAAATTTTGGAATTATTCTGGGTTCGTTTGTCGTTTTTTATACATTAATTGAGTTCCTGGTCATTTAATGTGCATCAGTCAAATTTGAGCTACAAGCACATGCTCTCGTGCACCAAAGTTGGTTGAAAAATCACATTTGTGTCCTCGGGTGAATTTCTAGGTCCCACAAGAAATGATAATAAAATTAAAACATCTGGGCATTGTGGCTCGACCGAGAACATTGAGAAACATGGTTTTAAAATTCTTATAAATCCAAAACACGTCTGAAAATCATGAAACTTTGCATGGATGTCATGTCATGGTACTACCATGTTGTGGTAAAAAAATTGGCCGAATTGGAACAGATTTTGGTATAAGATTTTGCAAACCGAAGATTCTCTCAAGAAGGCTCGTGGTTCTGAGAGGGAACGTGCCACCTTTGAGTGCGAAACGATATACGTTGTCCCCCTTGAGTTTATTTACAAAGGCAACATAGAACTACATGAGTGCCCTGTTAAATTTTGGAATTATTCCGGCTTCGTTTGGCCTTATTTACACATTAATTGAGTTTTTGGTCATTTAATGTGCATAGTTCAAATTTGAGCTACAAGCACATGCTCCCGTGCACCAAAGTTGGTTGAAAAATCACATTTGTGTCCTCGGGTGAATTTCTACTCCCTCCTTCCATCTATATAGGTCCTAATGCGTATTTCGAGGCTAACTTTGACCAAATGTTAGAGCAATAATATATGACATGCAACTTACACAAAGCATACCTTCAATTTTGTATGTCAAAGGAGCTTCCAATAATCTAATTTTCATAGTATACATCTTATGTGCTATTAATCTTGTCAATAGTCAAAGGTTGTCTTGAAAAACACATTAGGCCATATATAGATGGAAGGAGGGAGTAGGTCCCATGCAAGAAATGAGAATAAAATTCAAACATCTGGGCATCGTGACTCGGTCGAGAACATTGAGAAACTTAGTTTTAAAATCATGAAACTTGGCATGGTGTCATGTCATGGTAGTACCATGCCGTGGTAAAAAAAATGGCCGAATAGGAACAAATTTTGGTATAAGCTTCTTGCAAATCGGAGCTTCTCTCAAGAAGGCTCGTGGTTCTGGGAGGGAACGTGTCACCTTTGTGAACATAATTCAAATTTGAAATACAAGCACATGTTCCAGTGCACAAAAGTTGGTTCAAAAATCACATGTGTGTCCTCGGGTAAATTTCTAGGTTCCATGCAAGAAATGGGAATGAAATTCAAAATTCTGGGCGTCGTGGCTGGGTTGGAAACATTGAGAAACTTAGTTTTTTAATTCCTGTAAATCCAAAACACGCATGAAAATAATGAAACTTGGCTTGGTGCCATCACATGGCACCAACATGCTGTGGTAAATTTGCAGTCCGATTTGCGAAGGCGCACAGATTAACAATCAACAAAGTCATTTTGGAACAAGTGCTGTCATGTTACAATCGGAAACACAAGTATTATTTAAACCGTGGGCGTTCTACTTACTAGTACCATTCACGTGCCGCCACGCGTCCCCATTTTTATTAGCTAGGAGGCGCCGTGTAGGGTAGCTATTTGAGTACGAGAGGCGTGCGATCAGACCCCTGCGCGTGCTTATTGGGAGGAGAGCCCTTGACCCCAATCTGCCGTCCACCTCTCTCCCAAGGTCTCCATTAATGGCGCCCGAGCCTCTGTTTAATGGCGTGGCTATGTCTCACTCGACTGAGATTTAAGAGAGAAAAAAGAAAATCTGAAAGCACGGATCTTTATGTAAGATCCGACGGACCTATATAGCATCTACTGCGACTTATACCAAGACTGATGAATATATAAGGACGATTAATTTTTTTATCAAAGAAGGGCTTGCCCCTTCCGATTTTCATTACTGAAAACCACCACAATTCACAAGAAGTTCAGCACAACTCCAGCCTAACACGAAGGACTAAAAGCTACCAGATTGAAATCACAACATCCCAAGAGGCCAACAAAGGCCAAACATCTGCGCTAGAACCCAACATTTCACAACTACCGACACAATGCACATCCTAAACCGATTATTACATCAAAAGAAACCAGGAAACTAGTCTCCGCGGCGAGCGGCGATGAGCTCTTTCGTGTCCTCAAGACGCTGCTTGAGAACATCCACGGATTCCTCCACCAGCCTTTGGTGCTCGTTGCGGAGCATGTCATTCTCGTCCATAAGTTTCTTGACGATGACGCCGGTCCTCTTCAACAAGGCACTTGTCTCCTCCTGCTGGTCTGCATTTCGGACGATCTTCTCCCTCAGCAGGTCGCACTCGGCCCGGAGCCTCTCATTGCCCTCCCTTAGTTGCCGGATGACGCCGGTAGCCTGTTCAAATGAGGCTATCATGTCGTCCTGCAACCTCGCCGAGCCAGAGATCTGATCCATCTGGCTATGGACGATCGCATGCATGCACTTGTAACAGTCGTCGCCTGCCCGCGAGAAATTTTCCCAGGCCGCCGCCGTGCGGCGGGACATCTCTGCTGCATTCGTGGTGCGGCGGGACATCTCTGCTGCTTCCGCGGCGTGGCCAGACTAGTCTGCTGCATCGACAGCACGGCGGGACCTCCGTGCTGCTTCAGCGGCACGGCGGGACCTCTGTGCTGCTACTTCCGCGCAGCGGGACATGTCGGCTGCTCACGCAGCGAGGCGGGACATCTCTCGTGCTTCCGCTTCCATGCTCTCCTCTCCCTGGTGGCAATCTCTCGACCCAGAACTCACGCTGGCCATGGTAGATGCAAGGGAAGGATGCTAAATGACTTGTTTGTTTTCGTGGATGAGGAGTTGAGGAGGAATGTGCAGTCATCTTGGCATGCAAGTATTTATAACCGAGTACTAATACACTCCTAAGTGGGAAAACGTTTAGGTTGTGATCGGTGTGAACAGGTTTGCAATTCAATATAGCGTGGAGTAATTTGGAATGTGACAAGACGCAAGCTCAAAATTTATTGACGGTTCTAGTTTCGAAGTGCGGCACTATTCCCGGATGGAGTACTTCTTTTTCTACTCCCTCCTTTCTGGTTTTATAGGGCTTATCTGAAAATTTTAGTTTTTCCATTTTATAAGGCTCAATTTGGTTGTTCCCCAACACATGTTCAGATTCCAAGGTGCATTAAATCATTGCATGCAAGTATTAAGAGAAAATTGACCAATGCATGTACTTTATGCATTGATGCATTGCAATTAATGCATTGATAAACATAATTTTTTGAGAAAAACAATAGCCGCGTGGCGAGCTCTAGGCTAGTCTTTTTTCAGGTGCATTAAACCTATCTCTCGGGACTTCTCGCACGCACCATCGTGCCACCCACAAAAACTTGTACTCTGAGTTTAGTAGTATGTTATACAGGAAGAGAAGAGGTGCATGCATGCACTCATCCTCTGACACGCACGTATGTTTTTTCTCAAAAAGGAGGATGATGACCCCCAGCCTCTGCATCTGGGAGTCACACACGCAAATTATTGAAATATATCGAGTGCAGTGCTTTGATGTGTCGCGTCAACTCATACATTAACGAGAAGTTTGATTATCCTCTCACTCGCGGACTTAACTGCACCTGCCTTTGGCTGTATGACAGGTTAGCCACACACCTGTCAGGCCCACCTGTCATACACGCAAAGGCAGGAGCGTCCCTCCCTCGCCCATGAGCGTGGTGGCTGGCAAGACTAGGAGAAGCTTTCGCTACACGCTCTCCCTCCCGCACGCGGTGGACATGCAGCAGTTCAATCGGTGTCAGATGGCCAGAAGCGTACTGTAGTACTCCTCCAGTGCAGTAGTATTCCATCATTGTTTGTCTTCCCGAAGAGGCGAAGAGCCAAGCGCAGCCCGGACGCTCGTATGGTAGTTTCATGTGTAGAGTAGTCTTGGATAGCGTGTACCGTGCCTGTAAGCTTAAAATCATTGGGGTCGACTCCATGCTATGTGGCCGTCTCGAAGTTTTTAAAAAAAATTAAAAATAGTCTTCTGGCCCTACCCGAAAACTACCACGCGTACTGCCCAGGAAAAGCCCCGCCCTCAACTTTTAACTACGCGAAAATAGATCGAGCTTGTTCATTCTATATAAATATAGTACTTACTGTATGTTTATTCACCCGTGGGGTTGTTCAATGAATGGAGGGGCAGGGAGCACACGTGAACAACACTATAGTACTACTAGTAGTAAGTAGGAGTCGTACAGTAGTCACCTTAAATAGAGAGTTTCTTTTCTTTAATGCCACGTACACAAATTGAAACGCTTGTTGTGGAGAGAAAAAAAGATAATCACTCCACTATATATGGACATAGGGGCCTGAGCGCTTGCTTTACTAGGGTTGCTCTCTTCATTCTCTCATCCTCTCCAGATATAAACAAGACAGCGGTAGCGACATTTTCTCTCTGCTCACCGCTGGTCACAGATCCGTCCGGATCCCTTCGGCCGGTGTGTGTAGAGGACTAAAAGGTGCATCGTTCACGCGGTCATCGCCGCCGAGGGAGGAAACCCACAGCTGCCGGAGGGGCCCGATCCTCTGCCCGTGCCGTTCTCTCCGACACATGGCCGGCTCGGGAGGTCCTCCGACCCTTATTCCTCCCTGCCGTATTGTCCGTAGATCGGACCTGCCGCCGCCGACACCCCGGTGACCCTCAGGTATAAGTTCTTCGAAAGCGGCCTTGCTCTACTGCCCCAGCTCCCCACGTGTCTGCATGTGCATCTTTTTCTACTCCCATCAGCTCTTCGAAAGCCACCTAAAATTTTAGTATTATTAGAGGTAAAGCTACTTCATGCATTCGAATCTAGGGCTTTGTTCAAACAACGAAGAAAGGGGGGAAAGTTGTAGCATGAATCTAGGACTTGATTCAAAGAGGAAATAATATGGTGAAAGTAGTAGAGACCGGATACCCAACCGGTCTCTTGGTTGAAAAGGGAAATAATGGGAAAATGCAGTACAAACTGGATAACGAACAGATCTATTATTGGTTGAAAAAAGGATAGAACGTGGTGGCTGGTGGACAAGTCAACAGAGTATGTCCAGGATTAGATTTGCTGCCATCACATAGTAAAAGGTCTCTAGGATTAGATTTGCTGCCCTCACATAGTAAAATGTCTCAGGATTAGATTTGCTGCCCTCACATAGTAAAAGGTCTCTAGGATTAGATTTGCTGCCCTCACATAGTAAAAGGTCTCCAGGATTAGATTTGCTGCCCTCACATAGTACAAGGTCTCCAGGATTAGATTTGCTGCCCTCACATAGTACAATGGCACTCCTGCTGTTTTCCCCAGTATGATAAGTAAGTTGCTCCTTTACGCTGCTGAGTGTCCTGGTGTCCCCACGGTCCCATGCCCTTAAACCAACTCTTTAGCTGCTGTTGATTTACTGTGTCTGGTAAACAGGAAATGCCACCATTAAAGTAATCCCATATTTGAGGAATCTCATTGTTGATCGTAATGCTTCTGGTAACATGAAGCATTACTGACGTTTTAAAATTTCTACTGTCCTTGCATGATTGCCATGAACATAATTAAGATGCTTCTTTTCATTTTGTATATGTTTTGTATATTCTTATTGACCAGCAACTATTTACTTTCTATCTTTTTGTGCAGATAGGGATATCCATTTCACCTTGTTGCTATTGTGACCTTTTGGTGAACTGCACAAAACACTTTTTTTTGGAATGAGTGTCTTGTGCAGTTCAACTAAAATGTCACGTGGGCAACATCTCTCAATTTTGGTGGAACTGCACAAAATGGTGATTGGAGTTTCCAAAATCTCCGTCAAGTTCTGCTGGTAATCTCGTGCAACATTTTATTAGCCTTTGCAAGATGGAGCCATCACTGTCACCACAATGGCACTTTATTTTAGTGGAACTGCACAAAAGGATAAGAAAATTATAGTTGCAGCTTACATGAGCCGGACAGCCAACCTTAATGTTCCTCAATTTTAGTGCAACTACTAAAGAAGAACCTGCTAGCTCACAGGAGCAAGTACTTCTTGCTAGCTGAATGATGCAATCTTTGCTTCATTTCAGGTGAACTGCAAAAAAAGGCGCAATAATTGAATCATGGAACTCCAAGCAGATCTCATCCAAGTAGAGCTGGAGGTTGAGTTCAAGGAGGCCGCTGTTAAAGCGAAATCATGCTCTCCTGTCTCCTTGTTTGTGCTGTGCAAACATGCTGTGCAAACAGGAATCCTCAACTACAGATGTTGTGACGGTCAAGAGCATTCGCTAAGTTCTTCGATTGTATGACATGGCTAGCCAAGATGGATTTAATCCTGATATTCACTTTATCAAAAGGCTCTAATGGGTTGGTTCTGAATCTTGCAAGCTGGGAATCAGTGAGATGTGTAGGCATCTTTGTTGTACTTATTATTTGAATCTTATTTGTTTGTTCTGAATCTTGCAAGTTGGGAATCAATGAGATGTGTAGGCATCTTTGTTGCACTTATTATTTGGATCTTATTTGTTGGTTCTGAATCTTGCAAGCTGGGAATCAATGAGATGTGTAGGCATATTTGTTGTACTTATTATTTGGATCTTATTTATTGGTTCTGAATCTTGCAAGCTGGGAAACACGGCATGATGATTCAGAGGACAACAACCATAACAAACAGTTCAAACTTGGTAGTATTATCTTTGTGAAAGTGCGACAAATGTGCTGATCGTGTGCGTCCTGAGAATAATAATTCTAATTGTTGTGCATGTTGATCCCGTGGCATTGATAGAATGAGCGAATGCATTGCTTGTTTTAAGTATAAATTTCTATTAAAGCTAATTAAATTTAAGTAAAGTGACCACTAACTCCTGTTCTTATAGTACCAATACAGACCCGCTCGTGAACCGACGTGTGGCCGAGGGTGCATCTTCTGTCGGGCGTGCAGCGGACGAGGGAGGGGTAGTAACTGTTGTCGCCTGTACACACTCAGCTTACTGTTGTCGCCTGCTAGATATGAAATTCAGCAAGGAGTTCCCCTTTGAGTTCGCCGTTCAGTCCTATGGCTGCACCAAGTTGAATGTGATGTACACCAACGATACAGACTCGGTGAAGCTCTGCCTCGCCTCAGTCCTATGGCTGCACCAGGTTCTGGAGCATTCACCCGTTTCATCGGCAGCGCCGACTGCACCTTCGCTATGGTGGAGAGAAGGAAGAACGCGACGATTCGGCCATCTGGTGCAACAAGCTTGTCAACATCCAGAAGCAATACAAGATCATCAGCAACGGGCAGGAGAAGGACTCCATGGTTGACCTCGCTGAGACCATCATCGACCCCTGATACGCCAACATGAAAGAAGACGACCTGAACACGTGGGAGGTACCTCTGAATCTAGCCTACATAAACTACGCGGCCAAGGACGCATACGCATGCTACGACATGTACAGGCAGATCTTGGACATGAGGGCGTGTCTGCTTCCCGTAACCGACGAGTACACGGACAGCCGCATCGTCATGATCAAGCGTGCCAGGAAGGTCTAGATGTTGTACTTTATCTATTTATAAGCACCTTTATCATATGAGTGTTTCATGCATTAGCCTATGTGTCGTAATTATCCATTTTGTCCAAAATATTTCTTTTAAGAACCCATTAGCCTGATTGATTTTTTAGTGGCTATTTGCTTATGTATGTAAACTACTTCACTTGTCCGTAAAAAAACTAGTTCACTCGGCTGCCGTGCTTTGAATCTCCTTCCTCCCAACATATTCCCCTCCTCAGGTGGACCCAGCAGGTCTCTGAATTTTCTCCCACTTTCTTTTTCGATGTAAACTGAGTTTTCTCCCAGTACTTTCCCCTAGAACCAACTCAACTGTCCCACGTCTAGCCTAAAAAATAATAGTACCCCACGTACAATTAACTCATCAAATTAAAATGATATTTTATTTCGTAAGTTGAAAGTTCTTACAAAATAATAATAATAATTGTTTATATATAACTTGGCAAGTTAACTCCTAGTGATTGCGTACATAAGCTTGCAAAGATTTTACTGACATGCAATCATGTGTTTATGTTTTTATAACATTTCTACGTCTAGCCCAACATGATATTTTCACCCAGCCCAGCAAGTCCGCGGATTTTGAGAAAAATGCAAATGGGATTTAAACAGGCTCCATAGATGCTACATCATTGTTTCACCCAGCCCACCAAATGGACTAAAAAAATAAATGGACTGACAGCTGGGTCCACGGCCACATCCCAATTTTTTTTATGATTTGCCAAGTAAGTCGCTTTGTCAGGCCTGTTGGGCTGCAAATCTTTCAAGACGAGGAGAGCTTCATTCGGCTGGCCGAGAAAATGGCCTATCAGTAATGAGAAATGGGTTGTAGATTTTTAAAACACATCAAACCAGCAATTAGTTTCAAATATGTTTTTTTCATTTTGAGATTTTAAATTACATTAATTTTTATGCATGGAGAATTTGTTGGATTTTATATTGATATACATTTATTTTTAAAATCAGTTTGAATGTGAGTCGAAATTTCAGGATTAAAAACAGTTCGGACCGCACCGAAATATGCAAAATTTCGTATAATTTTTTAACCGTGGCCACAATATGGGCTGTAATGCTAACAAAAAGAATATGGGCTCCAAAAAACCTTAAGAATTAGGAAATGTGCTGTAAATTATTAGAAATAATGGCAGATGGGTTGTATGATATTTTCCACAGATTTGAGGCTTTCCTAAATAAAAGGTTGACGCACAAGCAGTGACTATTGGATGGCCATCCAATGGCCGTCGTGCTTCTTCAATCTCTGCTCTTCCTGCTCCAGCCGCTCAAACAAGTGCCGGCGGGACTGCCTGCACCCTCCTCCCCGCGGCTGGCTCTGCTGCCGCGCAGGCCTCACCGCCCCACCGTACTCCCATCGTTGGCCTAGCCATCCCTCTACTCATCCACACCTGCTGTTATTCTCCGGCGACGGCAGACGAACCAGCAAACCCTCGTACAGTCGTACTCCCCTCCGCGTGGGAAACAACTGCAGAGTCTTCCCTGCCTCCGTGTCGTTCCCTTCCTAGGCCTCGCCGTCGTCCACCGCCCTGGTGCTCTCGGCGCGGCCTGGTCAACGTGGTCAACGACCGACATGCATCTGAAGTGGACTATACGTGGAGAGGCCGACAGCTGGGTCCACGGCCGCACACAAGGAAATGCCTCCTTATTACGTGCAAAATAATGATTCCTCCACCTGACATCAGGGACCCATCGAAAGGGCCTCTATATTTCGCGAAAAAAATGTTACCGCCGCTGACAGCTCGGACACACCAGCTATATCTTCGCACGCAAGGAAGTGCCTCCTTATTACGCACAAAAAAAATGAATACTCCCCCTGTTAGCTAGGACCCAGTATAGTGGCAGGCTAACTTGTGGGTACTAAGTTGACGGGGACGGAGGGCTTTGTTAACTTAGTCAACATGCATGATTCTAGCTCCAGTGACCGTATGATGTCCATCCAACGACCGTAGTGCTTCTTCAACCTCTGGTCTTCTTGCTCCAGCCGCCTAAACCAGCGCTGGTCATGCCTCGTGCTCCTGCCTCCCGTGGCCGGCTACGATGCGGCAGAGGCCTCACCGCCCCCTACTACTCCCACCACTGGCCAGGCCATCCCTCTACTCACCACACCCCCTGTTATTCTGCGGCGACGGCAGCCTCACACCGCAACGAACCAGTGAACCGTCATACTCCTCTACGCGTGGGCATCCACTGCCGCGTCTTCCCCGGCTCCGCATCGTCCCCTTCCTAGGCCTCGCCGTCATCCACCGCCCGGGTGCTCTCGGCGCGGCGTGGTCAACATGGTCAAGGAACGGCTTCCATCGGACGTGGACTATACGTGGAGAGGCTGACAGCTGGGACCACGGCCGCAGCAAGGAAGTGCCTCCTTATTACGTGCAAAATAATTATTCCTCCACCTAACAGCGGGGACCCACCGGACGGGCCACCGTATTTCGCGAAAAAAACGTTTGCCCCTGACTGCTGGGACCCACCAGCTACATCTTCGCACGCAAGGAAGTGTGTCTGGGCAAAAAAAAAACGATTCGCCCCCCTGGCTGCTGGGACCCACCAGCTACATCTTCGCAGGTAAGGAAGTGCCTGACAGTCAGGACCCACCTAGTCAAAGCGTACGTAGCGTTGTCATTCTGGTCGCGAACGTCTACGTACATATATATTGGTGGATGTAGAGGCGTGCACGTGTCGTAGTAGAGGTGCGTATGTGTCGTAGTAGAGGTGCGCACGTAGCATGTACACGTACGTACAGCGGCCAGGGTGCAAGAAAGAAAATACGGCCACGTATGTGTACATACGGGCGGGGTCTCGAATGCCTACTCGCGCATACGTACGGCCAGGGCTCGTGTACATGGCTGGGTCGGAACGGAGAAATAGCGTCGTCATCGTGTTCATGGGGAGGAAACGGAATGCGTCGTGTTCATGGGGAGGCAACAGAATGTGTCGTGTTCATCAGGAGGCAACGGAACACGTGGGAGCCAACCGGCTGGGTCGGAACGGAATGCGTGGTCGTGTTCATCGGGAGGGCTTGGACGGAACATGCGATGGAAACGAGGCCTGGCGTACCGCACAACGGAGGAAACAGACCTCCTATGTTCGGAACGGGGTCCTGTTGATCGGAGGGGTCTGGCGTACCACAAAACGGAGGAAACGGACCTCCTACAGTCGAAACGGGGATCCTGTTGATCAGGAGGGGTGTGGCGTACCGCAAAATGGACGAAACAGACCTCCTACGTTCAAAACGGGGGTCCTGTTGATCGGGAGGGGTGTGGCGTATCGCAAAACGGACGAAACGGACCTCCTACGGTCGAAACAAGGGCCTTGTTCATCAGGAGGGATGTGGCGTACCGCAAAACGGGACTCCACGGGATACTGTTCATCTCCACCGTCGACCTCCTCCAGCCTCCACGGGCTCCTGTTCATCCAGCCTCCACCGCGCGCTACTCCACCGGCTACTGTTCAACCACCCCTCCACCGTCTACTATTCATCCATCCCTCCACACCACGGGGGCCTGTTCAACCACCCCTCCACGGGCACCCCTCCACCGTCTACTGTTCATCCAGCCCTCCACCACACCACGGGGTCCTGTTCATCCAGAGGCAACGCCACCGCTCACTGTTCATCCAAAACCCCCCACAACGCTCACTATTCATCCCAGAGGTAGCATCGATCGGCGTCAGTTAGCAGAAGTAGCGAAGGAATCGCTCGATCGGGTTCAGTTAACATCCATCAATCGATCGCTCGGGTTCAGTAACGCGTAGCCTGCAGTGCAATCGCTCGGGTTCAGTTAGAGCCCAACGCCGCGCTCGGGTTCAGTTAGAGCCAACGCCTCACACAAACGCGCGTACGTGTACGAGAGAAACACACATCGCTCGCCCCCCGACCTCCCACCATAACCGGGAACTCCCCGAAATTTTCCTCCCCCTCGCTTCTACCACGCCTTTTTCCGTCATGGACGGCCCAAAGAATGTCATGCAGCTGCATCTTCGGCCCGCCCAGGACGAAAATCCCATTTTCTGTCATGATTTTTTGTCATAGAAGTAGGAGCCCACCATATCTATGATGATACCGGGTTTTGTCACAATTATCGTCATAGAAGTGTCATATGTATGACAAAAAAAAAATTCGTTCGGCCCAAAATGTCACGGATGTGTATTTTTTTGTAGTGATGGTACACTCTTTTCTTGTGGACATGCTTCTTTTCTGTCAACATGAGAAGGAATAAAACACTGAAGACTCTTTGGATATCTCTCATGTCATGTGGTCTGAGTTGGTTTCCGTCATCTTTGAGCGCAAGTGCCCTATCTATGGACCATTTATCATGTTTCTCATTGAGAAGGCCCGGGAGCGTGTGTATCCTAGGGTGGTGCTGGAGACTGGGGATCTAGTTTCTCATGAGATCAAGCGTCTGAGGAAGAAGGAGAACTGGGGCACCGCAGCTCCGAGTTCTGGCATTCCGCCTGGAGCTGCTGACATGGAGAATGAGGATGATGCTGATGATGACGATGACTATGAGCCATCTAGAGCAAAGCCCTCTTGGGCAAAGAAGCTCAAGCGCAAGATGAAGAAACTCTTCTGCATGGGGTCTCACGGTCAGTACATGACTCATGTGGCTGAGAAGCAGGCCAGGAGTCGTCACAAGAAGCTCATGCGTCAGTTGGGAGCGACCATTGCCAGCGGTTCTTAGGGTAAGATCACTGATGAGGAGGAGTGGATTCAGCAGCACTGTCCGTGGACCGATTCAGACACCGAGCAGTTTCCGACTAAGGATGGTAGAGTAGACGATCCCCACGGGATGTGATGATAGAGCCCCTCAGTTTTCTATCACCTGGAGCCGTAGCAGCGCTCTTTGCCTTTTTGGTGTCTCGATGCCAAATGGGGGAGAGAGTGTGTTTGTGTGGCATGTTGTGCCTATCCTGTCTTTGTGTGGCGTGTTGTGCCATGCCTGTCTTTCTCGCAAACTCTTTTCTCGTGTTGAACCTTGCTTGCTTTGGTTTGATTGTGCTCGTGAGACTTTTCTATGATATGGTGTAAGACATATGCACTCTATCGCATCTTATTTAGCTTATGTTACCTTGTGCTATTTATGTTATGCTCTTATTTACTATCTTGCTTAGTGTTAGCCTGATTGTTGCAAGATATGCATTGTCTATAAAACCGACGGATCTCGGGTAGGGGGTCCCGAACTATGCGTCTAAGGCGGATGGTAACAGGAGGCAGGGGACACGATGTTTTACCCAGGTTCGGGCCCTCTTGATGGAGGTAATATCCTACGTCCTGCTTGATTGTTCTTGATGATATGAGTATTACAAGAGTTGATCTACCACGAGATCGTAGAGGCTAAACCCTAGAAGCTAGCCGATGGTATGATTGTATGTTGTCCTACGGACTAAACCCTCCGGTTTATATAGACACCGAAGGGGGCTAGGGTTACACAGAGTCGGTGACAAGGGAGGAGATCTACATATCCGTATTGCCAAGCTTTCCTTCCACGCCAAGGAAAGTCCCATCCGGACACGAGATGAAGTCTTCAATCTTGTATCTTCATAGTCTAACAGTCCGGCCAAAGGATATAGTCCGGCTGTCCGGAGACCCCCTAATCGAGGACTCCCTCAGTAGCCCCTGAACCAGGCTTCAATGACGATGAGTCCGGCGCGTAGATTTGTCTTCGACATTGCAAGGCAGGTTCCTCCTCCAAATACTTCATAGAAGATTTTGAACACAAGGATAGTGTCCGGCTCTGCAAAGCAAGTCCCACATACCAACGTAGAGAGAATAATATTTTCACAAATCTAATCTGCTGACCCGTTTTTGCAGCATGACATCATGCCATGGCCCGGTTATTATTCGAACCATTTTTCTCAACCAGCACTGCACATATCGCGAGGCGGTTTTTCTTGACAGGTCTAATCGAAGCAGAGATCGTGTCCCCTTATCACGGAATTCTCATCAATACGGACGTGGGTAACGCAACTGCGCCATCAATTACGGCGCTCGGGGAATAAGCGATTTTACCAGGTAAGTGGGGAGGCGCATCGCCTCCTCCGCCCTTATAAAGGGACAAATATTCACCCATTTTTACCCACGCCTTCTTCCCTCTTGCTTATCCATTCTTGCTCACTTGAGCTCCAGCGCCCAAGTTTGCGTCTTTCTCCTCAAACCACTCCAATCATGTCCAGAGCGGGAGGCAAGTGGATGGTCTCCACCGTCACGGAGGAGAACATCGCAAAGCTACGGGAAGCCGGATATCTGGCCATGGATATCGCGCATCGGCTGCCCGATGCGGGGCACATCGTTCCTACGCCCGCACCCCATGAGAGGGTAGTTTTCCTCACCCACTTTGTCCGCGAACTGGGATTTCCACTTCACCCGTTTGTCCGTGGGCTCATGTTGTTCTACGGGATGGACTTTCATGATCTGGCCCCCAATTTCATCCTCAACATCTCGGCATTTATCGTCATGTGTGAGGCCTTCCTCCGCATCAGGCCCCACTTCGGCCTATGGCTGAAAACCTTCAATGTTGAACCGATGGTGGTGGTCGGCCAGCAAGCAGAGTGTGGAGGCACCATGGTGGGAAAAATGCCTAACGTCACCTAGCTCGAAGGCTCCTATGTGGAGACCATAAAGGGGTGGCAATCGGGGTGGTTCTACATCACCGAGCCGCGCGACACCAACTGGGTGGTGGCCCTCGAATTTTGATCCGGAATCCCCACACGGATCACCTCCTGGAAAGAGAAGGGCTTGTCCTGGGGTTCCCCGGTAGAGCTAACCGGACTCCAGACCTGCATCAAGAACATGATGAGCAAGAAAATCAAGCTCGTCAACATGGTCCAGGTCATGCTCTTCCGCCGGATTCTCCCGTGTCAACAACAGGTATTCAACTTGTGGGAGTTCGAGCTGGCCAAGCACCAGACGCTGCGAGAGCTCTTCGACACGACGCACAAGCACGTCTAGAGGGTGTTGTTCAAGGGCGCCGAGGAAACTCCTCCCCTTACCGAAGACCGTGGACTCAGTGCAAAGCGCCAAGCCAATCCGGTAAGTTTTCATATCTCGCAGGATATCTATTTGCCCCAGTTTAATCATGTGCGGGATCTAAGCTTTCCATGCCTTTAACAGGACAGGGTGAAGACAACATAGCAGATCGATTGCCCCGCCCCCCTGCCTGAACATCCTGCAGACGCTCTCCTAATGGAGATGCTGGTTACGGCACCTTATGAGGTGCCGGTGAAGAAGGCCAAGAAGAAGGCCGCGGGGACCCGGAAGGGTCTCCGGCGCAAGGTTGTATCGGACTCATCGTCCGATAATTTCGACGCGCCCTCCTCCCACGAAAATGAGGAGGAGGAAGAGGAAAGTTCTCCCACCAGCTGGGGGAGATAAGAAAAGGAAGGCCGCCCCAGCTGGGGAGACCGAAGGGTCCAAGAAGGGAAGGACCCTCCTGCCGGACTGCTCCACGATGGCCGCCCACAGCAACGACGAGTGGTTTCCCAGGGACAAGCCCCTGACGAAGTCGTAAGTATCCGGATACCATAGTCATTCATGGTATGTTTTATTGCACTGCTTCTCCTTACGCATAATACGATTATGCAGTCCGTCCCAAGCCCGTATCGACGTATCTTCGTCGGACGGTTCTTTGGACTCGTCGGATATGAACAGCGATTCACTTCCGACTTCCTCCACCCCTTGCCCTACAGACAACACTGAGGTGTTGTCTCAAAAGGCACCGAGCCAAGGGGAGGTAGTCCTGGGGGCGCCTCGAGGCGACCTTCCGGACCCTGGGCGCAAAGAAAGGAGGACTCTCATGGGCTCCAGGTTCGGCCCCCAGCCGAACACTGCGCCGGAATCTTCGGTGGTTCCGGACTCCGGCGGGCGACCCCCCATTAAGAGGGGCAAGCCGCCCGTGCCAGTGGCCTCTATCCATCCAGAGGCACCGGACAACTTGCTGGAAGCGCTTCGCGGCGCTTCCATCGATGAAGAGCACCGCACTATTATGAGTGCGGTGATCGAGAAAGTTCAGTCCGCCAAAAACGGACTGACTGAAGCTAGTGCCAACCTCCTAACAGGATTTCAGGTAAGCAATCAAAATATAGGAAAATATTACTGCATAGGCAGTAGCCCCTGATGCTTTGTTTGGCGTTCATGAAGAAAATCCGAATAGAGGATCAAATAATAAACCAGGAGTCTAATCAGAATATGTCTATATGCATGTGCAGGCTTCACTGCTGGCCGCCGCCGCACGTACTGCGGAGGTCGCTGCACTGAAGTAGGACCTGGAGCGGTCCGAGGATGAGCTCGGCCTTACCAAGAGGCAGCTCGAGGAGAGCAAAGGTAAGCAATACCTTGTCTATATATTAAAAAGAAATTCGGGTGAAAATGTAACGCCCACGATGCGGCTATATCTCCCACGTGTCGAAGCACGACTTAGAGGCATAACCGCATTGTAAGCAATGCCGCAAGTGAGGTAATCTTCACACAACCCATGTAATGAATAAGGCAAAGAGGTACATAGTTGGCTTACACTCGCCACGTCACACAAAAGCATAAATATCATTACATTCATCCAGATACAATCAAGGTCCGACTACGGAACCAAAATAAAGAACAACCCCAAATGCGACAAAGTCCCTGATCGCCCCAACTGGGCACCACTAATGATTGTCTGGAAAGGAAACGTAGTATCGTCCTGAGTCCTCATCGAACTCCCACTTGATCTTAGTCGAATCACCTGGAGCAGTATCATTGGTCCCTACATCTGGTTTTGGAAGTAATCTGTGAGTCACGGGGACTCAGCAATCTCACACCCTCGCGATCAAGACTATTTAAGCTTATAGGAAGGGTAAAAGGTATGAGGTGGAGCTGCAAAAAGCACTAGCATATATGGTGGCTAACATACGCAAATGAGAGCGAGAAGAGAAAGCAAAGGCACGGTCGAGAAACTATGATCAACAAGTGATCCTAGAACAACCTACGTTCAAGCATAACTCGAGACCGTGTTCTCTTTCCGGACTCCGTCGAAAAGAGACCATCACGGCCACACACTCTGTTGATTCATTTTAAAATAAGTTAAGGTTAAGGTTTTCTACAATCGGACATTAACAAATTCCCATCTGCCCATAACCGCGGGCACGGCTTTCGAAAGTTCAATCCCTGCAGGGGTGTCCCAACTTAGCCCATCACAAGCTCTCACAGTCAACGAAGGATATTCCTTCTCCAAGACAATCCGATCAGACTCGAAATCCCGGTTACAAGACATCACGACAATGGTAAAACAAAACTAGCAAAGCCGCCCGAATGTGCCGACAAATCCCGATAGGAGCTGCACATATCTCGTACTCAGGGCACACTCAGATGAGATATCCTACGAATAAAACCAACCCTCAAGTTTCCCTGAGGTGGCCTCGCTGTCTACTCGGTTCGGACCAACACTCAGAGGAGCACTGGCCCCAGGGGGGGGGGGTTAAATAAAGATGACCCTCGGGCTCTGGAAACCCAAGGGAAAAGAGGCTAGGTGGCAAATGGTAAAACCAAGGTTGGGCATTGCTGGAGGAGTTTTATTCAAGGTGAACTGTCAAGGGGTTCCCATTATAACCCAATCATGTAAGGAACGCAAAATCAAGGAACATAACACCGGTATGAAGGAAACTAGGGCGGCAAGAGTAGAACAAAACACCAGGCATAAGGCCGAGCCTTCCACCCTTTACCAAGTGTATAGATGCATTAAAGTACACAAGATATAATAATGATATCCCAACAATAACCATGTTCCAACAAGGAACAAACTCCAATCTTCACCTGCAACTAGCAACGCTATAAGAGGGGCTGAGCAAAGCGGTAACATAGCCAAACAACGGTTTGCTAGGACAAGGTGGGTTAGAGGTTTGACATGGCAATATGGGAGGCATGATAAGCAAGTGGTAGGTATCATAGCATAGGCATAGCAATAGAGCGAGCATCTAGCAAGAAAAGATAGAAGTGATTTTGAGGGTATGGTCATCTTGCCTGTAAAGTTCTCTGAGTTGGCATTAGCTTGATCCTCGTAAACGTACTCAACGGTCTCCTCAATCACGTACTTGTCTCCCGGCTCTACCCAAACAAGAACAACAAGTAAAAGGAGACACAATCAACCACGTGCAATGCACAAGCAACATGATGCAAAACATGGCATGATATGCGGGATGTGATATGCGATGCATATGCATGCTTCGAAAATGAAAGATTGAACCTGGCCTCAACTTGGAAAACCAAGAGTGCCACTGGCAATAGGAGTTGATTTCGGTCGAAAACGATATAAAGATCACCGGAATCGGATGCACAGTTTGCAAATGGCAAGCAAAACAAATATGGCACCGATCTGCGATTAACAGCACGAGGCCATCTAAATGCATCAAGAACAACAAGCTACTGCACTCTAACATATCAACAAAACACATGGAAGGGATCCACTCAAGATGCTTGACAAAAGATGAACAATGAGCTACGGCTAATTCACTCAATAGCAGGTTCAAACAACATGGCAAAAGTGCAAAAGTGCAAAACCACATGTCAGGAATTTAATATCAGGAAGCAATGTTGAGAGCACGATAACAACATGCTACAGGAACATATCATGGCCAAGCAAGGCATGGCATGAAGCTACTCAAAGCATACAACAAAAGTCCCTTACTGACCATAAGACAAAAGGGATCAGAAAATACAATGGCAACCATGTGAACATAGCAATTATCGTTAACAGATTCAGACTTAGTAGAAAACTGGAACATGGCAAAACAGATATTAAGTAGGCATGTTTACGAGCTCGATGCACTCACCACAAGGCATTGCATGACAAACTAAGCATACACCCAGCAAGTAGACATGGCATAGAAGCTAAACATGGCAAGAACAACATCATAGCATGCACGGATCAACTACAACAAGCTCGGCAAAAATGCTTAACACATAAACATTCTGCCAGGAACATTTTATAGCAAAAGTAGTGCTCGATAGACTCAAGCTAGGGTGCTCCATAATTGCAAACAAAGACATGGATGGATAGAGCACCACAATATCTACAAAACATCCTTACTGATCATGCTCAAAAGAGGCATGGATCAATATGTAGCAACATGAATACATGGCATAAAAATATTATCAGGGCAATGACTTAGAATATTTCGAAGTACCTGAAATCAGAAACATTACGAGAGCTACTTTGCATGCTTGTGCTAGTCACCACAGAGATCACAAAAATACATGGCATACACCCATGTAACGATGGCATAGCATACTTCAAAACTCATGTAGGGCTCAAGTTCATAGGAGGCACACATTAATCATGGCAAAAATGACAAATGTCCAATTGCTGACAATAAACTGAAACTAACAGAAACTAGCACTCTTCCAACAGAATATAGGGCATGAAGATGAGCTCAAATGAACATGATGCAATGAGATGAAATGAAGTACTCGTCGAGACGAACAATTTGATATGCTATACGCCCAAAACGGAGCCACGATTGCAAAGATACGATGCGGTGAAATATGCAAAAATTATCCAGATCTAGGGTTCATCAGCACGCGAAATGAAGCAACTCCGGCGAGGTCGCAAATTCGGCGGGGAGGAGAGGGAGAGGTGGATCTGGCCGGATCTGGGGCCGGAACGGCGCGGCAGCGAGGAAGGGCCCCGGGCGCGGCGAGCTTCGGCGCGCCGGTGGCTGTCGGCGAGCGGGCGCGCGGCGGCCAGAGGTGGCGGGCGGCGGCGCGAGGCGATGCGGCGGCGCAGCGAGGAGGCACGGGCGGCGGGAGACCGAGGCGGCGGCGGTGGCCGGATGGGCCGCGGGGGCCGGTCGTTTGCCTGGCGGGCCCGCACGGTCGGCGGTGAAGTGGGGCGCCCGCGGGGACACGTGGCGGCTGCTGATACGTCTGGCGGAGCGGGCGGACGTGTCTGGCCGACCGGATTTTTGTCTGGCGGCGCGAGGAGAGGGAGGGGTCTAGGGTTTCGGCCGGATTTGGAATGGGAGGACTCTTGGCAAGTCTCGGTCCAATCCGAAAACGTTTAGTACCCGCACAAGAAAAGAGGTAGGAAGGGACACCGGAGGACATAGGAGCACCGGAATGCAAAACGGACAACAGGGAAAATACTCGAGTGCATGAGACGAACACGTATTCAAATGCGATGCACATGATGACATGATATGAGATGCATGGAAAAGACAAAACAACATGAAGACAAAAACCCGACAACAAGGAAAAAACATAACTTAGTGCCGAAAATGGCAAGAGTTGGAATACAATTATGGCAAGTTACATACGGGGTGTTACAACACTCCACCACTACGAAAGGATCTCGTCCCGAGATCTAGGTCTGGAAAAACTCCGTGTACTCAGAACGGAGGTGGTCCTCGCGTTCCCAGGTGGTTTCACGGTTGGAATGATGTGACCACTTGACTTTCAGGAATTTGATAGACTTGTTGCGAGTCTTGCGCTCAGTTTCTTCAAGAATAGCAACTGGGTGCTCATGGTAAGCAATGTCTTCTTGGAGATCAATCTCTTCAAAGTTGATGGTGCGGTCAGGAGTCTTGAAACACTTGCGGAGTTGAGACACGTGAAACGCGTCGTGCACGTTTGCAAAGTTGGATGGAAGCTCAAGTTGATAGGCTAGATTTCTCTTTTGCCAATGATCTTGAAAGGACCCATGTATCTAGGGGCAAGCTTCCCTTTGATACCGAAGCGACGAGTACCTTTCATTGGAGAGACGCGGAGGTAGACATGGTCTCCGATCTCGAAAGCCAAGTCATGATGTTTGCTATCATAGTAACTCTTCTGGTGTGATTGCGCGGCTTTGAGATTTTCGCGAATGACTTTGCACATTTCTTCTGCCTCTGTGATCAATTCATTGCCAAGAAGTTGGTGTTCACTAGTCTCTGACTAGTTAAGAGGAGTGCGGCACTTTCTGCCATAGAGAATCTTGGATGGGGCCTTGCCTGAACTCGCTTGTAAGTTGTTGTTGTAGGAGAACTCGGCATATGGAAGACAATCTTCCCACTTCATACCGAAAGAGATGACGCAAGCCCTGAGCATATCTTCAAGAATTTGATTAACTCGCTCGACTTGGCCACTGGTTTGAGGATGAAAGGCTGTGTTGAAGCGAATGTTGGTGCCCATGGCCTTCTGAAAAGAATCCCAAAACTTGGAGGTGAAGATGCTGCCACGATCTGAAGATATCAACTGCGGAATGCCTTGCAAGAGACAATCTTGGAGGTATATAGCTCTGCGAACTGAGTTGCTGTATAGATTCTTTGATAGGAAGAAAATGAGCCACTTTAGTGAGCTTGTCGATGACAACAAAGATAGTATCATTGCCATGCTTGGACTTTGGAAATCCTGTCATGAAGTCCATCTCAATGTGGTCAAAGTTCCATTCTGGAATGGCAAGAGGTTGGAGGAGGCCAGCTGGTCGTTGGTGTTCTGCTTTCACTCTTCTGTAGACATCACATTCGTTCACGGACTGAGCAATCTCGCGCTTCATTCGAGTCCACCAATACGACTGCTTGAGGTCCTGGTACATCTTTGTACTTCCAGGGTGAATAGAGAGGAGTGAATTGTGAGCCTCGTTCATAATGACTTTACGAAGGTCACCTTTAGGAACAACAATGCGATCCTCGAATAGAGTATCCTTGTCATCGAGACGATGGCACTTGTACTTGGGTTGACTCTTGGCAATCCCAATCTTCACCTTCTTCACCATAGCATCAAGAAGTTGTGCCTCACGAATCTGATCTTCCAAAGTCGGGGAGACTTGGAGGTTGGCAAGGAGTCCTTGAGGAACAACTTGGAGATTGAGTTTGCGGAAAGCTTCACAAAGCTCTGGTTGGTAAGGCTTGATAATCATACTGTTGCAGTAAGCCTTCTTGCTCAATGCGTTAGCAATTACATTGGCCTTTCCTGGAGTATATTCGATACTCGGATTATACTCTTGAATCATTTCGACCCAATGAGTCTGCCTGAGGTTGAGGTTTGGCTGAGTGAAGATGTACTTGAGACTCTTGTGATCAGTGAAGATGTCCACTTTTCTTCCCAATAAGAGATGTCTCCATGTTAAAAGAGCATGGACAACTGCCGCCAACTCGAGGTCGTGAGTGGTGTAGTTCTTTTCATTGGGCTTCAACTGGCGAGCGGTATAGGCCACAACTTTCTTCTCTTGCATCAACACTGCACCAAGACCTTGAAGGGAAGCATCACAGAAAACCTTGAATGGTTTGGATTCATCAGGAGGAGTCAGAACTGGAGCAGTGACTAACTTCTCTTTCAGGGTGTTGAAAGCAATGTCACATTCAGGCGACCAGACATACTTCACATGCTTCTAGAGGAGGTTGGAAAGATGCTTCGCGATCTTTGAGAAGTTCTCAACGAACCTTCGACAATAGCTTGTGAGCCCAAGGAAGCTGCGGAGTTGCTTCACATTCTGAGGTGGTTCCCAATTCACAATTGGAGACACCTTCTCAGGATTAACAGCTATGCCCTTGGTGGAGATGATATGTCCAAGGCAGAGAACCTCATCGAGCCAAAACTCGCACTTTGAAAACTTTGCATAGAACTGATGTTCGCTGAGTTTATCTAGCACCAATCTCAAATGCTTGGCATGATCCTCCTTGTTCTTGGAAAAGACCAAAATGTCATCGAGGTAGACCAAGAAGAAGTCATTTGTGTAGGCGTTGAAGATGAAGTTCATCATGCGAGAGAATGTTGGAGGTGCATTGACAAGGCCGAAAGACATGACATTGTATTCATATGAACCATAGCTCGTTCTGAATGCTGTCTTGGGGATATCTTCTTCACGAATGTGAATCTGATGATAGCTTATACGGAGATCAAGCTTGGAGAATACTTGAGCACCTTTGAGTTGTTCAAAAAGCTCATTGATGTTGGGAAGTGGGTACTTGTTCTTTATGGTCTTCTTGTTCAATGGACGGTAGTCAACACAAAGTCGGTCCGTTCCATCCTTCTTCTTGACGAAAAGAACACCACAACCCCATGGAGAAGAACTTGGTCGGATGAGACCCATACGTTCTTGAATATCGAGTTGTTTCTTCAGCTCCTTCAACTCTTCAGGTCCAAGCTTGTAAGGACGTTTGCAAATAGGTTTCGTGCCAGGCTCAAGATTGATGACGAATTCAATTGGCTGGTGCGGAGGCATTCCTGGAATCTCTTTTGGAAAGACGTCTTGATATTTGCAAACGACTGGAATCTGAGAGATGGCATCCAGCTCGCCCTTCTCATTGAGAGAAAATAGTCGAATGTTATCATCACGAGCGGCAAAGACGATTACATCCTCAGACGAATGTGTCAATTGAATCTTCCTGGCAGCACAATCAAGGTGAGCCTTGTGCTTAGAAAGCCAGTCCATACCGAAAATAAGATCAATATCCGAGTTACCAAGGACCACTGGAGAGGACAGAAATTTATAGTCGCCCAACGTGATAGAAACATCTGGAGCAACCAAACTAGAAGTCATAAGCTTTCCGAGAGAAACAACTTGCATGACTTTAGGCAAAACCTTAGTGTCAACACTGTGCTTCGATGCAAATGGAAATGACAAGAAATAATGTGATGCACCAGTATCAAAAATTACTTTTGCAGGAACATCGTTAACAAGAAGGTTACCCATAATCACATCTGACGAGTCCTCTTCCTGAGCTGCGTTCATCATGTTGACCTTTGCAAACTTGGGATTATGCTTGATCACTGCGGTGCTAGCAGATCTCACAGGAGGAGAAGGTGGAAGACGCCTCTGATTGAAGCATTTGTTGGCATAGTGACCCTTCTGCTGACACTTGTTGCACGTGACCTCTGAGAGCGGACGGTGATACGGAGCACTTGATCTTGGAGCTTGAGACGAAGTCTTGTTCTGTTGGGTGGGTGGGAAGATCCATTGCCACCTTTGCTCTTCTGCTGATAAGGCTGACGGAATGGAGGAGGAGGCAACCAATACTTTTGCTGCTTAGTTGCCACTTGAGTTGAGGAAGAAGGAGTTGCATCCCTGACTCGTTTCTTGGAAGCATCGCAGTTGAGCTGAGCTGTCTCTTGTTTCAGTGCCATGTTGTAAAACTCATTGTACTTCTGCGGCTCAAAAAGCACGAGAGCTAGTTGGAGATCTTCTCTGAGGCCACCTCTGAACTGATAAATCATGCTCTTCTTGTCAGGGACGTCTTGCTTAGCGAAACGAGCGAGCTTCTAGAACATGATGTTATACTGGTAAACAAACAAGCTGCCTTGCTTCATGTTGTGGAATTCCTCATGCTTTCTCTCAACAACACTTTGAGGAATGTGGTGAGCTTTGAAGTCTTGATGGAATTCATCCCAAGTAATCACACGACCTACTCTGGAATCTTTGTACTGCTGATACCACTTTGCAGCTTGGTCTTTGAGTTGGAACGAAGCAAACTTGACAAAGTCCTTAGGCCTGACATTGCTGCACTCGAAATGCTTGCAGATATCCACGAGCCAATCATCAGCGTCTGTTGCTTCGACACAGTTGCTGAAGGTCTTTGGCTGGTTAGCGAGGAACTGGTTGAGTGTAGCAAACTGATTCTGATTGTTGCGATGGCCTTGGTTCCCTTCGTTGCGCTCTTGCAAGATTTTCATGATCAGCTGCGTGTTTGCACTGGTAGAGGCCATCACAGCTTGCCATGCCTCCGGAGGTGGAGGTGGTGGCGGCGGTTTAGGATTCTGACACATTGGAGGAGCCATCCTGAAGAGGGTGACATCCGTTAGCAGGTTGACAGACATGTATTCAAGCTGAATCAAATGGATCAAAAATTGCAACATATAGTCTTAACATCCGAACAAAATCAACGAATGCATTCCAATTGAAATGGTCACACTTCCATAAATTGAGAAGCCACTTAGATAGAGCTAGAAGAATAAAACAACAAGGTACGGATAAGAACAAATACTTGGTGAGGATTACCCAATCACAAACCAAATATCCGCGGAAGAAATACTAGAGCTACATGAATTCCCACCTATGAAACTCCTGAACCTTTCCGGTTATGCAATCAGGTGTTGGGGATACAGGGGAAGCATAATATCTCACCCAAATCTAGCAAATCCTACATCTAGCTGTATCTATCCTTTAACACATAACCAAGAAACCTTTGGAAATCATTTACCTCAACCTTCGAAAAGCATCCGTTATACGAGTTATGGCGATACTCCCGAACTCCCGCCCCAGTACTGGGTGGCGTCGAGGTTATCTCACCAACAACTACATAAAAGAGGTTTTCGATGTCGGCGAAACTCAGGTATTCCAGAATTGCAACGATAAAATTGTGACGACAACACCACGGAGCTCAACTCCCCGGGACACTGCCACAACCCTTAAATGTCAGGAGGCACCAAGAACAATGTTCTTGCAACAAAACCATCGGAACGATTCCAAGATACCCGCGTGATCCTAAAAAAATTTAGTGAAATTTGAGAAGAGAAGAGTCAAAACTCTACGTCAGGATGCCTCACCAGAGCGACGATGGGACTGAGGAGTAAAAAGAATCCTACTCTCTGATATGTATAATCCTAAATGACTCAAAACATTTTTCTAGACTCAACAACGCCAGCAATTCGATCAAGCAGGGGCTCCTAAGTCGGGGAAGGCTCTGATACCAACTTGTAACGCCCACGATGCGGCTATATCTCCCGCGTGTCGAAGCATGACTTAGAGGCATAACCGCACTATAAGCAATGTTGCAAGTGAGGTAATGTTCACAACAACCCATGTAATGAATAAGGAAAAGAGGTACATAGTTTTCTTACACTTGCCACGTCACACATAGCATAAATATCATTACATTCATCCAGATACAATCAAGGTCGGACTACGGAACCAAAATAAAGAACAACCCCAAATGCAACAAAGTCCCCGATCGCCCCAACTGGGCTCCACTACTGATCGTCTGGAAAGGAAACGTAGTATCATCCTGAGTCCTCATTGAACTCCCACTTGAGCTCAGTCGAATCTCCTGGAGCGGTATCATCGGTCCCTGCATCTGGTTTGAAAATAATCTGTGAGTCACGGGGACTCAGCAATCTCACACCCTCGCGATCAAGACTATTTAAGCTTATGGGTAGGTAAAAGGTATCAGGTGGAGCTGCAGCAGGCAACTAGCATATTTGGTGGCAAACATACGCAAAAGAGAGCGAGAAGTGAAGGCAAAGGCACGGTCGAGAAACTATGATCAAGAAGTGATCCTAGAACAACCTACGTTCAAACATAACCCGAGACCGTGTTCTCTTCCCGGACTCCGCCGAAAAGAGACCATCACGGCCACACACTCTGTTGATTCATTTTAATTAAGTTAAGCTTTAGGTTTTCTACAACCAGACATTAACAAATTCCCATCTGCCCATAACCGTGGGCAAGACTTTCTAAAGTTCAAATCCCTGCAAGGGTGTCCCAACTTAGCCCATCACAATCTCTCACGGTCAATGAAGGATATTCCTTCTCCAAAGACAATCCGATCAGACTCGGAATCCCGGTTACAAGACATCTTGACAATGGTAAAACTAAACCAGCAAAGCCGCTCGAATGTGCTGACAAATCCTGATAGGAGCTGCACATATCTCGTTCTCAGGGCACACTCAGATGAGACATCCTATGAGTAAAACCAACCCTCAAGTTGCCCCGAGGTGGCCTCGCAGTCTACTCGGTTCGGACCAACACTCAGAGGAGCACTGGCCCAGGGGGTTTAAAATAAAGATGACCCTCGGGCTCCAGGAACCCAAGGAAAAGAAAAGGCTAGGTGGCAAATGGTAAAACCAAGGTTGGGCATTACTGGAGGAGTTTTATTCAAGGCGAACTGTCAAGGGGTTCCCATTATAACCCAACCGTGTAAGGAACACAAAATCAAGGAACATAACACCGGTACGACGGAAACTAGGGCGGCAAGAGTGGAACAAAACACCAGGCATAAGGCTGAGCCTTCCACCCCTTACCAAGTGTATAGATGCATTAAAGTAGACAAGATATAATAATGATATCCCAAAAATAAACATGTTCCTACTAGGAACAAACTCCAATCTTCACCTGCAACTAGCAACGCTATAAGAGGGGCTGAGCAAAGCGGTAACATAGCCAAACAACGGTTTGCTAGGACAAGGTGGGTTAGAGGTTTGACATGGAAATATGGGAGGCATGATAAGCAAGTTGTAGGAATCGTAGAATAGGCATAGCAATAGAGCGAGCATCTAGCAAGCAAAGATAGAAGTGATTTCGAGGGTATGGTCATCTTGCCTGCAATGTTTTCCGAGTTGACATTAGCTTGATCCTCGTAAACATACTCAACGGGCTGCTCGATCACGTACTCGTCTCCCGGCTCTACCCAAACAAGAACAACAAGCAAAAGGAGACACAATCAACCACGTGCAATGCACAAGAAACATGATGCAAAGCATGGCATGATATGCGGGATGTGATATGCGATGCATATGCATGCTTCGGAAAGGAAAGATTGAACCTGGCCTCAACTTGGAAAATGAAGAGTGCCACTGGAAAGAGGAGTTGATTTTGGTCGAAATCGATATGAAGATCACCGGAATCGGATGCACGGTTTGCAAATGGCAAGCAAAACAAATATGGCACCGATCTTCGATTAACAGCATGAGGCCATCTTAATGCATCAAGAACAACAAGCTACTGCACTCTAACATATCAACAAAACACAAGGCAGGGATCCACTCAAGATGCTTGACAAAAGATGAACACTGAGCTACGGCTAATTCACTCAATAGCTAGTTCAAACAAGCATGGCAAAAGTGCAAAAGATATCAGGTTACAGACTTAGTGAAAAATAACATGTCAGGAATTTAACATTAGGAAGCAATGTTTAGAGCAAGATAACCACATGCTACAGGAACATATCATGGCAAAGCAATACATGGCATGAAGGTACTCAATGCATACAACAAAAGTCCCTTACTGACCGTAAGCCAAAAGGGATCATAAAATACAATGGCAACCATGTGAACATAGCAATTATCGTTAATATATTCAGACTTAGTAGAAAACTGGAACATGGTAAAATAGATATTAAGTAGGCATGTTTACGAGCTCGATGCACTCACCACAAGGCATTGCATGAAAAACTAAGCATACACCCAGCAAGTAGACATGGCATAGAAGCTAAACATGGCAAGAACAACATCATAGCATGCATGGATCAACTACAACAAGCTCGGCAAAATTGCTTAACATGTAAACAATCTGCCAGGAACATTTTATAGCAAAAGTAGAGCTCGACTGAGTCAAGCTAGGGTGCTCCATAATTGCAAACAAAGACATGGATGGATAGAGCACAACAATATATACAAAACATCCTTACTGATCATGCTCAAAAGATGCAAGGATCACTCTGTAGCAACAAGAACACATGGCATAAAAATATTATCAGGGCAATGACTTAGAATATTTCTAAGTCCCTGAAATCAGCAACATTACGAGAGCTGCTTTGCATGCTTGTGCTAGTCACCACAGAGATCACAAAAATACATGGCATACACCCCTGTAAAGATGGCATGGCATACTTCAAAACACATGTAGGGCTCAAGTTCATAGGAGGCACACATTAATCATGGAAAAAATGACAAATGTCCAATTGCTGATAATAAACTGAAACTAACAGAAACTAGCACTCTTCCAACTGCATTTAGGGCATCAAGATGATCTCAAATGAACATGATGCAATGAGATGAAATGAAGTGCTCGTCGAGACGAACAATTTGATATGCTACATGCCTGAAACGGAGCCACGTTTGCAGAGATACGATGCGATGAAATATGCAAAAATTATCTTAGACTTGGGGAAAAACAACCTCTCCAGATCTAGGGTTCATCGGCACACAAACCGAGGCAACTCCGGCGAGGGTTCACTTGCTCCGGTGAGGTCGCAAATTCGGTGGGGAGGAGAGGGAGAGGCGGATCCAGCCGGATCCGGGGCCGGAACGGCGCGGCGGCGAGGAAGGGCCCCGGCGCGGCGAGCCAGCGGCGGAGACGGCGAGCTCCGGCGCACCGGTGGCTGTCGGCGAGCGGGCGCGCGGCGGCCAGAGGTGGCGGGCGGCGGCGCGGGGTGATGCGGGCGGCGGGAGACCGAGGCGGCGACGGTGGCCGGATGGGCCGCGGGGGCCGGCCGTGGGCCTGGCGGGCCCGCGTGGTCGGGGGCGAAGTGGGGCGCCCGCGAGGACACGTGGCGGCTGCTGATACGTCTGGCGGAGTGGGCGGATGTGTCCGGCCGACCAGATTTTTGTCCGGCGGCGCGAGGAGAGGGAGGGGTCTAGGGTTTCGTCCGGATTTGGAATGGGAGGACCTTTTTATAGGTAGGAGGAGCTAGGAGGCTCCAAATTAAGCACGGTTTGCGGCCATGCGATCGTGATCGAACGGCCTAGATGATGGAGGGGGTTTAGGTGGGTTTTGGGCCACTTTGGAGGGGTGTTGGGCTGCAACACACACGAGGCCTTTTCGGTCCCTCGGTTAACCGTTGGAGTATCAAACGAAGTCCAAATGGCACGAAACTTGACAGCCAGTCTACCGGTAGTAAACCAAGGCCGCTTGGCAAGTCTCGGTCCAATCTGAAAACGTTTAACACCCGCACATGAAAAGAGGTAGAAAGGGACACCGGAGGACATAGGAGCGTCGGAATGCAAAACGGACAATGGGGAAAATGCTCGGATGCATGAGACAAACACGTATGCAAATGCGATGCACATGATGACATGATATGAGATGCATGGCAAAGATAAAACAACACGAAGAGAAAAACCCGACAACGAGGAAATATCATAACTTAGTGCCGGAAATGGCAAGAGTTGGAATACAAATATGGCATGTTACATACGGGGTGTTACACCAACGCCTCGCTCGAGTTCAGTTAGAGCTCAACGCCTCGCACCCACGCGCGTGTGTGTATGAGAGAAACGCGCATCGCTCGGCCCCGATCATCCACCGTAATCGGGAACACCCCGATATTTTCCTCGCCCTCGCTTCTACCATGGTTTTTTTCCGTCATGGACGGCCCAAAGAAGAGAAAATTCCTTACTTGACACTGTCTTAAAATCTGGTTCCTTATTTGACACTGGAAAAGTTTTTCTTCCCTATTTGACACTAGTCGTAAATTTTATTCCCTATACGACACTTCCGTCCATTTTGAGCCTAAATGACACCTGAAAAGATGATTTTGCCCCTCATGTAGTATGTGTGTGTTGTTGCGTGCGTGGGTGCACGCGCACATGTGTGCTGCTGCTACATGTGTGTGTGCATGTGTGCTGCTGCGTGTGTGTTTGCTACTGCGTGTGTACGAGCGCACGCGTGTGTGTGCTGTTGCGTGCCTACGTGCTGCCTGCGCGTGTGCTGTTGTTGTTGTGTGTGTGTGTGTATGTGTGTGTGTGCTGCGCGCGTGTGTGTTGCTGCGTGTGTGTGCGTGTGCGTGTTGTTGCGTGTCTGTGCGTGTGCGTGTGTGTTGGTGCATGTGTATGTGTTGCTGCGTGTGTGCTCCTGCCCTCGCACTGATGCTGCGTGTGTGCGCTATTGCCCCCCACACACATACCACATGAGGGGCAAAAGAGTCTTTTTAGGTGTCATTTAGGCTCAAAATGGACGGAAATGTCATATAGGAAATAAAATTTAGAACTTGTGTCAAATAAGGAAGCAGATTTTAAGATAGTGTCAAATAAGGAATTTTCTCCCCAAAGAATGTCATGCACCTGCGTCTCTGGCCCGCCCAGGACGAAAAGCCCATTTTCTGTCATGTTTTTTTGTCATAGAAGTAGGACCCCACCACATCTATGATGATACCGTGTTTTGTCACACTTATTGTCATAGAAGTATCATAAGTATGACAAAAAAATTCGATCGGCCCAAAATGTCACGGATGTGTCTTTTTTTGTAGTACTCGACTCCATATATTCGTGTTCGGGGAGAAAAAAATCAGAGAGAAGGATTCATCGCATTTTACGATATGGAGCCCCCGCCAAGCCCTAATCTCTCTCGGGAGGGCTGATCTGGAGTCCGTTCGGGGCTCCGAAGAGGGGAATCCGTCGCCATCGTCATCATCAACCTTCCTCCATCACCAATTTCATGATGCTCACTGCCGTGCGTGAGTCATTCCATAATAGGCTTGCTGGATAGTGATGGGTTGGATGAAATTTATCAAGTAATCGAGTTAGTTTTGTTAGCATTTGATCCCTAGTATCCACTATGTTCTGAGATTGATGTTGCTATGACTTTGCTATGCTTAATGCTTGTCACTTGGGCCCGAGTGCCATGATTTCAGATCTGGACCTATTATGTTTTCATGAATGTATGTGATTTCTTGATCCTATCTTGCAAGTCTATAGTCACCTACTATGGGTTATGATCCGGTAACCCCGAAGTGACAATAATCGAGACCACTCCCGATGATGACCGTAGTTTGAGGAGTTCATGTATTTACTATGTGTTAATGCTTTGGTTTGGTACACTATTAAAAGGAGGCCTTAATATCCCTTAGTTTCCAATAGGACCCCGCTGCCACCGGAGGGTAGGACAAAAGATATCATGCAAGTTCTTTTCCATAAGCACGTATGACTATATTTGGAATACATGCCTACATTACATTGATAAACTTGAGCTAGTTCCGTGTCACCCTATGTTAGAACTGTTGCATGATTGATCGCATCCGACATAATTCTCCATCACCGATCCATTACCTACGAGCTTTTCATATATTATTCTTCGCTTATTTACTTTTCCGTTGCTACTGTTACAATCACTATAAAACCAAAACTGCTACCGCTACTTTTGCCACCGTTACCACTACTGTCATATTACTTTTCTACTAAATACTTTGCTACAGATATTAAGTTTCCAGGTGTGGTTGAATTGACAACTCAGCTGCTAATACTTGAGAATATTCTTTCGCTCCCCTTGTGTCGAATCAATAAATTTGGGTCGAATACTCTACCCTCGAAAACTGTTGCGATCCCTTACACTTGTGGCTTATCAATACTATTTTCTGGCACCGTTGCCGGGGATCATAGCTCTATTCTTTGAGTCACTTGGGATTTATATCTGCTGGTCACTGTGAAGAACTTGAAAGATCAAAGAACCAAGATTTTTCCTTCAACTATGAGGGGAGGTAAGGAACTGCCATCTAGCTCTACACTTGATTCACATTCTGTTTTGAGTAACTTGCGACACCTACACATGCTATTGATTCTGATAGGTCGCATGTTATTGATGATGCCACTTCTGCTATGCATGATATTTATGATGAAACTACTTCTATGCTTGATACTACTGTGCCACTAGGTGAATTTCTTGATGAACAACTTGCTAGGGCTAGAGAGAATGAAATTATTGAAACTGATAATACTGATGAAAGTGATGATGAAGATTCTCCCCATAGATATGAATTGCCTGTTGTGCCTGAGGGTTATGTTATGGATGAAGAAACTTCTAGAGACTTCTTAGCTTGCAATGATAGATCTGATCTTAAGAAATTATTAGCTAAGCTTAAAGAAAAGTCGTTGAATGCTAGAATGAAATATGACCCTGCTTTTGCTACTTCACCTATCTTTATTACTGATAAGGATTATGATTTCCATGTCGGTCTTGAGTTAATTAATTTAGTTGAATTTGATCCTTTTTATGGCTATGAATCTGAAACTGTTGTGGCACATCTTACTAAATTAAATGATATAGCCACCCTGTTTACTCATGGTGAGAAACTCGCTATTACTTTATCCTTAAGTTGTTTCCATTCACATTAAAGGGTGATGCTAAAACATGGTTTGATTCTCTTGATCCTGGTTGTGTGCGTAGTCCCCAGGATATGATTTATTACTTCTCTGTTAAATATTTCCCTCCTCATAAGAAACAAGCTACCTTAAGCGAAATATATAATTTTGTGCAAATTGAAGAAGAGAGTCTCCCACAAGCTTGGGGGAGGCTTCAAAGATTACTTAATGCTTTGCCTGATCATCCTCTCAAGAAAAATGAAATACTTGATATCTTTTATAATGGACTAACCGAAGCTTCCAGAGACTACCTGGATAATTGTGCTGGTTGTGTTTTCAGGGAAAGAACTGTTGATCAAGCTGAATTGCTATTGAATACTATGTTGACTAATGAAAATAATTGGACACTTTCTGAGCCAACTCCTAAGCCAACTCCGAATAAAAGGGGTAATCTATTTCTTAGTCCTAAAGAAATGCAAGAGGCAAAGAAATCTATGAAATAAAAGGGTATTAGAGCTGAAGATGTTAAGAATTTACCACCTATTGAAGAAATACATGGTCTTGATAACCCGACACGGGTAGTAAAGGTAAATTCTCTCTATAGATATGATAAAGCTGAAATCCCGCTTACTAAGTTTGCTAGCCAATCCTTAGATGAGTTTCATAATTTTATGGTTAGACAAGAAGATTTCAATGCTTATGTTGGTAGACAATTGAAACACAATGCTGATATGCTTGAGCACTTGAGTGATTATATGTCTAGAGTTAAAGGTGAACTTAAACTCAATACTCAACATGCTTCTATGGTTACCACCGAAGTAGAACAAGTGCTTAAAGCTCAAAATGATTTGCTCAATGAATTAAATAATAAGAAAAATGATAATGTTGTTAGAGTTATGACTAGAGGGGGGAAAATGACTCAGGAACCTTTGTATCCTGAGGGCCACCCTAAGAGAATTGAGCAAGATTCTCACAGAACTAATGTTGATGCACCTAGTTCTTCTCAGAAGAAGAAGAAGAAGAAAAATGATAGGACTTTGCATGCTTCTAGTGAACCTATTGTTGACACACCTGAGAATCCCAATGATATTTCTATTTCTGATGTTGAAACACAATCTGGTAATGAACATGAACCTAGTGATAATGTGAGATGGTGTTCATGTTGATGCTCAACCTAGTAATAACAATGATATAGAGATTGAACCTGCTGTTGATCTTGATAACCCACAATCAAAGAATCAACGTTATGATAAGAGAGACTTTGCTGCTAGGAAGCACGGTAAGGAAAGAGAACCATGGGTTCAAAAATCCATGCCCTTTCCTCCTAAACCATCCAAGAAAAAGGATGATGAGGATTTTGAGCGCTTTGCTGAAATGATTAGACCTATCTTTTTGCGTATGCGTTTGACTGATATGCTCAAAATGAATCCTTCTGCTAAGTACATGAAAGATATTGTTACAAATAAAAGAAAGATACCGGAAGCTGGAATTTCCACCATTCTTGCTAATTACACTTTTAAGGGTGGAATACCAAAGAAACTTAGAGATCCAGGAGTACCAACTATACCATGCTCCATCAAAAGAAACTATGTTAAAACTGCTTTATGTGATCTTGGAGCCGGTGTTAGTGTTATGCCTCTCTCTATATATATATCGTAGAATTGATTTGAATAAGTTGACACCTACTGAAATATCTTTGCAAATGGCCGATAAATCAACTGCAATACCTGTCTGTATTTGTGAGGATGTGCCTGTTGTGGTTGCAAACGTTACTATCTTAACGAACTTTGTTATTATTGATATTCCTGGGGATGACAGTTTGTCCATTATTCTTGGAAGACCCTTTTTGAATACTGCAGGGGCTGTTATTGATTGCAACAAAGGCAATGTCACTTTTCATGTTAATGGTAATGAGAATACAATACACTTTCCGAGGAAACAACCTCAAGTCCACAGTACCAATTCTATTGGAAAAATTCCAACTATTACTATTGGAGGTTTTGAATTTCCTCTTCCTACTGTCAAGAAGAAATATGATATTCTTATTGTTGGGGACATGCATATCCCCGTTGAGGTAACCTAGTGTTATTCGAAAATTCTCTGGTTTCATGTTATTCGAAAAGAGTTTGTTAACAAGACTTGATCAACCTTGTTAGTGGATTCCTTTTGATGAGCATGAGATGGATGAATTTAGAAAACACAACTCTCTGTACCCTCTTTTTACTTTCTGTTATTTATATTAAATAAAGCAAAAACCGTATTTTCTGTCTGTTTTCTGAATTATCCATGCAATAAAACATACCCCAAAAATAAAAGTTCTCCAAATGCCCTGAAAATTTAATATGATTTCTTCTAGAATATTTGAGAATATCTGGCACTGAGAACACACCAGGGGGATCCACCACATTCCCACGAGGGTGGAGGGCGCGCCTTACCCCCCTAGGCGCACCCCTGCCTCGTGGACACCACGGGGGTCGCCTCCACTTATTCTTGCACCCACACACTGTCTTTCTCCAGAAACAATCATCCACCAGCTTAAACCCGAGTTCTTACTCATCTTGCTGCCATTTTCGATCTCCTTGCTCAAAGCTCCATTCACAAAACTACTTTGGGGGATTGTTCTTTGGTATGTGACTCCTCCAATGGTCCAATTAGTTTTTGTTCTAGTGCTTTATTTGTTGCAAATTTTTGCTGCTTAGGTGACCCTGTTCTTGAGCTTGCATGTCAAATTTATGTGGTCAAAAGTAGTTTTAATGCATGATATAGCCTCTAGGCAGTTGTAGGAGTAGTTGCTATCAATTTTGTTGAGTTTGGTTCACTTTTATTTTGAGTCACTAAAAATTTCAGAAATTTTTCAGAGGAAGAAATATGTTTAGGAAAATGTACCAAGGTGGTTCCTCGAGGAAGCAAGGCCCAAGGTCCGCAATACGCGAGCCAGACAATAAACTACCAAGGGAGGCTCAAGTGCGGCCTTGTGAATGGCCGTCAGAAAATTTCATGGTCCAGACTGGAATTAAGGAGGAATTTGAAGCATATGTGCATAATGCTGATCTTGAGAGCTTCGAGTCAGATAAGTGCCGGCAGTACCTCTATTTAATTGGTTCATTTGTGAGAAGATTTAAATATATATCATCACGCAATTCTCAAACTGTCATGTTTGATCTTTATGATAAATCTTATACCATGGACTTAGAAGATTTTAATACTGCCTGTAAACTCCCGGAGTGGGGTAGTGCTAGTGAACCTCGCAAATCTGAATATAAATACTTTCTTGCTAGTATAACCATGGGGGAATCTAGGGAAATCACGCAAGCTACCATAGGGAGCATTCATTTTCCTGCCATACATTATTTTGCTCTCTTCATAGGTAGATGCATTAATGGTAAGGATGAGGCATGTCACATGTGCATTCCCGATCTTTGTGTTCTCAAGAGTGCTGTACTAGGAGATAGACAATATAACTTGGGGGCCATTATTGCACGTAGGTTGCATAATAATAGTATTAATGGAGATTTCTTTGGTGGAATTTATGCAACCCGTTTAGCTGATTTTCTTGAGATATCCATACATGGAGATGATATTGAGTTGCCTCCTACTTATTTAGATTATAATACCATGGTTCGTCATCAGTTTGTTGAGAGGAATGATCAATCCCTCCAGTACCGACTAATCTTTGACAGACGACGCACCTATCACGTCGCTCTCCCTGCTCCTGCTTTCTTTGACTTTCAGGCAAAAGGGAGATATGTTATAACCAGGGCGGAGGCGAATGAGTACGATAGGAGGACGGAGGCAGCTCGCCTCCAAGCTGCAGCTCTTCAGGCAGTAGCTGATGCATCTCAGTACGACCCCATCTTCAACTACGGATATCCACCAGACCATCCATGGGCATAGACCAACTTAGGCCAAAAGCCTAAGCATGGGGGAGTACGTATTTCACACCGACATTACATTCATGTTCACACACTCATGCCAGTTGTCGGTGCTCATACTTTTTCATTGTATCATCCATATTTATTTTTAAGCTTTCTTCTTGTGTGTTTGAAAAACCTTAAGAAAATACAAAGAAATTAGTTGTAGCTTTTAACTAGTTTACTTTTCATGCCTGTAGTAGCAGTAATTAAAAACAAAACCCCAAAAGATTTCTCATTCTTCTTTTGCTTGTTGGGACCTTTCCCGTGTAAATAGTTTTATTTCTTTTCTTTGGGGGTCGAGAGGAGAAGACCATGATTAAAATGTTGAGTGGCTCTCATATGCATTATTGTTGATCTAACAGAGATCCCATATTACCTTGTCTTCTCTCTTGAATTGAATGCTTGCAGATTCTAGCTTAGTCCAATTGCACATGCACTATTATTATTATCCACATCGTTCGGTCGTGCAAGTGAAAGCCAAAATGACGATATATGACGAACTGAATGAGATGAAAGAAGCTGGTATGAACTCGACCTCTCTTGTTTTTGTAAAATGATTAGTTCATCGTTCCTGATTCAGTCTATTATGAATGAAACATGTTTGCTATGACAATTAGAGATTATAGTTGCTTATGCCATGCTTAATTAGCTAGGAGTTTATAATGGTTTACCTTGCGTGCCAACATGCTATTAAAATGGTTGTGATGTGGTATGATAGGGTGGTATCCTCCTTTGAATGATTTGAGTGGCTTGACTTGACACATGTTCACGCATGAAGTTGAAACAAAATCAACATAGCCTCCATGATATTTATGTTCATGCCGAATTATATCCTACTCATGCTTGCATTCAGTGTTGGTTAATTTTAATGCATGTTCATGACTGTTGTCGCTCTCTAGCTGGTCGCTTCCCAGTCTCTTTCAACCTTCAATTGTACTAAGCGGGAATACTGCTTGTGCATCCAACTCCATAAACCCCAAAGATATTCCATATGAGTCCATCATACCTTCTTATATACGGTATCTACCTGCCGTTCCATGTAAATGTATGTGCCAAACTCTAAACCTTCAAATAAACATTCTATTTTGTAAGCTCGAATAGGTCATGTATCAACTAGGGATGTGTGTATCTTCCATGCTAGGCGGGTTATTCTCAAGAGGAGTGGACTCCGCTCCTCACTCACGAGAAAATGGCTGCTCACCAGGATGCCCAGTCCCATGCTCAAATCAAATAAAAATAATTGCAAACAAAACTCCCCCAGGATTGTTGTTAGTTGGAGGTGCCCATTGTTTCGGGCAAGCCATGGATTGATGCTTGTTGGTGGTGGGGGAGTATAAACTTTACCATTCTGCTTGGGAACCGCCTAAATGTGTGTAGCATGGAAGATATCAAGATCTCTCGACTGTTATGTTGACAATGAAAGTATACCGCTCAAAATATTATTCAACTCTATTTCAAAACCGAGCTCTGGCACCTCTACAAAAATCCCTGCTTCCCTCTGCGAAGGGCCTATCCATTTACTTTTATGTTGAGTCATCATCCTATATTACTTGACTGGATCTCTTTTACCATGAATTACAATGTCTAGTCAGTCCTTGATCTTTAAAGGTGCTCTGCATTTATGTTTTGCGGTCTCAGAAAGGGCTAGCGAGATACCATATTGTTATATCATATTATGATTGTTTTGAGAAAGTGTTGTCATCCGAGATTTATTATTGTTGCTCACTAGTTGATTATGCCATTGATATGAGTAAATATGAGACCTAAATGTTATTGTGAATATGGTTAGTTCATAATCTTTGCTGAAAACTTGAATGCTGGCTTTACATATTTGCAACAACAAGAGCAAACAGAGTTTGTAAAAGTTTTTCTTTATCACTTTCAGTTTATCAACTGAATTGCCTGAGGACAAGCAAATGTTTAATCTTGGGGGAGTTGATACATCTCCGTCGTATCTACTTTTACAAACACTTTTTTCCCTTGTTTTGGACTCTAACTTGCATGATATGAATGGAACTAACCCGGACTAACACTGTTTTCAGCAGAATTGCCATGGTGTTATTTTTTGTGCGGAAATAAAAGTTCTCAGAATGACCTGAAAATCGACGGAGATTATTTTTGGAATATATAAAAAATACTGGCCAAAGAACCAACGTCAGGGGGCCCACACCCTATCCACGAGGGTGGGGGCGTGCCCCCGTGCCTCGTGGGCCCGCTGACGCTCCACCGACGACCATCCTGACTCCATATATTTGTGTTCGGGGAGAAAAAAATCAGAGAGAAGGATTCATCATGTTTTACGATACGGAGCCGCCGCCAAGCCCTAATCTCTCTCGGGACGGATGATCTAGAGTCCATTCGGGGCTCCGGAGAGGGGAATCCATTGCCATCGTCATCATCAACTTTCTTCCATCACCAATTTCATGATGCTCACCGCCGCGCGTGAGTAATTCCATCATAGGCTTGCTGGATGGTGATGGGTTGGATGAGATTTATCATGTAATCGAGTTAGTTTTGTTAGGGTTTTATCCCTAGTATCCACTATGTTCTGGGATTGATGTTGCTATGACTTTGCTATGCTTGTTACTAGTGTCGGCGTTCTGGGAACGGGGGTCCCCAGACTTGCCTGCCTACGGCCTGCGGCGTGGCTCAAGTGGGGGCCCAGCGCGACCCATCTTCATCAGCTCAAGCTCAAGACCCTCGCAAGGGGCCAAGGCTCGCGGGGCGGACAACAGGAAGCTTCTTCAGAGGCAGCCTCATCAGGCAGGCTCGCGAGGAGGCGGAGAGATCAAGGCAGGGGTACCTCGCGAGGAGCCCGTGACGCAAGCCATGACGATCGAGACCAGGCAGGCGCCAGGCGGGCGCCGGCCTATGCAGTGTCCTTGTTTCCCCTTTAGTGCAAAGGGGGCAAGCAAGGCCAAGGCATCGGGCAAAGGTTACCATTCCGGTGCAACAAGACCAAGACCAACAGAGCGGCAGGACGAAGGTCACTGTGGAGCCCAAGACGGCGTCATCACCAGTGCTTTTGGCAGCCGAAGACCACCGTTGGTCAGGATAACTTGTACTAGATGTTCCCCTTCAAAACAGCCAATTGTTGGCGCCCTTCCCGCTCATTATTTGGCGAGAGGCCCAAAGCCTCTATAAATGGAGCTAGCCACCACAGAAGAAAAGCAGAGACATCGAGACATAGAAAAAAGCAGAGACATCGAGACATAGAGGCATAGAGAGATTGACACACCTAGACATCTAGAGATCTGATAGAGCCCTAGCAGAGAGAGGGAGCGGCGACTGAACTGACCCAAGCAGTTCATCGCCCCAGCTCAAGAACACCTCTCGCGAGGCTGTTCTTCCCTTGTACTATTCATCATCAGCCCCTGAGGCAATCCACCACACCACACACTGGAGTAGTGTATTACACCACAACGGTGGCCCGAACCAGTATAAACCTCGTGTCCCTTGTGTTGTTTGTTGTTTCCAGCTTAGATCACGCGAGGAGATCGTACGTAGATCGGTCGGGGAGAGATCTCCGCACGCACCCCAGTGTTCGAACCTCAAGGGTCTGCCGGAACCCGAAATCCGACCACTAGGGACCGAGTGCCATGATTTTAGATCTGAACCTATTATGTTTTCATGAATATATGTGAGTTCTTCATCCTATCTTGCAAGTCTATAGTCACCTACTATGTGTTATGATCCAGTAACCCCAAAGTGCAAAGGAGTTCATGTATTCACTATGTGTTAATGCTTTGGTCTGGTACTCTCTTAAAAGGAGGCCTTAATATCCCTTAGTTTCCAATAGGACCCCGCTGCCACGGGAGGGTAGGACAAAAGATGTCATGCACTTTATTTTCCATAAGAACGTATGACTATATCCGGAATACATGCCTACATTACAATGATGAACTGGAGCTAGTTTCGTGTCACCGTATGTTATAACTGGTGCATAGTTGATCGCATCCGACATAATTCTCCATCATCGATCCATTGCCTACAAGCTTTTCATATATTGTTCTTCGCTTATTTACTTTCCATTTCTACTGTTACAATCACTTAAAACCAAAATTGCTACCGCTACTTTTGCCGCCGTTAGCACTACTATCATATTACTTTTCTACTAAATACCTTGATGCATATATTAAGTTTCCTGGTGTGGTTGAATTGACAACTCAGCTGCTAATACTTGAGAATATTCTTTGGCTCCCATTGGGTCGAATCAATAAATTCGGGTTGAATACTCTACCCTCCAAAACTGTTGCGATCCCCTACACTTGTAGGTTATCAGAGACCTCCAACTTGACGTGGTCAGGGCAGAAGGGAGCTCAGGGAAGTGACGCGGTGAAGAGGTCGGGCGCGCCTGCGAGGACGGGCAGCTGGGCCATCGAGGAAGCAGCATGAATGGCCTTGGTGTGCTGAGGTTGCTGGCGGCCTGAGCGAGCCACACAGAGGAGGGCTCGAGTCGAAGCAGGGGTGGTGATGTGGAGCTTGACAGCAAGGACCTGGAGCGCGGTTCCGACAACGTCGGGAACGGCGAAGACGAGTGAAACCTGGTAAAACGGAGCCGGATGCGAGCAAACGGAAGTGCGAACGAAGCTCAGGGGCGGAGGAGCTTGAGCGCGGGGCGGCTACATGGTGTTCCACTCCTTCTGGTGCTCCTCCTACGAGGAGAGTTGGCGGCGGGGATGAGGTGGCGTAGGGTCGGGCGAGGTGCCCTGGCGGCGGCGCTAGGAGGGGGATGAGGGGATCGGAACGAGGCACATGTGGTGGGTGGCTGCAGGGCAGCGCTGGCCGTTGGTAGAGAAGGGCGAGGGAACGAGAGGTTCCGGCGAGAGGGAGGGTCTGGAGGGGATCGGGGCTAGGGACTACTACGCTGCGTTGGCGGCGCTAGAGGAGGAGACGAGGGAGAGTGGGGGTCGAGGGAATCGGGCGAGGGTTAGGAGGGAGTGGCCTAGGGGTTCGATGGGCCAGCCAGGGTTCTGGCCCATTTCGGAGGGAACTGGAAAAGGCCAGGAGGCCTGCTCGGCTGACCAAAAGATAAAACATAAGGGGTTTTCTTTTCCATAAATCAGAAAAGAAAGAGGAAAAGAGAAGAGGAGGCAAGGGATTTATATGGAGGACCAAACAACCTAAATTGTCGGAGATGGCATGCGAGTACTTTGACATATTATCAAAGCTCCACAACTAGATTGGAGTAAAGGGAGAAAGATGAAGGATTTAAATATTTGGGAAGAGAACGGATTTAAAATGCAAGTTTGTTTTGGGTTGATTCCAAATAAATGGAATACTTTGTTATAGCTCCCTAGATATTGGGAGAATAAGTTATAAAGAGAATTCACCATGTGCATTCCCTTGATTTAAATGGATTAGAGATCCACACGATTTCTTTTTTAGAGTTGCAGAAAAATTAAAGAGATGAAGCCTGATGACATGATGCAATGCAAACGATGCTATGATGAAATGTAGCAAGCAAATAAAACACAGCTGACACGCAAAACATGGAAGGCATCTGGAGCGTCGGTCTTGGGGCGTCACAACTCTCCCACACTAATAGAGGATCTCGACCCGAGATCCTAGGGATGGCACCGGAGAGAAACAGAAAAGGAAGAGGTAAAACAAAGTTGCTTCTTCGACAAATGAGTGAAACCAACGAACTTTGAGAGGTTAAACAAATTGAAAGAAGGAATCCAACGAAGATGCAAGAAGTTGAAAACACTCCGTTATAAAAGAGGACCAAGGAACATTGCGAGAACCTTGTCGGTTGAAGGACATGAAACAAGCGCTTAACGGACCAAAAAGAATACGAAAGCACACCCGTAGAAAACTAGAAACAAGGAACACCATGAACCTTGGAGGTTGCAAAGCTATGAGTGACGAGCACAGTGGACAAGAAGGAATTGAAACCACTCTGGTTGAAACGAGATCAACAAGGAACAAGGAAGAACAAATTCGAACAAGCACTCCGGTTGAAAATAGATGCAAGACTTGATAAGACGAAAGAACTCGAATGAAAACACAACACTCCGGCTAAATGGATAAGCAAGGAAAAGAACATGATCTTTGACAAAAATGGAATGATGGGTCAAAGAGTGCAACATCACAATGCTTCCGGAATGAATGAATTGAAGCTAGATCGTTAAGAAGAAAGAAAGTAGAAGAAAATTATAACTTCTACCACCAATGAATTTTAAAACATCCTTAGAAAGAAGGATTGAATGGAGTTGTTGAAAATTAAACAACAAAAGAACAAGGTTGTTGTGGGCTTATGGAAGACATCTCCAAACTGAGGTGAAATTCTGCCACCGAAAACAATGATAGATAGAGGACAATGAAGAGATGAAAAACTTCTACACCGAGATGGGAAGGAGAAGATTGGATCATCGATAAGCACCCCAAAAGCTACATTCCTTAGTGGTATGGCTTTAGGTGAAATATAACCCAAGATAAATCCAACAAAGAGATTGATGGATTGAAAATACATCATTCTTGACAACATGTGAATCGCGAAACATGAATGGAAATTGTCAAGAATGATATAACACCATCTCAAAAGATAAGGTAGAAAGAATTGCACTTCGGATGCAAGGTGAAGAATGCTTGAACTCCTCAAAACAAAACATGTGTTGAGCACCCTATTTATTTTAGAGTATATCTTGGTGGATCATAACTTCGAGAGAAATCTTGAAGAACAATTGAAGAATGAAAAAATCCCTTGACGAACCACCATGTAGAGCCTCCGTGAAGAACTCCGGTAATAAAAGGATGATAAAAAGAAAGAGAAGTTGAAAACACAAGGTGAAGCCTTGCGATGATTTAAATGGAGCTTCGCGACGAGATAATGCGGAAAACTTGGAACTCCAGAAAAGAAAAGATGAAGCATCTCGAACCGAGAAATGTGGCATGATGAACAACTCTGTAAACAAGAAACTAGATCACTTGGATGAAACAATAACAAGAATTACGTTATGCGTATCCTTCACTAATTTAAATTCATGACAAGCAACGGATTTTGCATACTACTTATTCTCGTTGAAAAAGGATTGAAGAGAGATATTGCTCAACTTGGGAAGGTCCTCAATGAATCAACTCTCGGATTTGGAAAGAACAAATGAACTAATGTGAGAACATATAACGAGAAATCTTGAACAAACCGCCGTAAGAACTTGAAACATGCGTAGGAAACGCACGAATCACTAGGAAGAATTTAAAAAAAGAAAAAAAAAGAAAGATACTTGAGAGAATTTGATACAAGATAACGAAGAGATCACGAGCTGATTAGGGAATACTTGAATGATGCCTCGGTAAGATTTGGAGAACGAGAGCTGAAAGCTGGAATAAATAATCCTGAAATGATGGCTTTCAGAGAATCGAGCTGAAAAGACTCCTGAATTTCTCTGGATGGGTGAAAAGAATTCTCACAATCGAAAACAATTATGAGAGGATGGCAACAAGCTTGAAGTTCGCATCTTTGAGAGAACGGATAAGATTTGCAGGAGAAACTCTTCTTTTGTCTTCAAATGCAGAGAATGACGATGAGAAACACAACCATGAATTGTTGAGACACTCTGGGATAATGAAGAATACTAATGTTGAACCAAAGATGAAAAGAATTTGAAAACGATCTTGGAGAAGGCATATGACTGATGAAAATCCATTCTTACGTCACACTTCGAAAAAGAATTTGAGAATAACTTCGGAAAAAATTAGAAGAGTCATGTAAGATCCTAGGAAAAGACCTGTGGGTTAGGGCCCACTCAAAAGATACACCGTTGAACGATTTAAAAGAGAGATTGCGCTCGGTTGAATAAATGGCTCAAAAGAGATAACAACCTCGAGATATCTTGAACGGATTAGGAATGACAACACGAATCTCTTGAGATACCTTCAGCACTCCGGATATGAATAGAGAGAGGTGAACAATTATGAGAGGCTTAGATAAGAACTTCCAACATGGAAATCATGTGAAACAAAAGGAAGAGATATAATCAACACCGAAGCTTGAATTTCGTCCATCGGGGAAGAACATAGAACGAAGAATTATAAACTTGTAGCTCCTGAGCATCTTCATGAGACTCACCGGGTATGAACATTGAAGGAAAAGAATGATGCGACTTCACATGAATAAAATGGATAATTGATTTGATATCTCTGAGTCTTTGAAAAAAAAGGGGGGGAGGGGGGGAAAACAAAGACAACTTGGGACGGATGGAACAAACACCGTTGAGAAAACTTAGTTGATCTTGCGGATGTTGAAAATGATCGGATCCACTTGAAGAGGAGCACGTCGGTTAGAAAAGAATTGACATGACAAGCTCGATGATCGAAAGGATTAGTACTCCCATAGAAGTATGAGAACACCTCTTGGAAAAAGGTATGGAATCACACTTGACGTTGGAGCAACTCAAATACCACAACTCAAAACAAAACAAAGGATTGGCTTGAAGAATAACCCGGAACAAACATATGGTAGAGATTTCGTCCGAAGTTTTCATGGTGGGGCCCACACGGGCTCGATCGTACAGCACCATCATGTACAAGGCAGTGCACATGACATACGAAGCGTCCCCGAGTCTTCATAGCCATGGAGTCTTTAAGAAACAATGAGACCACTGTAAAACCACCCGTGGATAGGCGGACCACTAGACGTCGAACCCCAATCTCATATCATGCATCTGTCGGAAATATATCCTAGGAGCTACTTGAATTCCCACCTATAAACTCCCGAAACTTTCTGGTTATGCAATCTGGTGTTGGGGATACATGGAGGCGCAATATATATATCACACAACTAACAAGCCCTACACTCAAACTATATCCATCCATCAACACATAACCAAGAAAACTCCGGAAATCGTGTACCTCAACCTTCAAAAAGCATCCGTTATACGAGTTATGGCAATACTCCCAAACTCCCACCCCAGTACTGGGTGGCGTTGAGGTTATCTCACGAAGAACTGTATAAAAGAGATTTTCGATGTCGGCGAACTCAGGTATTCCAGAACTGCAATGATCAAATTGTGACGACAACACCTCGGAGCTCAACTCCCCGGGACACTGCCACAACCCCTAAATGTCAGGAGGCACCAAGAACAATGTTCTCATCACAAGAATATCAGAACAATCCCAAGATACCTGCGTGATCCTAAAAAAAATTAAGTGAAATTTGAGGAGAGGAAAGTCAAAATATCTACGTCAGGAATCCTCACCAGAGCGACGAAGGGACTGAGGAGTAAAGAGAATCCTACTCTCCGGTATATATAATCCTAAGACTCAAAACATTTTCGTTCTAGACTCAACAACGTCACCGATTCGATCAAGCAAGGGGCTCCTAAGTCGGGGATGGCTCTGATACCAACTTGTAACGCCCACGATGTGGCTATATCTCCCACGTGTCGAGGCATGGCTTAGAGGCATAACCACATGGTGGTTTTTTCAAAAGAGGGATAATCTTCACACAATCCCATGTACTGAATAAGAAAGGGATAAAGAGTTCGCTTACAGTCGCCACTTCACACAAACAACAAGTTAAACATACATCATCCAGAGTACAATCAAGGTCTGACTACGGAACCAAAATAAAAGAAGAAAACCCCAAATGCCAGATCCTCGATGGTCCCAACTGGGCTCCACTACTGATCATCAGAAACGAAACGTCGTAACGACCAAGGTCCTTGTCGAACCCCCACTTGAGTTAGGTAGCACCATTTGCACTGGCATCATCGGCACCTGCAACTATTTTGGTAGTATCTATGAGTCACGAGGACTCATCAATCTCAAAACCCACGAGCTCAAGTCTATTTAAGCTTATGGGTAGGATAAGGTAATGAGGTGGAGCTGCAGCAAGAGCTAAGAAAATATGGTGGCTAACATACGCAAATAAGAGTAAGATGAGAAGCTACGCAACGGTCGAAAAGCTAGAAGTGATCCTTCAGCTACTTACGTTCATACATAACCCAAAACCGTGTTGACTTCCCGTACTCCGCCGAAAAGAGACCATCACGGCTACACACATGGTTGATGCATTTTAATTAAGTCAAGTGTCAAGTTCTCTACAACCGGATATTAACAAATTCTCATCTGCCACATAACCGCGGGCACGGCTCTCAAAAGTTTATACCCTGGAGGGGTGGCCTAACTTAGCCCATCACAATCTCTGATGATCAATGAAGGATATTCCTTCTCCAGGAAAGACCCGATCAGTCTCGGAATCCCGGTTACAAGACATTTTGACAATGGTAAAACAAGACCAAAAAAGCCACCCGACTGTGCTGACAAATCCCGATAGGAGCCGCACATATCTTGTTCTTAGGGCACACCGGATAGGTCAATCTACGAGTAAAACCAGCCCTCGAGTTTCCCTGAGGTGGCCCCGCAGGTTGCCCGGTTCGGATCAACACTTAGAGAAGTACTGGCCCAAGGGGGTTAAATAAATATGACCCTCGAGAGCGTGACACCAAAGGGAAAAGTAATATGTGGTGGTGGCAAATGTAAAAAACCAAGGTTGGGCCTTGCTGGAGGAGTTTTATTCAAACGAACTGTCAAGGGGGTCCCATAACCCCAACCGCGTTAGGAACGCAACATCAAGGAACATAACACTGGTATGACGGAAACTAGGGTGACAAGAATGGAACAAAACAACAGGCATAAGGCCAAACCTTCCACCCTTTACCAAGTATATAGATGCATTAAAATTAAACAATAGATAATATGATATCCCAACATATCCATGTTCCAACATGGAACAAACTTCAACTTCACCTGCAACTAACAATGCTATAAGAGGGGCTGAGCAAAGCGGTAACTTAGCCAAACAATGGTTTGCTAGGAAGGTGGGTTAGAGGCTTGACATGGCAATATAGGAGGCATGACATAACACATGGTAGGTAGCGCGACCTAGCGATAGAACGAACAACTAGCAAGCAAAGATAGAAGTGATATCGAGGGTAATGGTCATCTTGCTTGAGATCCCGCAAGGAAGAAGAACGAGTCCATGATGAACACAAACGGACGTAGATGAACGAATCCTCACAAACGCAACGTTACCGGAACTATCAAGAAGAAGCAACACCGGAAAGAAACAAACAACATGGTAAACCAACAAGCATAATCAGGGCATGATGCACAGTCAAGTATGATGCATGTCCGGTTTAATGCATGGCATGGCAAAGTGCACAAACAACACTACAAATTATGTGGAGCTCCATGTAACAAGTTGCATATTGATGAAACACCACATTTGATTACTTAGTTCACTCACGTTTAAGTACCCAACAAAATTAAATGTTCTTAACATGGCAAGAGGTGAAGCATGCGTAAATTACACAGTTAGGCATTTTAAATGAGGCCGGAAGCAACAACAATAAATTCGGAAAATCCCCATATGCATATTTAGCAATCTAATGGAAAAACAACAATTTTAAACATTTTAAATGTTATAATCATGATGCGGATGACATGTGCAAGTTTTATGTAATTTTTGTTAAAAATTGACATGAACATGATATGAAGCGTTTGGTCGCCATGACGGAATGAAAAGGGGTGCCATGGCGGCGAATCCGAAAATGATGCCACGGCAACATATCGGTTCCGGTGACTCGATTGAGATACCGATGCAAAAGAGAAGTGTGCGGATGTGTGGAACACACAAGAGATGGTGGGGTGCTCCCAGTTATCGGGTTCCCACGGGTCGCCGACGGTGTCAAACGAGGGAACAACTAACATTTACGGACGGATACAACATCCAAACATGCATATCATACAACACATGCATTTGTCCACGGGTCATCGTCTCAACGGTTATACCTTCGAAGCGTGCCTTTTCGGAATGGATCAAGTTTGTAGTGGAAGTAGTGGTACACAACGACGGTAGTTATACACGGGTCGTAGAGGAACTTGAGGGGTCTGAGGTCTCCAGCGTAGTGGTACACATTTCGTAGACGTTAGGGGTCGTCGGTAGAGGGACTTGTCGCATCACCGGATGTAGTCGACCTTGGCGTATCCGAAGGTGTACTTGTGGTCTTGAGGGTCGACGGTAGCCGTTCATGTGACGGCCTTGAAGGTTTTAGAGGGGTAGTCTCGGTATTAGCAACGTAGTCATACAAGAGCATCGTCGGACTTGTCGAGTCCAAACTCTTTGAGGGCCGTTGTGGTACTTGGCGCTTGCGGTGTGTTGCTTGGGGAAACCAGGGGTATTTGACGAATCCACGCCAACGGTGCTTGTTCGGGCCTCGGTCCTTGCGAAGGTGTACTTGGCGAAAATCTCGGAGATGGTATTTGGTGTGGATCTGCCTCGAAACGGCAAAAAGGCAGAGGATGACCCGCTGAGATGTCGTGCGGCAGCAGCATGACAAAGGCACGGAGACCTCCAGCTGGACTGTCACGCCCCGAGACCGATGTGCTACGTGTCCTCCAGTTATTCGTTGTTGTTTCCTTGTCATTGCTTGCGTGTCATTCATTGCATATCATGTCATCATGTGTATTTCATTTGCATACATGTTCGTCTTATGCATCCGAGCATTTTTCCCGTTGTCCGTTTTGCATTCCGGCGCTCCTATCTCCTCCGGTGGTCATTTCTACCTTCTTTTCATGTGTGGGGATTAAACATTTCCGGATTGGACCGAGACTCTCCAAGCGTCCTTGGTTTACTACCGGTAGAGCGCCTGTCAAGTTTCGTACCATTTGGACTTCGTTTGATACTCCAACGGTTAACCGAGGGACCGAAAAGGCCTCGTGTGTGTTGCAGTTCAACACCCTTCCAAAGTGGCCCAAAACCCACTTGAACCTCCTCCATCATCTCGGTCGTTCGATCACCATCGCGTGGCCGAAAACCGCACCTCATTTGGACTCTCCTAGCTCCCTCTATGCCTATATAAAGATCCCCCCACGAAAATCCCGGGTCTTCCCCTTCCTCTAACCCTAAATTTTCCTCGCGCCGCGCCGGACATGTCCGAACCCGGCCGGACAGACCCGCCGCCGCCGCCCACGCCAATGACCTCCCACCACGTGCCACGCCGCCGCCCCACCACCGCCGCGGCCCGGAGAGCCCGGATCGGGCCCTCCCGGCCCATCTCCCCGCGCGCCGCCTGCTCCCTTGCTCCGCCGCCCGCAGCACCCGTCTGGCTCCGCCGCCTTCCGTGCCGACGAGCGCCGTCCTCCGCGCCGGCGAGCGCCGTTCCCCGCGCCGCGCCGTCCTCGCCGCAGTTTGGCCTCCTTGTCGAGCGCCGCCACCGCCATGCGCCGCCATCGCCGGTGCTGAGCTCCCCCCGGCAAGCTCCTTCCTCTCCCCGCTGCTCCGGCCACCTCCCTCGTCTCCAGCGACCCGACTCCGGCGAACTGCTATAGTAACGGCGAGATCCGGATCTGGATCTGGATCGGGTTGACTTTCCCCTTCCGAAACCCTAATTATTTTGCCATGTTCATCATGCTATATCTCCGCATCCGTAGCTCTGTTTTGGGCGTATAACATATCAAAATGTTTGTCTCAAAGAGCACATCATTTCATCTCATTGCATCATTTTCATTTGAGTTCATCTTGATGCCCGAAATGCTGTTGGAAGATTGCTATTTGAGTTAATTGTCAGATCTGCTGCTCCTAATAGCTATTTGTCATTTTTGCCATGATTAATGTGTGCATGATATGCCCCTGAGCTCTACATGTATTTTGTTATATGCTTTGCCATCTATCCAGAGGTGCAACCCATGTATTTTTGTGATGTGTGTGGTGACTAGCACAAGCTTGCAAAGTGGAGCATTCGTTAATGGTGATTTCAGGGACTTAGCATTTCCACTAAGTCCTTGATCTGTTTATCTCAATATGCCATATGTTCATGTTGTTTCCTAGTGATCCGTGCCTCTTTTGAGGATGATCAGTAAGGATGTTTTGTTAATATTGTAGTGCTCTATCCATCCATGTCTTTGTTTGCAATTATGGAGCACCCCAGCTTGAGTCAATCGAGCTCTACTTTTTTCATTTCGTGAATCTGGGCAGATTGTCTACTTGTTAGCGATTTTGCCAAGGATGTTGTAATTGATCCGTGCATGCTATGTTATTGTTCTTGCCATGTCTAGCTTGTATAATTTGTATTCTTGATGGGTGCATGCTTAGATTGTCATGACATGCTCTGTAGTGAGTGCATCGAGCTCGTAAACATGCCTACTTGATATCTGATTTGGATGCTCCAGTTTTTCACCAAGTCTGAGATCTGATTATGTTTTTTCCATGTTCGCATGCTTGCAAATGTATTTTCTGATCCCTTTTGGCTCAAGGTCACTAAGGGACTTTTGTTAAGATCTTTGCGTAGCTCCATGCCATGCTTTACTTTGCCATGTTCAGGTCTTGTAGCATATTGTTTTCATGCTCCAAAGTGTGCTACCTGATCTGAAGGTCCAGACAAGTGTTAATTTCACTAAGTCTGAAATCTGTTTACCAAATGCATTTTTTCCATGCATGTTTGAGCCTGTTAATGGATGAATTGGTTGTAGCTCAGTGCTAGTCGTTTGTTAAGCATCATGAATGGATCCCTGCTATGTATTTTGTTGCCATGTTTGGGTGCTGTATCATGTTCATCTTGTTGCATTTAGATGACTACTTGCTATAAATCGCAGAACATGGTCATATTTGAATTGCTTGTCATTTCCAAACCGTAACTCCGATTCCGGCGTTCTTTATATTGTTTTCAAGCGATTTCATCTCACCTTTCCAGTGACACACATGGATTTCCATGTTGAGGCCAGGTTCAATCATTCCTTGTCAAATCATGCATATGCATCACATGTCACATCTCGCATATCATACCATGTTCATGTGTGGTTTGTTTACTATGTTGTGTGCTTCTTTCCGGTGTTTGCTTCTTCGGGTTGGTTCCGGTAACGTCGCATTTGTGAGGACCCGTTCGTCTACATCCGTTTGTCTTCTTCATGGACTCGTTGTTCTTCCTTGCGGGATTTCAGGCAAGATGATCATACCCTCAAAATCACTTCTATGTTTGCTTGCTAGTTGCTCACTCTTTTGCTATGCCTATGCTGCGATACCTACCACTTGCTTATCATGCCTCCCATATTGTTGAAGCAAGCCTCTAACCCACCTTGTCCTAGCAAACCGTTGTTTGGCTATGTTACCGCGTTGCTCAGCCCCTCTTATAGCGTTGTTAGTTGCAGGTGAAGATTGAAGTATGTTCCTTGTTGGAACATGGAGTTGTTTTTCCTTGTTGGAACATGTTTACTTGTTAGGATATCACTATATATCTTATTTAATTAATGCATCTATATACTTGGTAAAGGGTGGAAGGCTCGGCCTTATGCCTGGTGTTTTGTTCCACTCTTGCCGCCCTAGTTTCCGTCATATCGGTGTTATGTTCCCGGATTTTGCGTTCCTTACACGGTTGGGTAATAATGGGAACCCCTTGACAGTTCGCCTTGAGTAAAACTCTTCCAGCAATGCCCAACATTGGTTTTACCATTCGCCACAAAGCCTTTTCTTTTCCCTTGGGGGTCGCGCGCCCAAGGCTCATCATTATTTTAACCCCCCCCCCCCGAGCCAGTTCTCCTCTGAGTGTTGGTCCAACCAAGCGATGTCCGGGGCTACCAGGGGCAACTCTAGGCTGGCCTACCCGACGTCTTGCTCATCCGGTGTGCCCTGAGAACGAGATATGTGTAGCTCCTATCGGGATTTGTCGGCACATCTGGGTGGTGTTGCTGGATTTGTTTTAACTTGTCGAAGTGTCTTATAGAACCGAGATACCGAGTCTGGTCGGAATATCTCGGGAGGAGGTCTATTCCTTCGTTGACCGTGAGAGCTTGTCATGGGCTAAGTTGGGACAACCCTGCAGGGTTTTGAACTTTCGAAAGACGTGCCCGCAGTTATGGGCAGATGGGAATTTGTTAATGTCCGGTTGTAGATAACTTGAACCTTAACTTAATTAAAAATGAGTCAACTACGTGTGTAACCGTGATGGTCTCTTTCCGGCGGAGTCCGGGAAGTGAACACGGTGTTGGAGTTATGTTTGACGTAGGTTGTTCTAGGATCACTTCTTGATCATAGTTTCTCGACCGTTCTTTGCCTTCTCTTCTCGCTCTCTTTTGCGTATGTTAGCCACCATATATGCTAGTCGCTTGCTGCAGCTCCACCTCATACCTTTACCTTACCCATAAGCTTAAATAGTCTTGATCACGTGGGTGCGAGATTGCTGAGTCCCCGTGGCTCACAGATACTTCCAAACCAGTTTGCAGGTGCCGATGAGCCCGTACAGATGACGCAACCAAGCTCAGGAGGAGCTCGATGAAGATCTTGTCCTTTGTGTTTTTTCGTACTAGTTGATCAGTAATGGAGCCCAGTTGGGGTCGATCGGGGACCTTGTCGCATTTGGGGTTCTTCTTTTGTTTTGGTTCCGTAGTCGGACCTTGATTGTATCTGTTTGATGTAATGCTTTATTCATGTAATTCTGTGAAGTGGCGATTGTAAGCCAACTATGTATCCCTTTCCCTTATGTATTGCATGGGTTGTGTGAAGATTACCTCACTTGCGACATTGCTTTCAATGCGGTTATGCCTCTAAGTCGTGCTTCGACACGTGGGAGATATAGCCGCATCGAGGGCGTTACATGGACGCGGTCAGGGCAGAAGGGAGCTCAGGGAGGTGACGCGGTGAATAGGTCGGGCGCGCCTGCGAGGACGGGCAGCTAGGCCATCGAGGAAGCAGCACGATCGCCTTGGCGTGCTGAGGTTGCTGGCGGCCTGAGCGAGCGATGTAGAGGAGGCCCGAGGCGAAGCAGGGGCGGCAACGTGGAGCTTGACGGCGAGGACTTGGAGCGCGAACGGATCTCCGGGGCGGAGGAGCTTGAGCGCGGGGCAGCGACGTGGTGTTCCACTCCTGCTGGTGCTCCTCCGACGAGGAGAGTTGGCGGCGGGGACGAGGTGGCGTAGGGTCGGGCAAGGAGCCCTGGCGGCGGCACTAGGAGGGGGGTGAGTAAGCCTGTTAATAGTTTATCATCCAGACTAAAGCCATCCCAAATCAGGTGACTACACAGGCAGCATCCAAACCAACTCGATCCAACAAAATTCTACTTGAATCCAAACCAAACCAATCTGTACTTGCTTTTCACCCAACCCAATCCAAACCGGTTCCATTTTTGGACTGAATCTATAGATTGAAACCATGGACAAGTCCATATACGCAGGTGTCTGAATTGCATCTAGCCATCTAGCAATCTTTCTACAGGAAGCGGTGAAGGAAACACCAGGGAGGTAGGACCTGTAGGCGGAGCTCTGGATGTCGATGAGGAGACGAAACCCGCAGCGATGGAGACGACTAAAAAGTTGAAACCAATGGCGGCGACGGAGACAGACTCGAGCTCGATGGCGGCGGCCACGACTAGAGCCTTGGGACGTTAGAGGCAATTTAAATCAGGCAGCTTCAAGGGTTAGAAAACTGGAGGAGAGACGAGCTGGCAGTCGGACTCCAGCCAGTGGCGGCTACGGCCGACGGCCCGGTGGCCCCTAATCGCATGGCATGGCAATGACCGTCAAGGCTGGAGGCGTTGGTCTCGTACAGTTTTGGTCGAGAGACCGGTTTCCATCTTCGAGTTGAAACTGTTTGAGACCAATTTATACGTGTCCAAATTGAACCAGATTAATCCATAATACCTAAAGCCCAAACCAAACCAGATTATTTTAGAGGCTCAGCCCATTTAAACCCATCCAAAGACCATCCGATTGAGAAACCAAATTGAAACTGCGGTTCCAATCCAAACCGTTCCCAGGTTTAGGGGTGAGGGGATCAGAACGAGGCGTGGGTGGTGGGTGGCTCCAGGGGCAGCGCTAGCCGTCGGTAGAGAGGGGCGAGGGAACGAGAGGATGCAGCGAGAGGGAGGGTCTAGAGGGGATCGGGGCCGGGGACTGCTGCGCGTGCGTTGGCGGTGCTAGAGGAGGAGACGAGGGAGAGTGGGGGTCGAGGGAATCGGGCTAGGGTTAGGCAGGAGTGGCCTAGGGGTTGGATGGGCTGGCCTGGGTTCTGGCCCATTTCGGAGGGAACTGGAAAAGGCCGAGAGGCCTGCTCGGCTGAACAAAAGAAAGAAAAAGAAGGGGTTTTCTTTTCCATAAATTAGAAAAGAAATAGGAAAAGAAAAGAGGAGGCAGGGGATTTATATGGAGGACCAAACAATCTAAATTGCCGGAGATGGCATGCAAGTACTTTGACATATTACCAAAGCTCCACAACTAGATTTGAGTAAAGGAAGAAAGATCAAGGATTTAAATATTTGGGAACAAAAGGGATTTAAAATGCAAGTTTGTTTTGGGTTGATTCCAAATAAATGGAATACTTTGTTATAGCTCCCTAGATATTGGGAGGATAAGTTATAAAGAGAATTCACCATGTGCATTCCCTCGATTTAAATGGATCAGAGATCCACAAAGTTTATTTATTGGAGTTGCAGAAAAATTAAAGAGATGAAGCCTGATGACATGATGCAATGCAAATGATGCTATGATGAAATGCAGCAAGCAAATAAAACACAGCTGACACGCAAAACATGGAAGGCATCTGGAGCGTCGGTCTTGGTGCGTCACACTCAAGAACAAAAGTAACTACTCCCATTGCTGGGAACACAGTAATTTCAAAAAAAATCCTACGCACACGCAAGATCCATCTAGGTGATGCATAGCGATGAGAGGGGAGAGTGTTGTCCACGTGCTCTCATAGACCATAAGCGGAAGCGTTATGACAACGCGGTTGATGTAGTCGTACGTCTTCATGATCCGACTGATCCTAGCACCGAAGGTACGGCACCTCTGCGATCTGCACACGTTCAGCTCGGTGACGTCCCACAGACTCTAGATCCAGCTGAGGTCGAGGGAGAGTATCTCAGCACGACGGCGTGATGACGGTGATGATGAAGTTACCGACGCAGGGCTTCGCCTAAGCTCTACAATGATATGACCGAGGTGGAAATCTGTGGAGGTGGGCACCGCACACGGCTAAAACAATCAACTTGTGTGTTCTAGGGTGCCCTCCTACCCACGTATATAAAGGAGGGAGGGGGAGGCCGGCCGGCCCTCCTTGGTGCGCCCCCAAGAGGGGTGAGGGAGTCCTGGATTAGGGGGTCTCGAGACAGTCGGACTATCTCTATGAAGATACAAGGTTGAAGACTTCGTCTCCTGTCCGGATGGGACTCTACTTGGCGTGGAAGGCAAGCTAGGAAATACGTATATGGATATCTCCTCCTTTGTAACCGACCTTGTGTAACCCTAACCCTCTCCGGTGTCTATATAAACCAAAAGGTTTTAGTCCATAGGACAACAATCACAACATACAATCATACCATAGGCTAGCTTCTAGGGTTTAGCCTCTCTGATCTCGTGGTAGATCTACTCTTGTAACACCCATATCATCAATATTAATCAAGCAGGACGTAGGGTTTTACCTCCATCAAGAGGGCCCGAACCTGGGTAGAACTTCATGTCCCTTGCCACCTGTTACCATCCGGCCTAGACGCACAGCTCAGGACCCCCTACCCGAGATCCGCCGGTTTTGACACCGACATTGGTGCTTTCATTGAGAGTTCCTCTGTGTCGTCGCCGTTAGGCTTGATGGCTCCTACTATCATAGATAGCGATGCGGTCTAGGGTGAGACTTTTCTCCCCGAACAGATCTTCATATTCGGCGGCTTTGCACTGCGGGCTAATTCGCTTGGCCATCTGGAGCAGATTGAAAGCTACGCCCCTGGCCATCAGGTCAGATTTGGAAGTTTGAATTACACGGCCAACATCCGTGGGGACTTGATCTTCGACGGATTCGAGCCACAGCCGGGCGCGCTGCACTGTCGCGATGGGTATAACCTAGCTCTGCCACCGGACGGTACCCCAGCAGCCGCACCCGCATCAGCTCCGACCCTTAGCTCGGAGCCAACTGCGCCAATCAAGGATGGGTCGCTAGACACCGCCTCAGGGGCTGCAGTCTCGACAGCGATCGAGCCAAACACTAGCATAATCCTCTGTGCAGCCCGTGACTCCAAGGGGCCGGACTCTCTTCGGACCCCGAACCATCCGCGTCCCTGCCAATCGAATCCGATTGGGCGCCGATCATGGAATTCACCGCCGCGGATATCTTTCAGCACCCGCCCTTCGGCGACATTCTGAATTCACTAAGGTCTCTCTCTTTGTCAGGAGAGCCCTAGCCGGATTAGGGCCAATAGGATTGGGATGCGGACGATGAAGAAATTCGACGCCCACCCACCACCCTCTTTGTAGCCACTGTCGATGATTTAACCGACATGCTCGACTTCGACTCTGAAGACATCGACGGTATGGACGACGATGTAGGAGACGAACATGAACCAGCACCTATAGGGCACTGGAAAGCCACCTCATCGTATGAAATATACATGGTGGATACACCCAATGAAGGCAATGGCGACGATATAGGGGAGGATGACCCCTCCAAGAAGCAACCCAAGCGCCGACGTCAGCGGCGCCGCTCTAAGTCCCGCCAAAGCAAAAGTGGTGATACCGGCATAGGAGATAATAACACTCCGGATAGCGCCGAAGACAACAACAATCCCCTCCAGCAAGATTTAGAGCAGGAGGATGAAGGAGCCAGCTCTCCTGAGAGAGCGGCTGGCGGAGAGGAGGAGGATGACAATTACATGCCCCCCTCCGAAGACGAGGCAAGCCTTGGCGACGATGAATTTGTCGTACCAGAGGATCCCGTCGAACAAGAGCGCTTCAAGCGCAGGCTTATGGCCACGGCAAATAGCATGAAGAAAAAGCAGCAGCAGCTTCAAGCTGATCAAGATCTGCTAGCTTACAAATGGACTGAAATCCTCGCGGCCGAGGAATATAAACTCGAGCGTCCCTCCAAGAGTTACCCAAGGCGCAGGTTACTACCCCGACTGGAGGAAGAAGCGTATGATACGGCTGATCGGCCACCTCGCCGCGATAGAGAGGCATTCCAGCCTAAAGCTCAGCCTCCACCCCAACGCCATCCAAATAAAAAGGCATGGGGAGATACGCCAGACCTGCAAGACATATTGGAGGACAAAGTAAAGCATTCAAGATCGATCTACGGATCACGAGGGCGCACCACTCTACGAGACGGTAAACGTCACGCCGGATACAGCAAAAGCAAATCCGGCCGGGCCGAACACAGCGGGCAGGACCCATTCGAGCTGCGTCGCAATATCGCCCAATACAGAGGTGCCACACACCCCTTATGCTTCACAGAGGAAGTAATGGAACATCAATTCCCAGAAGGTTTCAAACCTATAAACATTGAATCATAGGACGGCACAACAGATCCCGCTGTATGGATTGAGGACTTCCTCCTCCACATCCACAAGGCCCGCGGTGATGACTTACATTCCATCAAGTACCTCCCACTAAAACTCAAAGGACCAGCGCGACATTTGCTTAATAGCTTGCTAGCGGACTTCATTAGCTGTTGGGAAGATCTGGAAGCCGCATTCCTCGACAACTTTTAGGGCACTTATGTGCGACCACCAGACGCCGATGACTTGAGCCACATAATTCAGCAGCCAGAAGAATCGGCCAGGCAATTCTGGACTCGGTTCCTTACAAAGAAAAATCAAATCGTCGACTGTCTGCATGCGGAGGCCTTAGCGGCTTTCAAGCACAACATCTGAGACGAGTGGCTAGCCCGGCACCTTGGTCAGGAAAAGCCAAAATCTATGGCAGCTCTCACGACGCTCATGACCCGCTTTTGTGCGGGAGAAGACAGCTGGTTGGCTCGGAGTAATAACATATCAAAGAACCATGGTACCTCAGATACCAAGGACGGCAATAGCAGGTCACGTCGCAACAAGCATAAGCGCCGCATTAACAGTGAAAGTACTGAGGATACGGCAGTCAATGCCGGATTCAAAGGCTCTAAACCCGGTCAGCGGAAAAAGCCATTCCAACAAAGTATGTCGGGTCCGTCCAGCTTGGACCGTATACTCGATCGCTCATGTCAAATACACGGCACCCCAGACAAGCCAGCCAATCACACTAACAGGGATTGTTGGGTGTTCAAGCAGGCCGGCAAGTTAATTGCCGAAAACAAGGACAAGGGGCCGCATAGCGATGACGAGGAAGAACCCCGGAATCCGCACACTGGAGGATAGAAGAGGTTTCCCCCGCAAGTGCGGACGGTGAACATGATATACGCAACCCACATCCCCAAGAGGGAGTGGAAGCGTGCGCTCAGGGACGTATATGCGTTGGAGCCAGTCGCCCCAAAGTTCAACCCTTGGTCCTCCTGTCTGATCACCTTCAATCGCAGGGACCACCCCACTACTATCCGTCATGTCGGATTCGCCGCACTGGTCCTAGACCCAATCATCAACGGATTTCACCTCACTCGAGTCCTTATGGACGGCGGCAACAGCCTGAACCTGCTTTATCAGGACACAGTGCGCAAAATGGATATAGACCCCTCAAGGATCAAACCCACAAAAACGACCTTTAAGGGCGTCATTCCAGGCGTAGAGGCCCACTGCACAGGCTCAATTACACTGGAAGTGGTCTTCGGATCCCCGGATAACTTCCGAAGCGAAGAGTTAATCTTCGATATAGTCCCGTTCCGCAGTGGTTATCACGCGCTGCTCGGACGAACCACATTCGCTAGATTCAATGCGGTACCACATTATGCATACGTCAAGCTTAAGATGCCAGGACCTCGCGGAGTTATTACAGTCAATGGAAACACAGAGCGCTCTCTCCGAACAGAGGAGAACACCGCGGCCCTTGTAGCAGAAGCGCAAAGCAGCCTCTCAAGGCAATCTACCAGTTCGGCGTTTCAAAGCCCGGACACCTTCAAGCGCGCTCTGGGCAATCGGCAAATAGACCGCCTGGCGCGATTTGAGCTCACGTAGCAATACGGCGGCCACCCCAATCCCAGCCCAACAGCGTTATTAGTGCTGCGCGTACATAATTACGCATTAAAAATACCATGGGCACAGGTGGGGTGGGGGGCACAACTGCGGCACGCCCCAAAACGCGGTCTAAACCGCACTAGGGGCTTCCCGTTTGGTTATTTTTCTTTTTCTTTCAGGACTTTAATCTCTGGAAACACTGTCCGGCAGCTCTATTGCCGAACACATGATACAGCAACCAAGGAGGCACACAACTACATTATACAACGGAATTCCCAGGTTGATTACAGATTTCATATCATTCCTCAGCTCGCCCTTGGAAGGGACATAGTCCTACTCTTTTTCTTATTACACTATCTGTATCACTCTGCTTTAATGCAATTTTTTAATATACAATGCATGACATTACAACTATTATTGCTATTTTGTTATATATATATATGTGTGTGTGTGTGTGTGTGTGTGTGTTCATTAATGACGCCTTGCAACCGTACACTCTGGTACGGCCAATGCACCAGGGGATTACATACCCACAATATGGTGTGAAAAGTCCAACCACTTTCACAAGTGCGGCACCCCGAACTTATAGCATTATATGCATCAGCTCCGAATCATGTCTTTGGTCAAATGTTGGGTTTGCCCGGCTCCAATGTTTTGGTACCTTACGTTCCGCTCTATGAGCTAAGGTAGCGCTAGGAGAACTACTGCGATTGTGCCCCGGTTCTGCCGGGCCGAGCACCTCAGTAGAGAAAGCTAAAATTGACTGTCATGATAAGGCGAGAGACAGGTCGCTGTTCGGCGAGGTTTTTCGAGTCCGTAAAGACTTATGCCGCTTAGGGCGAGGGGCCGGCTCCGTCCGGCTTACAGGCGTGTATCGCGCCCCGAATTCGGCCTTCCAAATACCAGGGGCTTCACCGAAATTAAAAATTATAGAATTCTACGGCTAAGTGAGAGTGATAAACCATTATTAGTCCGGTTTCCTTGTTCGTTGTGCTGAGCACCTCCCTCGAAGGACCCAAACATGGGAACAAGAGTGCTCAGGTTTATCCCGAACACCCCAGCACTCGTGGCATGGGGGCAGAAGCCGAGGACTAGCCATCTCTCAGATTGGATAAACAGCCAAACAGAAGGTAATATTTTAAATTCACACAAGCGTTGCATAGTGAATGCGATACAAGTTTTTATACATACAGGACAAAATGAGCAAATCTCATTCAAATATTACATTTTGTGAACACTCATCCGCGATAAGACGGGCGCCCGGCAGAACACCCTCGTAGTACATCTCGGGGTGGCGGTGCTCCTTGCCCTCCGGCGGCCCCTCCTTGATCAGCTTCACAGCGTCTAGCTTGACCCACTGCGTTTTTACACAGGCGAAAGCCCGGCATGCACCTTCAATGCAAACTGATCGCTTGACGACCTCCAGCCGTGGGCAGGCATCCGCAAGCCGCCTCACCAGGCCGAAGAAGCTGTTCGAAAGGGCATCGCCAGGCCACAACCGGACTATGAAGCCCTTCATGGCCTGATCGGCCGCCTTATGTAGCTCGACCATCTGCTTTAGCTGGTCGCTCATTGGCACCGGATGTTCGGCCTCAGCATACTGAGACCAGAATAGCTTCTCCGCCGAGCTCCCGTCCTCGGCCTGGTAAAATTGCGCGGCATCGGACACACTACGGGGCAAATCTGCGAATGCTCCTAAAGAGCTCCGGATCCGGGTAAGTAATCGATAATTTACTTTTACATGCTTGCTTTGCATATAGAAAGCCTTACCCGCCGCTATCTTCTTCATCGCGTCAATCAGCTGAAAGGCCTTCTGGGCCTCGGCCTTGGCACTCTTCGCGCTCTCACGGGCCACGGCAAGCTCAGACTCTCGCGTCTTCAAGTCGAGCTCCAACACCTCGTGCTTCGTCACGAGAGCCTGGAGGTCTTGCTGCACCTCGCCCACCCAAGCCTCATGCCTCTCTCGCTTGGTGCGCTCCTTGGCTGCTGTCTCTTCGGCCTTGGTCAGTGCTTGCTTCAGGGTCGCCACCTCGGCCGTGGCCCCTGGCCAAACATACAATGATCCTGTCATTCTGCAATCGCGTCCTTTCTTATATATACATATATCTATAGACGGGGTATTACTTACCCTCGTTCTCCTCGAGATGCCTCTTGACAAGGCTGAGCTCTTTCTTGGACCCATCGAGGTCCTGCTTCAGTACGGCGAACTCCGCAGTTAGTATGGTGGACGCCAGCAGAGAAGCCTGCATATGCATATTGACATACTTATATTAGACTCCTGCGATATTATTTGATCCTCTGTTCGGCTTTTCTTTGCGAACACCGAACAAAGCATTAGGGGCTACTGTCTATGTGGTAATACTTCTACTACATTTTAAAACACTTACCTCGAAGCCTGTTAGAAGGCCAGTACAGGTTTCAGTCAATCCGCTCTTAGCGGACTGAACCTTCTGGATCACCGCACTCATGATAGTGCGGTGCTCCTCCTCGATGGAAGCGCTGCGAAGCGCTTCCAACAGATTGTCCGGCGCCTCTGGATGGACAGAGGTCACCGGCACAGCCGTCTCACCCCTCTTAGAAGGAGACAGCCTGCCCGAGCCCGGAACCGCCGGAGGTTCCGGCGCGGTGTTCGGCTGAGGGCCGAACTCAGAGCTCTCAGGGGCCCCGTCCCCTCTGCTCCCGGAGTCCGTAAGGTCGCCTTGAGGCGCCTCCGGGACTGTCTCCCCTCAATCTGGTGCCTCTTGAGACAACACCTCGTCGTCGTCGGCAGGATGAGGGGAGGTGGCAGTCGGGACTGGATCGCTATCCATGTCCGACGAACCCAGGGAGCCGTCCGATGATACCTCGATATTGGCTCATGGAGGCATGCGTAATTATGTTCGGCGATTAGGGAAAGCAATGCGACAAAGGAATCCTATGGGTTACTTTGGTATCTGAATACTTACGATCTCCCCTGGGGCTTGGCCCTGGGCAACCACTCGTATTCACTTTCGTCGGTGGCGGTGGAGCTGTCCGGAAGGAGAGTCCTTCCCTTCTTGGACCCTCCGGCCTCCCCAGTTGGAGCGGCCTTCCTTTTCTTGTCTCCCCCAGTCGGTGGGGGAGCCTCTTCTTCCTCTTCCTCGTCTTCGGGGGAAGAGTGCGCCGCAGAGTCATTGGACGGTGAGTTCAACGACGCCTGGCGTCGGGAACTCTTTCGAACTCCCTTGGCCTTCTTGGTCTTCTCCGGCACATTACAAGGGGCCGGAGTCAACATCTTCGCCAGAAGGGCGTCTGCAGGGCCTTCGGGAAAGGGAGCTGGACAGTCGATTTGTCCGGCCATCTTCTGCCAGTCCTGTTAATGGCACGGGAGTTTAGATCCCGCATAGAGTCAATCTATATAAAAACAAGTATCCTCTGAAAGGTAAAACAACTTACCGCGCTGGCTTGCCGCTTCGCGCTGAATCCGCGATCCTCAGTAATGGGGGGAGGGACCTCGGCGCTCTTGAACAGCACCCTCCAGGCATCTTCATGAGTCATGTCGAAGAGCCTGTTCAGAGTTCGGTGCTGCACCGGATTGAACTCCCACAAGGTGAACTCCCGTTGTTGGCACGGGAGTATCCGGCGGATGAGCATAACCTGGACTATGTTGACGAGCTTGAGCTTCTTGTCCACCATGTTTTGAATACATGTCTGGAGTCCGGTCAGCTCTTTTGAATTACCCCTGGACAGGCCCTTCTCCTTCCAGGAGGTGAGCCGCATGGGGGTGCTAGATTAGAACTCGGGGGCCGCTACCCATGCGGGGTCGTGCGGCTCGGTGATATAGAACCACCCCGATTGCCACCCCTTTATGGTTTCACAAAGGAGCCCTCGAGCCATGTTATGTTGGGCATCTTGCCCACCATGGTGCATCCACACTCCGCCTGGCGGCCGCCCACCACCTTCGGCTTGACGTTGAAGGTCTTCAACCATAGGCCGAAGTGGGGCTTGATGCGGAGAAAGGCCTCGCACATGACAATAAACGTCGAGATGTTGAGGATGAAGTTCGGGGCCAGATCGTGGAAATCCATGCCGTAATAGAACATGAGCCCCCGGACGAAGGGATGGAGAGGGAATCCCAGTCCGCGGAAGAAATGGGTGAGGAATACAACCCTCTCATGGGGCCTGGGGGTGGGGATGAGTTGCCCCTCATCTGGGAGCCGGTGCGCGATGTCGTCGGGCAGGTATCCGGTTCTCCTCAGTTTCTTGACGTCTCCCTCCATGACGGAGGAGACCATCCACTTGCCTCCCGCTCCGGACATGGTTGGAGAAGGTTGAGATGGAAGTGAGGACTTGGGCGCTAGAGCTTGAGTGTGCGGGAGCGGATGAGCAGAGGAGGAAGAAGGCGTGGATAGAAAGGTGAATCCTTATCCCTTTATATGGGCGGACAAAACTAAGCGTCCCCACTTGCCTGGTAAAACTCGCTTATCCCCCATGCGCCATAATTGATGGCGCGGTTGGGTTACCCACGCCCGTATTGATGAGAATCCCGTAATAAGGGGACACGATCTCTGCTCTGACAAGACGTGTTGAAAAACTGCCTCGCGTTATGTGCGGGGCTGGTTAAAAGAAACGGTTCGAATAATCACCGGGCCATGACGTAACGTCATGTTGCCAAAACAAGCTAGCGAATTAGATCTGCGAAAACGTTATTCGCTCTACGGTGGAATGTGGAACTTATTTTGCAGGGTTAGACACTATCCTCGTATTCAAATTCTTCTATGATGTATTCGGAGAAGGAACCCGCCTTGCAATGCCGAAGACAATACTGCGCGCCAGGCTAATCATCATTGAAGCCTGGTTCAGGGGCTACTCAGGGAGTCCTGGATTAGGGGGTCTCCGGACAGCCAGACTATCTCCATTGGCCGGACTGTTAGACTATGAAGATATAAGATTGAAGACTTCGTCTCGTGTCCGGATGGGACTCTACTTGGCGTGGAAGGCAAGCTAGGCAATATGTATATGAATATCTCCTCCTTTGTAACCGACCTTGTGTAACCCTAACCCTCTTCGGTGTCTATATACACTGAAGGGTTTTAGTTCATAGGACAATAATCACAACATACAATCGTACCATAGGCTAGCTTCTAGGGTTTAGCCTCTCTGATCTCGTGGTAGATCTACTCTTGTAACACCCATATCATCAATATTAATCAAGCAGGACTTAGGGTTTTACCTCCATCAAGAGGGCCCGAACCTGGGTAAAACTTCGTGTCCCTTGCCTCCTATTACCATCCGGCCTAGATGCATAGTTCGGGACCCCCTACCCGAGATCCGCCGGTTTTGACACCATCAAGGGGAATCCTACTAGGACTCAATGTCCTAGTAGGTTTCCACCAAAAGGGAGAGAGGGGGAAGGAAGGAGAGGGAGAGGGGAAAGGAAGGAGAGGGAGAGGGGAAAGGAAAGGGGGGTGCCGCACCCCTTCCTAGTCCAATTCAGACTCAAGGGGGAGGGGGCGCGCGACCTACCCTGCCCGCCCCTCTCTCTCTCCACTAAGATCCCATTGAGGCCCATTAGTTCCCCCGGGGTTTCCGATAACCCTCCGACACTCTGGTTTTATTCAAAACTTCTCCGGAACACTTCTGGTGTCCAAACATATCCGTCCAATATATCAATCTTTATGTCTCGACCATTTCGATACTCCTCGTCATGTCCGTGGTCATATCCGGGACACCAAACTATCTTCGGTACATAAAAACACATAAATTCATAATACTGATCGTCGTCGAACGTTAAGCGTGCGGACCCTACGGGTTCAAGAACTATGTAGACATGACCGAGACTCATCTCTAGTCAATAACCAATAGCGGAACCAGGATGCTCATATTGGTTCCTACATATTCTACGAAGATCTTTATCGGTCAAACTGGATAGCAACATACGTTGTTCCCTTTGTCATCGGTATGTTACTTGCCCGAGATTCGATCGTCCGTATATCAATACCTAGTTCAATCTCGTTACCGGCAAGTCTCTTTACTCATTCCGTAATGCAACATCCTATAACTAACTCATTAGTCACATTGCTTGCAAGGCTTATAGTGATGTGCATTACTGAGAGGGCCCAGAGATACCTCTCCGGTACACGGAGTGACAAATCCTAATCTCGATGTATGCCAACTCAACAAACACCATCGGAGACACATGTAGAGCATCTTTATAGTCACCCAGGTACGTTGTGACGTTTGATAGCACACTAAGTGTTCCTCCGGTATTCGGGAGTTGCATAATCTCATAGTCATAGGAACATGTATAAGTTATGGATAAAGAAATAGCAATAAACTAAACGATCAAAGTGCTAAGCTAATGAATAGGTCAAGTCAATCACATCATTCTCTAATGATGTGATCTCGTTCATCAAATGACAACTCTTATCCATGGCTAGGAAACTTAACCATCTTTGATTAACGAGCTAGTCAAGTAGAAGCATACTAGTGACACTCATTTTGTCTATGTATTCACACATGTACTAAGTTTCTGGTTAATACAATTCTAGCATGAATAATAAACATTTATCATGATATAAGGAAATATGAATAACAACTTTATTATTGCCTCTAGGGCATATTTCCTTCAGACTCCCACTTGCACTAGAGTCAATAATCTATATTGCATTGTAATGATTCTAACACCCATGGAGTCTTGGTGCTGATCATGTTTTGCTCGTGAGAGAGGCTGAGTCAACGGGTCTGCAACATTCAGATCCGTGTGTATCTTGCAAATCTCTATGTCTCCCTCCTTGACTTGGTCGCGAATGGAATTGAAGCGTCTCTTGATGTGCTTGGTTCTCTTGTGATATCTCGATTCCTTTTCCAAGGCAATTGCACCAGTATTTTCACAAAAGATTTTCATTGGACCTGATGCACTATGTATGACACCTAGATCGGATATGAACTCCTTCATCCAGACTCCTTCATTTGCTGCTTTCAAAGCAACTATGTACTCCGCTTCACACGTAGATCCTGCCACGACGCTCTACTTGGAACTGCACCAACTGACAGCTCCACCATTCAATAAAAATACGTATCCGGTTTGTGACTTAGAGTCATCCGGATCAGTGTCAAAGCTTGCATCGACGTAACCGTTTACGACGAGCTCTTTTTCACCTCCATAAATGAGAAACATATCCTTAGTACTTTTCAAGTATTTCAGGATGTTCTTGACCGCTGTCCAGTGATCTACTCCTGGATTACTTTGGTACCTCCCTGCTAAACTAATAGCAAGGCACACATCAGGTCTGGTACACAGCATTGCATACATGATAGAACCTATGGCTGAAGCATAGGGAATGACTTTCATTTTATCTCTATCTTCTGCAGTGGTCAGGCATTGAGTCTAACTCAACTTCACACCTTGTAACACAGGCAAGAACCCTTTCTTTGTTTGATCCATTTTGAACTTCTTCAAAACTTTATCAAGGTATGTGCTTTGTGAAAGTCCAATTAAGCGGCTTGATCTATCTCTATAGATCTTGATGCCCAATATATAAGCAGCTTAACCGAGGTCTCTCATTGAAAAAATTCTTATTCAAGTATCCTTTTATGCTATTCTTAAATTCAGTATCATTTCCGATCAACAATATGTCATCTACATATAATATCATAAATGCTACAGAGCTCCCACTCACTTTCCTGTAAATACAGGCTATTCCAAAAGTCTGTATAAAACCATATGCTTTGATCACACCATCAAAGCGTATATTCCAACTCCGAGAGGCTTGCACCAGTCCATAAATGGATCACTGGAGCTTGCGCACTTTGTTAGCACCTTTTGTATCGACAAAACCTTCTGGTTGCATCATATACAACTCTTCTTTAAGATATCCATTAAGGAATGCAGTTTTGACATCCATTTGCCAACATGATTCGGACAGACTTAAGCACCGCTACGGGTGAGAAGGTCTCATCATAGTCAACTCCTTGAACTTGTCGAAAACCTTTTGCAACAAGTCGAGCTTTGTAATAGTAACATTACCGTCAGCGTCAGTCTTCTTCTTGAAGATCCATTTATTCTCTATGGCTTGCCGATCATCGGGAAAATCAACCAAAGTCCACACTTTGTTCTCATACATGGTCCCATCTCAGATTTCATGGCCTTAAGCCATTTTGCAGAATCTAGGCTCATCATCGCTTCCTCATAGTTTGTAGGTTCGTCATGGTCAAGTAACATGACCTCCAAAATAGGATTACCATACCACTCTGGTGCGGATCTTATTCTGGTTGACCTACGAGGTTCGGTAGTAACTTGATCAGAAGTTTCATGATCATCATCATTAGCTTCCTCACTTACTGATATTGGAATCACTGGAACTGATTTCTATGATGAACTACTTTCCAATAAGGGAGTAGGTACAATTACCTCGTCAAGTTCTACTTTCCTCCCACTCACTTCTTTCGATAGAAACTCCTTCTCTAGAAAGGATCCATTCTTAGCAACGAATATCTTGCCTTCGGATCTGTGATAGAAGGTGTACCCATAAGTTTCCTTTGGGTATCCTATGAAGACACATTTCTCCGATTTGGGTTCGAGCTTATCAGGTTGAAGCTTTTTCACATAAGCATCACAGCCCCAAACTTTAAGAAATGACAACTTGGGTTTCTTGCCAATCTACAGTTCCTAAGGTGTCATCTCAACGGATTTCGATGGTGCCCTATTTAATGTGAATGCAGCCGTCTCTAAAGCAAAACCCCAGAACGATAGCGGTAAATCAGTAAGAGACATCATAGATCGCACCATATTTAATAAAGTGCGGTTACGACATTCGGACACACCATTATGCCGTGGTGTTCCAGGTGGCGTGAGTTGCGAAACTATTTTGCATTGTTTCAAATGAAGACCAAACTCATAACTCAAATATTCACCTCCACGATCAGATCGTAGAAACTTAATTTTCTTGTTACGATGATTTTCCACTTCACACTAAAATTCTTTGAACTTTTCAAATCTTTCAGACTTATGTTTCATCAAGTAGATATACCCATATCTGCTCAAATCATCTATGAAGGTAAGAAAATAATGATACCCGCCGCGAGCATCAACACTCATCGGACCGCATACATCAGTATGTATTATTTCCAACAAGTCTGTTGCTCGCTCCATTGTTCCGGAGAATGGAGTCTTAGTTATCTTGCCCATGAGGCATGGTTCGCAAGGATCAAGTGATTCCAAAAGCCCATCAGCATGGAGTTTCTTCATGCTCTTTACACCAATATGACCTAAACGGCAATGCCACAAATAAGTTGCACTATTGACACGTCTCCGTCGTATCTACTTATCCAAACACTTTTGCCCTTGTTTTGGACTCTAACTTGCATGATTTGAATGGAACTAACCCGGACTGACGCTATTTTCAGCAGAATTGCCATGGTGTTATTTTTGTGCAGAAATAAAAGTTCTCGGAATGACCTGAAAATCAACGGAGATTATTTTTGGAATATATAAAAATACTGGAAGATGAATCCACGTTAGGGGGCCCACACCCTGTCCACGACGGTGGGGGGCTCGCCTCCCCCCTGGGCGCGCCCCCTGCCTCGTGGCCCCCTGACACTCCACCAACCTCAACTCCAAATCCATATATTCGTGTTCAGGGAGAAAAAAATCAGAGAGAAGGATTCATCACATTTTACGATACAGAGCCGCTGCCAAGCCCTAAACTCTCTCGGGAGGGCCGATCTGGAGTCCGTTCGGGGCTCCGGAGAGGGGAATCCATCGCCATCGTTATCATCAACCTTCCTCCATCACCAATTTCATGATGCTCACCGCCGTGCATGAGTAATTCCATCGTAGGCTTCCTGGACAGTGATGGGCTGGATGAGATTTATCATGTAATTGAGTTAGTTTTGTTAGGGTTTGATCCCTAGAATCCACTATGTTCTGAGATTGATCTTGCTATGAGTTTGCTATGCTTAATGCTTGTCACTAGGGCCTGAGTGTCATGATTTCAGATCTGAACCTATTATGTTTTCATGAATATATGCGAGATCTTGGTCCTATCTTGCAAGTCTATAGTCACCTATTATGTGTTATGATCCGTTAACCCTGAAGTGACAATAATCGGGATACTTACCGGTGATGACCGTATTTTGAGGAGTTCATGTATTCACTATGTGTTAATCCTTTGGTCTGGTACTCTATTAAAAGGAGGCCTTAATATCCCTTAGTTTCCAATAGGACCCCACTGCCACGGGAGGGTAGGATAACATGCCATGCAAGTTCTTTTCCATAAGCACGTATGACTATATTCGGAATACATGCCTACATTACATTGATGAACTGGAGCTAGTTCTGTGTCACCCTATGTTATAACTGTTGCATGGTTGATCGCATCCGACATAATTCTCCATCACCGATCCAATGCCTACGAGCTTTTCATATATTGTTCTTCGCTTATTTACTTTTCCATTGCTACTATTACAATCACTATAAAACCAAAACTGCTACCGTTACTTTTGCCACCGTTACCATTACTATCATATTACTTTGCTACTAAATACTTTGTTGCAGATATTAAGTTTCCAGGTGTGGTTGAATTGACAACTCAGCTGCTATTACTTGAGGATATTCTTTGGCTCCCCTTGTGTCGATTCAATAAATTTGGGTTGGATACTCTACCCTCAAAAACTATTGTGATTCCCAATACTTGTGGGTTACCAAGACTATTTTCTGGCGCCGTTGCCGGGGAGCATAGCTCTATTATTTGAGTCACTTGGGATTTATATCTGTTGATCACTATGAAGAACTTGAAATATCAAAGAACCAAGATTTTTCCCTCAACTACGAGGGGAGGTAAGGAACTGCCATCTAGCTCTGCACTTGATTCACCTTCTGTTTTGAGTAAACTTGCGACACCTACACATGCTATTGATTCTTATAGGTCGCATGTTATTGATGACGCCACTTCTTGCTTGATACTACTGTGCCACTAGGTGAATTTCTTGATGAACAACTTGCTAGGGCTAGAGAGAATGAAATTATTGAAACTGATAATATTGATGAAAGTGGTGATGAAGATTCTCCCCCTAGATATGAATTGCATGTTGTTCTTGAGGGTTATGTTATGGACGAAGAAACCGCTAGAGACTTTCTTGCTTACAATGATAGATCTGATCTTAAGAAGTTATTAGCTAAGCTTAAATAAAAGTCTTCGAATGCTAGAATGAAATATGACCCTTCTTTTGCTACTTCACCTATCTTTATTACTGATAAAGATAATCATTTCTCTGTTGACTAATGAAAATGATTGGACACTTCCTAAACCAACTCCTAAGCCAAGTCTAAAGAAAAGGGGTATTTTATTTCTCAGTCCTGAAGATATGCAAGAGGCAAAGACATCTATGAAAGAAAAAGGTATTAAAGCTGAAGATGTTAAGAATTTACCACCTATTGAAGAAATACATGGTCTTGATAACCCGACACAGGTAGTAGAGGTAAATTCTCTCTATAGATATGATAAAGCTGAAATCCCGTTTACTAAGTTTGATAGGCAATGCTTAGATGAGTTTGATAATTTTATTGTTAAACAAGAAAACTTCAATGCTTATGTTGGTATACAATTGAAATGCAATGCTGATATGCTTGAACACTTGAGTTATTATATGGCTAATGTTAAAGGTGAACTTAAACTTATTAGTAAACATGCTTCTATGGTTACCACTCAAGTAGAACAAATACTTAAAGCTCAGAATGATTTGCTCAATGAATTAAATGATAAGAAAAATGATAATGATGTTAGAGTTGTGACTAGAGGGGGTAAAATGACTCAGGAACCTTTGTATCCTGAGGGCCATCCTAAGAAAATTGAGCAAGATTCTCAGAGAATTAATGTTGATGCACCTAGTTCTTCTAAGAAGAAGAAAAAGAAAAATGATAGGACTTTGCATGCTTCTAGTGAACCTGTTGTAGACACACTGAAAATCCCAATGATATTTCTATTTATGATCCTGAAACACAATCTGGTAATGAATATGAACCTAGTGATAATGTTAATGATGATGTTCATGTTGATGCTCAACCTAGCAATGACAATGATGTAGAGATTGAACCTGCTGTTGATCCTGATAACCCACAATCAAAGAATCAATGTTATGATAAGAGAGACTTTGTTGCTAGGAAGCACGGTAAAGGAAGAGAACCATGTATTCAGAAACCCGTGCCCTTTCCTCCTAAACCATCCAAGAAAAAGGATGATGAGGATTTTGAGCGCTTTACTGAAATGATTAGACCTATCTTTTTGCATATGCGTTTGACTGATATGCTTAAATGAATCCTTATGCTAAATACATGAAGGATATTGTTACTAATAAGAGAAAGATACCGAAAGCTGAAATTTCCACCATGCTTGCTAATTACACTTTTAAGGGTGGAATACCAAAGAAACTTGGAGATCCAGGAGTACCAACTATACCATGCTCCATTAAAAGAAACTATGTTACAACTGCTTTATGTGATCTTAGAGCAGGTGTTTGTGTTATGCCTCTCTCTTTATATCGTAGACTTGATTTTAATAAGTTGACACCTACTGAAATATGTTTGCAAATGGCTGACAAATCAAGTGCTATACCAGTCGGTATTTGTGAGGATGTGCCTATTGTGGTTGCAAACGGTACTATTTTAACGGACTTTGTCATTCTTGATATTCCCGAGGACGATAGTATGTCTATTATTCTTGGAAGACCCTTTTTGAATACTACAGGGGCTGTTATTGATTGCAATAAAGACAATGTCACTTTTCATGTTAATGGTAATGAGCATACGGTACACTTTCCAAGGAAACAACCTCAGGTCCATAGTATCAATTCTATTGGAAATTTTTCAAATATTACTATTGGAGGTTTTGAATTTCCTCTTCCTACTGTCAAGAAGAAATATGATATTCTTATTGTTGGGGACATGCATATCCCCTTTGAGGTAACCTAGTGTTATTCGAAGATTCTCCGGTTTCATCTAATTCGAAAAGAGTTTGTTAACAAGACTTGATCAACCTTGTTAGTGGATTCCTTTTGATGAGCATGAGATGGATGAATTTAGAAAACACAACTCTCTGTACCCTCTTTTACTTTCAGTTATTTAGTTTAAATAAAGCAAAAATAGTATTTTCTGTCTGTTTTCTGAATTATCCATGCAATAAAAAATACCTTGAAAATAAAAGTTCTCCAAATGCCATGAAAATGAAATATGATTTTTTCTAGAATATTTGAGAATATCTGGTACTGAGAACACACCAGGGGGCCTCACCATGTGCCCACGAGGGTGGAGGGCGCGCCCTACCCCCTGGGCCCCGGGCCACGCCCCTGCCTCGTGGACCCCACGTGGGTCCCCTCCACTTATCCTTACACCCACACACTTCTTCTTGCTCTAGAAAGTCTCACTAGCCAGCTCAAACCCGACTTCTTGCTCATCTTGCTGCCATTTTCGATCTCCTTGCTCAAAGCTCCATTCACAAAACTGCTTTGGGGAATTGTTCTTTGGTATGTGACTCCTCCAATGGTCAAATTAGTTTTTGTTCTAGTGCTTTATTTATTGCAAAAATTTTCTGCTTAGGTGACCCTGTTCTTGAGCTTGCATGTCAAATTTATGCGGTCAAAAGTAGTTTTAATGCATGATACGGCCTCTAGGCACTTGTAGGAGTAGTTGCTATCAATTTTGTTGAGTTTCGTTCACTTTTATTTTGAGTTACTAAAAATTTCAGAAATTTTTCAGAGGAAGAAATATGTTTAGGAAAATGTACCAAGGTGGTTCCTCAAGGAAGCAAGGCCCAAGGCCCGCAATACGCGAGCCGAACAATGAACTACCAAGGGAGGCTCAAGTGCGGCCTTGTGACTGGCCGTCAGAAAATTACATGGTCCGGGCAGGAATTAAGGAGGAATTTGAACCATATGTGCGTAACGCTGATCTTGAGAGCTTCGAGGCAGATAAGTGCCGTCAGTACCTCTATTTAATTGATTCATTTGTGAGAAGGTTTAAATTTACATCATCACGCAATTCTCAAACTGTCCTATTTGATCTTTATGATAAATCTTATACCATGGACTTAGAAGATTTTAATACTGCTTGTAAACTCCCTCAGTGGGGTAATCTTGGTGAACCTCGCAAATCTGAATATAAAGACTTTCTTGCTAGTATCACTGTGGGGGAATCTAGAGAATTGACACAAGCTACCTTAGGGAGCATTCATTTTCTTGCCATACATTAGTTTGCTCTCTTTATAGGTAGATGCATAAACGGTAAGGACGAGGCATGTCACATGTGCGTTCCCGATCTTAGTGTTCTCAAGAGTGTTGTATTAGGAGATAGACAATATAACTTGGGGGCCATTGTTGCACGTAGGTTGCATAATAATAGTATTAATGGAGATTTCTTTGGTGGAATTTATGCAACCCGTTTAGCTAATTTTCTTGATATACCCATACGTGAATATGATATTGAGTTGCCTCCTGCTTATTTAGATTATGATGCTATGGTTCGTCATCAGTTTGTTGAGAGGAACGATCAGTTCCTCCAGTACCGACTAATCTTTGACAGGCGACGCACCTATCACATCGCTCTCCCTGCTCCTACTTTCTTTGACTTTCAGGAAAAAGGGAGATATGTTATAACCAGGGAGGAGGCGAACGAGTACGAGACGAGGACAGAGGCAGCTCGCCTCCAAGCTTCAGCACATCAAGCAATAGCCACTGCATCTCAGTACGACCCCAGCTACAACTTCGATCCATGGGCATAGACCAACTTAGGACAAAAGCCTAAGCTTGGGGGAGTACGTATTTCTCACCGACATTACATTCATGTTCACACACTCATGCTAGTTGTCGGTGCTCATACTTTTTCATTGTATCATCCATGCTAGTTTATTTTCTGTTTTAAGCTTTCTTCTTGTGTGTTTGATAAACCTTAAGAAAAACAAAAAAATTGGTTGTAGCTTTTAGCTAGTTTACTTTCCATGCCTGTAGTAGTAGTAATTAAAAAGAAAACCAAAAAAGATTTCTCGTTCTTCTTTTGCATGTTGGGAGCTTTCCCGTGTAAATAGTTTTATTTCTTTTCTTGTTCTTTTGGGTGAGTGGAGAAGACCATGATGAAAATGTTGAGTGGCTCTCATATGCATTATTGTTGATCTAACAAAGAGCCCATATTACCTTGTCTTCTCCCTTGAATTGAAAGCTTGCAGATTCCAGCTTAGTCCAATGCACATGCACTATTATTATTATCCACACTATTCGATCGTGCAAGTGAAAGGCAATAATGACGATATATGATGAACTGGTTGAGATGAGAAAAACTGGTATGAACTCGACCTCTCTTGTTTTTCTAAATATGATTAGTTCATCGTTCCTGATTCAGCCTATTATGAAAGAAACATGTTTGCAATGACAATTAGAGATTGTAGTTGCTTATGCCATGCTTAATTAGCTAGGAGTTTATAATGGTTTACCTTGCGTGCCAACATAATAATGTGGTATGATATGGTGGTATCCTCCTTTGAATGATTCGAGTGGCTTGACTTGGCACATGTTCACGCATGTAGTTGAAACAGAATCAACATAGCCTCTACGATATTTATGTTCATGGTGCATTATATCCTACTCATGCTTGCATTCGGTGTTGATTAATTTTAATGCATGTTCATGACTATTGTCGCTCTCTAGCTGGTCGCTTCTCAGTCTCTTTCTAGCCTTCACTTGTACCTAGCGGGAATACTGCTTGTGCATCCAATTCCATATGAGTCTACGATACCTTCCTATATACGATATCTACCTGTCGTTCCAAGTAAATTTGAATGTGCCAAACTCTAAACCTTCAAATAAACATTTTGTTTTGTATGCTCGAATAGCTCATGTATCAACTAGGGTTGTCTGTATCCTCCATTCTAGGCGGGTTATTCTCAAGAGGAGTGGACTCCGCTCCTCACTCACGAGAAAATGGCTGGTCACCGGGATGCCCAGTCCCATGCTCAAATCAAATCAAAATAATTGCAAACAAAACTCCCCCAGGATTGTTGTTAGTTGGAGGCACCCGTTGTTTCAGGCAAGCCATGGATTGCTGATTGTTGGTGGTGGGGGAGTATAAACTTTACCATTCTGCTTGGGAACCGCATATAATCTGTGTAGCATGGAAGATATTGAGATCTCTCGGTTGTTAGGTTGACAATGAAAGTACATCGCTCAAAATATTATGCATATCTATTTCAAAACAGAGCTCTGTCGCCTCTACAAATCCCCGCTTCCCTCTGCGAAGGGCCTATCCATTTACTTTTATGTTGAGTCATCATCCTCTTATTAAAAAGCACCAGTTGGAGAGCACAGCTGTCATTTGCATTCATTACTATTAATTTACATTGAGTATGACTATGACTGGATCCCTTTTACCACGAATTACAATTTTTAGTCATTCCTTGATCTTTAAAGGTGCTCTGCATTTATGTTTTGCGGTCTCAGAAAGGGCTAGCGAGATACCATCTTGTTATATCATATTATGATTGCTTTGAGAAAGTGTTGTCATCCGAGATTTATTATTATTGCTCGCTAGTTGATTATGCCATTGATATGAGTAAAAATGAGACCTAAATGCTATTGTGAATATGGTTAGTTCATAATCTTTGCTGAAAACTTGAATGCTGGATTCACATATTTACAAGAACAAGAGCAAACAGAGTTTGTAAAAGTTTTTCTTTATCACTTTCAGTTTATCAACTGAATTGCTTGAGGCAAGCAAAGGTTTAAGCTTGGGGGAGTTGATACATCTCCGTCATATCTACCTTTCCAAACACTTTTGCCCTTGTTTTGGACTCTAACTTGCATGATTTGAATGGAACTAACCCGGACTGATGCTGTTTTTAGCAGAATTGCCATGGTGTTATTTTTGTGCAGAAATAGAAGTTCTCGGAATGACCTGAAAATCAACGGAGATTATTTTAGGAATATATTAAAAATACTAGAAGAAGAATCCACGTCAGGGGGCCCACACCCTGTCCACGAGGGTGGGGCGCATCCCCCCTGCCTCATGGGCCCCCTGACGCTCCACCGACCTCAACTCCAACTCCATTTATTCGTGTTCGGGGAGAAAAAAATCAGAGAGAATAATTCATCACGTTTTACGATACAGAGCCGCTGTCAAGCCCTAAACTCTCTCGGGAGGGCTGATCTGGAGTCAGTTTGGGGCTCCGGAGGGGAATCCGTTACCATCGTCATCATCAACCTTCCTCCATCACCAATTTCATGATGCTCACCGCCTTGCATGAGTAATTCCATCGTAGGCTTGCTGGACGGTGATGGGTTGGATGAGATTTATCATGTAATCGATTTAGTTTTGTTAAGGATTGATCCCTAGTATCCACTATGTTCTGAGATTGATGTTTCTATGACTTTGCTATGCTTCACTAGGGCCCGAGTGCCATGATTTCAGATTTGAACCTATTATGTTTTCATGAATATATGTGAGTTCTTGATCCTATCTTGCAGGTCTGTAGTCACCTATTATGTGTTATGATCCATTAACCCCGAAGTGACAATAATCAGGATACTTACCGGTGATGATCGTAGTTTGAGGAGTTCATGTATTCACTATGTGTTAATGCTTTCGTCCGGTACTCTATTAAAAGGAGGCCTTAATATCCCTTAGTTTCCAATAGGACCCCGCTACCACGGGAGGGTAGGAAAAAAGATGTCATGCAAGTTATTTTCCATAAGCACGTATGACTATATTCCGAATACATGCCTACATAACATTGATGAACTAGAGCTAGTTCTGTGTCACCCTATTCTATAACTGTTGCATGGTTGGTCGCATCCGACATAATTCTCCATCACCGGTCCAATGCCTACGAGTTTTTCATATATTGTTTTTCGCTTATTTACTTTTCCGTTGCTACTGTTGCAATCACTATAAAACCAAAACTGCTACCGTTACTTTTCCACTGTTACCATTACTATCATATTACTTTGCTACTAAATACCTTGCTGCAGATATTAAGTTTCCAGGTGTGGTTGAATTGACATCTCAGCTGCTAATACTTGAGAATATTCTTTGTGAAAGGATCAATATAGTTGACTATTGGGGGTGAATAGGCAACTAACAATTTTTAGCTTTTCTTTACCAAATTAAACTTTGCATCAAAGTAGGTTGTCTAGATGTGCAACTAGGTGAGCAACCTATATGATGCAACAACAACAACAAGCACACAAGCAAGCAAGGGAAATAACACAAATAAGCTTGCACAAGTAAAGGTACGATATAACCAAGAGTGGAGCCGGTGAAGACGAGGATGTGTTACCAAAGTTCCTTCCTTTTGAGGGGAAGTACATCTCCGTTTGAGCGGTGTGGAGGCACAATGCTCCCCAAGAAGCCACTAGGGCCACCGTATTCTCCTCACGCCCTCACACAATGCGAAATGCCGTGATTCCACTATTGGTGCCCTTGGAGGCGGCGACCGGACCTTTATAAACAAGGTTGGGGCAATCTCCACAACTTAATCGGAGGCTCCCAACAACACCATGAAGCTTCACCATAATGGAATATGGCTCCACAGTGTCCTCAACCATCTAGGGTGCTCAAACACCCTAGAGTAACAAGATCCACTAGGGATTAGTGGGGGAATCAAATTTCTCTTGGAGGAAGTGTTGATCGGGGCCTTCTCAACCAATCCCGAGCAAATCAACAAGTTTGATTGGCTAGGGAGGGAGATCGGGCGAAAATGGAGCTTGGAGAAACAATGGAGCTTTAGGGGAAGAGGTGAATCAACTTTGGAGAAGAAAACTCCTTTTAAAGGGGGGGAGGAACAATCCAACCGTTACCCCCCAAAACAGCCCCGCAGAGGGCAGTACTACCGCAAGGGGCAGCTGTACTGCCACTGGGACCAGCGGTACTACCACTCCCCCTCGCGGTACTGCCGTGCAGTCTGGGAGGGCTAGCGTATGAGCAGGAGTCAAACCCAGTGCGGTACTGCCGCGGTGGTAGGGCGGTACTACCGCTCTCGAGCGGTACTACCGCGTCTACTGCCGCTGCTTAGTGCCGCACAATCCGACACGAGAGGTGACCCCCTCGAGTCGACGCGGTAGGAGCCTGGTACTGCAGCGGTACTATGGTTGAGGACCCATAGGCGGTACTCCTGCTGGCACCGCGGTACTACCACTGGGACCAAAGCATACTCATAAAACAGGGAATGAAACCCCCATCGAAGCGGGAAGGCTCAAAGGGTGTGAAAAGGACGTGTATGTGTATATTCCTCCCTAGCCTTACCAAAGTGGACCCCCTCATGAAAATACGGTGACTCCTACGAAACAATTCCACCAAAACAGAAATGAAAGAGCTACACCATCTTGATTAAAACTCCGAGGGGAACAATCATCTCGTGCCAAAGGATGAATCTCTGAAACGCTTAAAGCACACGATTAGTCTACAAACATGTTGTCATCAATCACCAAAACACCTTAGGGATAAATATGCCCTTACAATCTCCCCCTTTTTGGTGGATTGATGACAAAACAGGATTTGCACAAAAGGGAAAAAATAGGACATAAGCAAACCCCCCATCTCTAAAATATAGACGGGCTCCCCCTAGATGTGTGCTATCTTGAAAAGTTCTTTGGACTACATGGCGCACAAACTAGGATCAACACTCCCCCTATGAGGGAGTGTTGGATTAGGGGGTCTCCGGACAGTCGGACTATATCCTTTGGCCGGACTGTTAGACTATGAAGATACAAGATTGAAGACTTCGTCTCGTGTCCGGATGGGACTGTCCTTAGCGTGGAAGGAAAGCTTGGCAATACGGATATGTAGATCTCCTCCCTTGTAACCGACTCTATGTAACCCTAGCCCCCTCCGATGTCTATATAAACCGGAGGGTTTAGTCCGTAGGACAACATACAATCATACCATAGGCTAGCTTCTAGGGTTTAGCCTCTACGATCTCGTGGTAGATCAACTCTTGTAATACTCATATCACCAAGAACAATCAAGCAGGACGTAGGGTATTACCTCCATCAAGAGGGCCCGAACCTGGGTAAAACATCGTGTCCCCTGCCTCCTGTTACCATCCGCCTTAGACGCATAGTTCGGGACCCCCTACCCGAGATCCGCCGGTTTTGACACCGACATTAGTGCTTTCATTGAGAGTTCCACTGTGTCATCACCGTAAGGCTTGATGGCCCCTTCGATCATAGGTAACGATGCGGTCCAGGGTGAGGTTTTCCTCCCCAGACAGATCTTCGTATTCGGCGGCTTCGCACTGCGGGCCAATTCGCTTGGCCATCTGGAGCAGATCGAGAGCTACGCCCCTGGCCATCAGGTCAGGCTCAGAAACCTAAACTACACTGCCGACATCTGAGGAGACTTGATCTTCGACGGATTCGAGCCCATACCAGGTGCGCCGCACAATCACTATGAGCATGACGTAACTCTACCGTCGGACAGTGTTCGGTAGATCGCATCTGCAACTACCCCGGCCTTCAAACCAGAGCAAATTGCGCCATCCGAGGACGGAGGGATAGACCCCGCCATGGAGGCCGCACTTTCAGTGGCGATGGAGCCAGATACTGACTCCACCCCTTATGAGAGCCGTGTCGCCGAACCACTGGATTCGTCTCCGGCCACAGACTCCGAGCCGCCTGCATCCGTGCCTATCAAATCCGACTGGGCGCTAATCATGGAGTTCACCTCCGCGGATATCTTTCAGTACTCGCCTTTCAGAGATGTGCTAAATTCATTAAGGTCTCTCTCCTTGACAGGAGAACCTTGGCCGAACTATGTCCGGCTAGAGTGGGATGCGGACGACGAAGAAATTCGCTGCCCACCCACCACCCATTTAGTATCCACTGTCGACGATTTAACCGACATGCTCGATTTGGACTCCGAAGACATCGATGGTATGGACGACGATGTAGGAGACGAACAGGAACCACCGCCCACAAGGCGCTGGACCGCCACCTCATCATATGATATATACATGGTGGACACCCCCAAAGAAGGCAATGGCGACGAGACAATGGAGGATGACCCCTCCAAGAAGCAACCCAAGCACCAACGTCAGCGGCACCGCTCTAAGTCCCGCCACAGCAAAAGTAGTGATACCGGCACAAGAGACAATAACACTCCGGATAGTGCCGAAGATAACTACAATCCCCTCCAGCACGATGTAGAGCTAGAGGATGAACAAGCTAGCAGATGGAGAACCGGAGGACGACAATTACATGCCTCTCTCCGAAGACGAGGCAAGCCTCGGCGACGAAGAATTTATCGTGCCTGAGGATCCCGTCGAGCAGGAGTGCTTCAAGCGCCGGCTTATGACCACAGCAAATAGCCTGAAGAAAAAGCAACAACAGCTTCAAGCTGATCAAGACTTGCTGGCAGACAGATGGACCGAATTCCTTGCGGCCGAGGAATACGAACTCGAGCGCCCCTCCAAGAGTTACCCAAAACGCAGGTTGCTACCTCACCTCAAGGAGGAAGCATTGAAACGTCCATCACCGGTGTACGATGCAGCTGACCGGGCCAGGGCTCCCCCATAGGTGATGTTGTTCTTGACAACGAGAAGAGCCATCCTCCTTATGATCACGACACAGTGGAACTCTCAATGAAAGCACCAATGTCGGTGTCAAAACCGGAGGATCTCGGGTAGGGGGTCCCGAACTGTGCGTCTAAGGCGGATGGTAACATGAGACAGGGGACACGATGTTTACCCAGGTTCGGGCCCTCTTGATGGAGGTAAAACCCTACGTCCTGCTTGATTGATATTGATGATGTGAGTAGTACAAGAGTAGATCTACCATGATTTCAGAGAGGCTAAACCCTAGAAGCTATCCTATGGTATGATTGTATGTTGTCCTACGGACTAAAACCCTCCGGTTTATATAGACACCGGAGGGGGCTAGGGTTACACAACGTCAGTTACAAAGGAGGAGATATACATATCCGTATTGCCTAGCTTGCCTTCCACGCCAAGTAGAGTCCCATCCGGACACGGGATGAAGTATTCAATCTTGTATCTTCATAGTCCAATAATCTGGCCAAAGGATATAGTCCGGCTGTCCGGAGGCCCCCTAATCCAAGACTCCCTCAGTAGCCCCTGAACCAGGCTTCAATGACGACGTATCCTCCGCGCAGTGTTGTCTTCGGCATTGCAAGGCGGGTTCTTCTCCAAATTTTGAATGTTTCTCAAGTAGTGTCCGGCCCCATAAATGTTGAACTTCTTGGCTTCTGCGCCCAATAAGGGCTATCTTCCACGCGTCAAATGAATACGAGGAGCCAGGGCGTTTTTACATTCGCTCCCCTAGCCAAATAAATAAATTGTCTATTAAAGGGATGGGGATTCTTAGATCCAATCCACACCATCCTCCCATAGCGAGAATCCATCGCAGCGCGCTTCGAAAAAATCCACTCCAACATGGCCGACCACCGCAGCTCCTCCTCTCGCCCCCGTAGCCCTAAGCCCGGTGATTGGGAGAGGTGTTATGTCCCACACAGTCGATTACTCAAACTACAGACTCAGGGATTCCTCCCTCTAGTGTATATGGTTCCCGTCCGAGCCGGGCTCGCCACATACAATGGCGGGGAGCAAGCGGAGAGCTTCCCTAGCCCCTCTACGGGGGAGCGGGTGTGCCTTGTTCCTTACATATTAAGGGGACTCAGATTTCAAATTCATCCGTTCCTCCGCGGGCTCCTAGAGTTTTACGGCCTCCAACTGCTTCCATATTGCACATCGCCGGCTACGTTGCCCTTTGCGAGTTATTCCTGGGCTGCGAGGCTCATTTCGAGCTGTGGAAAAGGTTATTTTGCCTCGTCCCCCACACACAGAAGGGGTCACTTTATCAAGTGGGCGGAGCCGAAATATGGCGCATCGCCGAAGCCGGATACCTGTCTGGTACTCCAAAGAATACGTCCGAAGACTGGCCTTCAGAATGGTTTTATATGGAGGACGTCCCCCTTCCGGACCCTGTTCGACGGGGTCTTCCTGAGTTCAACAATGCTCCTTTGAAGAAACACCGAAGCTGGCGCCCACGGAGCCCCAGGAGGAAGACAACGGAGAGGTCCTTTACCTGATGAACCGGATTAAAGCGCTGGCTCAATCAGGATTGACAGTAATCAAGGTTATGTCAATATGCATAATGCGGGGAGTGCAGCCACTTCAATATCGAGGGCACCCCCTGTGGTGTTTTAACAGGGAAGATGATGCCACCCGTTGTGGGCATAAGGGACCGGACTCCGCTGCTGCTTTAGCAAAAATTCTGTCCGAGTTGTTCAAGGGAGAGGAAGAGGAGTTCATCCGCATCAAGCCACAGGATGGATTCTCCATGTACAACCCTCCAAGCTGGGTGAGTTATATCTCCTTTCTCCCAGTCTTCCCGCATTCTTTATCTTAGGTACTCACCTTGCCATTTTACGACAGGAACTGCGAAAAGCTTTAAGGGAGGTCAACAACCCATCTCCACAACCAGAGGACCCTGACCGGGCCCTCGGTCCCGGACTCGAAGAAGATCCGGACATATTCGTGGAGCTGATAGACAGGCAGTTCTATCAATTGAGCTGTGATGACGCCATGGTGGCCATTACGGCCGACTATCCCGGACTGCTCCCTGCGTCGCATGTAAGAAAAACCAAAATCCCAACTCCAAAAACTAGGATCCCCCTTTTAGACACCTCACCTACCATATACATATGGTGTTTTACAGGGAACGCATTCGGGACGCCGTGCCGAACCCGCAGCGACTCGCTAACAAGAGGCACCGAGGCCGGGTAGGACAAAAAGGAAGGCGGTCAGGACGGAGACGCCGGCGCAGAGGTATGACAAAAAACCCCGCTCCGTGGTTGTCGTCTTTCTTAAAATGTAATGACATCCATGTTTCTTTAGTAGAAAAATGCTCGCCGGAATATGTCCGGAGAGGCTGCCGATCACGCTTCCACCAGTCGGTCCCCAAGGCCGGACATAGAGGCGGAAGTCGACATGGGGTGGACGCCGGATACTCCCCTTACAGAGGATGCAGATAGATTGTCCACTACAAATTCAGAAGTGGAGAGCGCCATGAATCATAGGCGTCGCCGGGCCGTACTCCGTGACGCGTGCTTCTCACCAGAGGCATTTGATGCCTTCAATTCTGGAGACGCGTACCTCCATGCTGCTCAAAATGGTCTAGCCAGAGCCACGGTCCAGTATGTAAGGGATGTACAGGTAAGCAAATCTGTCGATTATATGTATCAGTAGCCCCTGAGACTTGAAAAAGTTGACGCAACTGATTTAAGGATCATTATTTGTGCAGGTTCTTACGGAGAAGAATTCCCAACTGTCTCAAGATCTGGACGAGTGCAAGGCCCAGCTGGAAGCTGCTGTTGCCGCATTGAAGGAGTCCAAAAATGGTCCCCCTGGAAACCCTTTTGTCTATTGCAAAGAATATCAGCACCAGGTAGTATGTGGCGTATACGCACACCCAACAATAGATGTTGCAGGTGGCCCCGGAGTGAATCCGGAGGCCGTGGAGGTGGATACTGCACGTGATGATCGACAGCGAAATGCTGGCGAGCGCGTGCTGACACGAGTCGGGTAGGAGAAAAATGATCTCCAAGATACCAATATCCGGCTAGGCGTGGAACTGAAGGATGTCCGAGCCCAGCTTGCGGACTCCATGAAGGAGAATAAACGGCTTCAGCATGGCATTTTTAGTAAGCGCTTGAATGAACTTTTTTAAAGGAGTTCGGCGAAGAAGCCTGCTAACAGCGTTATGTCTGCAGGTATGCTGACGGGTCGTCCCGCGGTGGAGATGCCCGGGTCCTCGGGTGATCTTCTGCCAGAGCTCTCACGACTGCACGAACAAGTTCGGCAGGTGATGCAGAGTATTGCCCAAGCCTTGTGGCCGTCCACGTCCCCGCTAGGAGGCATTGGGGAGCTTATAGAGAAGCTCAAGGGAGCTCGGCGGCGCTTCCGATTATGGAAGATATCAGCCTGCCGACAAGGTGCACAGGAAGCCTGGGCTATGGTGAAGACACGGTATACCAAGGCTGACCCAAACCACATGGCCGAGGTCGGACTTGTGGGGCCCGATGGGAAAGAGATCCCTGTTAGTTTAGTGTATGATCAAGTAGAATTAGCCGCAAAGTATTCCCAACAGGATGGTATAGAGGAAGAATTTAATCAGTCTTAGTGACTGTGTACTTCAAATGACATATGTAATGTCCCTAGCCAGATTGTAAATCATTTGTCATGGCGGACCTTTTCGCTTCGACCTCTGGACCCGATAGTCCCGAGTGTATCCGAATACCCGCTCGGTTATATAAAAACCGGGGTATGCATGGAAACTAGGCATAGGGGTCATAAGTGCTTGAACAGACAAGTACCCAACTAGTTATGTTATATCGCATGGATAGTAAGAAACATCTTCGAGGGAGAATAGTTCCGTTAGGGGTTCCTTTCCCTGGGTATGCATGCCCTAATGTGCATGTCCAAACTGCGAGACGTAGGCTAAAAACATCTGGGGGCTGTAGTAATTTAAATGAAAGTCATCTTTTATTCACCGACCGAATATTCCCTTAAGAATGCCAGCTTTCGGCTTCACCCAGTCTGAGGTACACATCCGGCTGACCCGGCAGTAACAATCGCAGAGGTGCTCCCCTTATGCCCTAGCCGAATTAACAGGAACATAGGGCATAAACACAAGAGCCAGGCAACCCAGCTTGGCCAAAACTTAATTCATATCAATGCATATAATGGCGAACAAAGGTACATGCGGAAGCATAACACATGTGCGGGGCATGAAGCCCGGAAAGATAAGTAGATTAAGCTTCTGTATAAGAAGCCCCCAGGTATATTGAACATGGTTAACACGTCAAGGTTGTGTAACCAAGACACAAGTATAGCCTTAAAAGGCTTTGAAAGAAGGAAAAGAAAGAGAAAGAAAGAGAGAAGTAACAAATGTGCAAAAAATTGACGGAGATAAGGAGACGAACACAGAGTCCGGCGAGAGGCGTAGAATCTTCGTAGTATGGCTGCGTTCCATGGGTTTGGCTCGAGTCGATTATCCGATGCATCCCGCAGGCAGTACACTCCACCGGTCAGAACCTGGTCTATAATGAAGGGGCCTTCCCATTTGGGCTTGAGCTTGTTCTTTTTCTTCTCCGGCAGGCGTAGAACTAGTTCGCCAACGTTGTAGGTTTTGGCCCGCACTTCTCTACTTTGATATCTTCGATCCTGTTGCTGATAGAATGTGGAACAGGCTTTTGCCATGTCGCGCTCCTCCTCCAGGGCATCCAAATTGTCATGCCGATCGAGCTCGGCCTATATTTCTTCGTACATGCGCACTCGAGGTGAGTCATGAATTATGTCGCAAGGCAGCACCTCCTCAGTGTCGTACACCATAAAAAACGGTGTGTATCCGGTAGTGCGGTTCGGCGTGGTCCGCAGCCCCCATAGTACGGAGTCGAGCTCCTCTACCCAATGCGTGTCTGATTCCTTTAAGGACCGCACTAATCTGGGTTTAATGCCGCTCGTGATAAGACCATTTGCCCGTTTAACTTGACTGTTAGTTTGTGGATGATAGACAGAAGCATAATCGAGCTTGATGCCCATGTTTCTACACCAAAGTTTCACCTCATCGGCTATGAAATTCATGCTGTTGTCAGTGATGATGCTGTGGGGGACGCCATAACGATGTACGACCCCGGATATGAAGTCTATCACCTGTCCGGATTCAGCCGTTTTGACGGGTTTGGCTTCTATCCATTTGGTCAATTTATCCACCATGACCAGTAAGTATTTTCTCTTATGGGTTCCTCCTTTGAGGGGTCCGACCATATCGAGCCCCCAGACCGCAACGGGCCAAGTAATGGGGATTGTTTGGAGGGCGGTAGGTGGCATGTGGCTTTGGTTTGCAAAAAGCTGGCAACCAACACAATGTTGAACCAGATGATGTGCATCTACCCGGGCCGTCGGCCAATAAAAACCTATACGGAAGGCCTTACTCACAAGGGCCCGGGCTGCTGCGTTGTGGCCGCCGAGTCCGGCATGGATTTCTGCCAAAAGCTTCCGCCCTTGCTCTTTGGAGATGCACCTTTGAAGGACTCCGGTTGTGCTTTTCTTATAAAGCTCTCCCTCATAGACCATGTAGGCTTTAGATCACCGCATTATGCAGCGTGCCCCATTTTGGTCCTCGGGTAGTTCCTGCCTAGTTAGGTAGGCAAGGAATGGTTCTGTCCATGGGGCAATGACGGGCATAATTACATGGGCTGAAGGTGTTATTTCGGTGGCAGAGCCTCCGATTGTGTCAGAGTGTTCGGTATCTGGGGTTATGGCCAGGTCCGGACTATTCTTGCCGGTGTCCCCTTCCCATACCACGGATGGTTTAAACAGTCTTTCTAGGAAGATGTTTGGTGGGACAGGGTCGCGTTTAGCGCCGATGCGGGCGAGGATGTCCGCCGCCTGGTTGTTTTCCCGAGCCACGTGGTGGAATTCAAGCCCCTCGAATCGAGCTGACATTTTGAGGACGGCATTGCGATATGCCGCCATTTTTGGATCCTTGGCATCGGAGTCTCCATTTATTTGGGATATTGCGAGGTTCGAATCCCCACGCACCTCTAGGCGTTGAATGCCCATGGAGACTGCCATACGGAGGCCGTGTAATAGGGCCTCATATTCGGCTGCGTTATTGGAGTCCGTATATAGTATCTAGAGCACGTATTGCACCGTGTCTCCGGTGGGGGACGTCAGGACGATGCCAGCCCCTAGACCAGCCAACATTTTAGAGCCGTCGAAGTGCATGATCCAATTGGAGTATGCGCCGTACTCTTTAGGGAGTTCGGCTTCTGTCCATTCGGCTACGAAATTGGCCAGGACTTGTGACTTAATGGCTCGCCATGGTTTATATGTTATGTCGAATGGGAGGAGCTCGATAGCCCATTTGACAATACGGCCTGTGGCATCACGATTGTTCATTATGTCATTGAGTGGTACTTCGGAGGCCACCATAATCGAACACTCTTGAAAGTAGTGTCGTAGTTTCCGAGATGCCATGAATACCGCGTATGCTATCTTCTGATAATGTGGGTACCTTGATTTGCATGGAGTGAGGACGGTTGACACATAATATACCGACTTTTGAAGCGGGAATTTATGTCTGTCCATCTCTCGTTCGACGACGAGCACTGCGCTTACAACTTGGTGAGTTGCCTCTATATATAATAGCATTGGTTCGCCAGCAGTTGGCGCAGCCAGGATTGGGTTGGCGGCCAGGATGGCTTTGATTTCTTCTAGTCCGGCCATGGCTGCGTCCGTCCACTCAAAGTGTTCGGTGCGCCGAAGAAGGCGATAAAGGGGAAGTGCCCTTTCTCCTAATCGGGAGATAAAGCGGCTTAGAGCTGCCACGCATCTAGTCAATTTCTGGATTTGCTTGAGGTCAGTTGGGATGGCCAACTGTGACATAGCTCGGATTTTAGCCAGATTTGCTTCACTTCCTCTACTGGAGACGATGAAGCCTAGGAGCTTTCCGGCGGGAACGCTGAAAACGCATTTTTCCGGATTGAGCTTAATGTCGTATGTTCGGAGATTTGCGAACGTGAGCCTCAAGTCGTCTATTAAAGAGTCGACTGTCTGGTTTTAATGACCACATCATCTACATATGCTTCCATAGTCTTACCGATCTGCTTTTCCAAACATGTCTGGATCATGCGCTGATATGTTGCGCCGGCGTTTTTGAGCCCAAAGGGCATTGTGTTAAAGCAGAAGGGGCCGTATGGTGTTATAAATGCCGTTGCGGCTTGATCAGACTCCGCCATCTTAATCTGGTGGTAACCGGAGTATGCATCGAGGAAGCACAATGATTCGTGTCCTGCGGTAGCGTCGATGATTTGATCGATGCGAGGGAGTGGGAAAGGATCCTTTGGGCAAGCCTTGTTGAGGTCTTTGAAGTCAACACATAGGCGCCAGGATTTGTCCTTCTTTGGTACCATCACCAGGTTTGCTAGCCAATCCGGATGTTTTATTTCTTTAATGAATCTGGCTTCCAGTAGCTTGGCCAGCTCCTCTCCCATTGCTTGTCGCTTAGGTTCAGAGAAACGCCGAAGAGTCTGCTTGACCGGCTTGAATCGTTTTAGAATGTTAAGGCTATGCTCGGCCAATCTACATGGGATTCCTGGCATGTCTGAAGGATGCCAGGAGAATATATCCCAATTCTCGTGTAGAAACTCTCGTAGTGCGGCGTCTACAGCGGGGTTTAACTGTGCCCCAATGGATGCTGTTTTTGTATGGTCCGTTGGATGGACTTGGAATTTGACTATTTCGTTCGCTGGTTTAAAGGAGGTGGACATGGATCTTTTGTCTAGTATCACGTCGTCCCTGTCCACCATGGAGCGTAGCACGGTTAACTCCTCCACCACAAGGGCTTCGGATAGTGCCTCGAGGCCCAGTGCGGCTGTCTTCTTCTCGGCACGGAGTGCTATGTCCGGATCACTAACTAGAGTGATGATTCTGTTGGGCCCGGGCATTTTGAGCTTCATGTACCCGTAATGGGGTATGGCTTGAAAAATCGTGAATGCCTCCCGCCCTAGAAGGACGTGGTATCCGCTACTGAACGGGGCCACTTGGAATGTAATCTCTTCGGACCTATAATTCTCCAGAGTGACGAATACCACATCAAGTGTTATTTTCCCAGCGCAATGTGCCTCCCGACTAGGGATGATTCCTCGGAAGGTCGTACTGCTTTGCTCAATACGGTTGCTGTCTATTTCCATTTTTTTAAGAGTCTCCTCATTAATGAGGTTTAATCCGCTTTCGCCGTCCGTGAGCACTTTAGTGAGCCGAAAGCCGTCCACAATTGGACTAAGGACCAAAGCAGCTGGTGCTCGTGCTATTCGGAATTTGGGTTCGTCACTGGAATTGAAGGTGATAGCCGTGTCGCTCCATGGATTTATTGCTGCCACGTGGCAGACTTTGGCAAGGCTGGGAGTGCTTGCTTACGCCTATTATTTGAGGCGAAGGTCTCAAAGACCGTCAATACTGTATTGTTATCTGTGGGAAGGTGCTCTAAAGTATTTTGGGTGAGGAGGTCCTCGCCGCTTTTGTCCACCTGTCGGAGTACCCAACATGCTCTAAGGCTATGTGTTGATATGGTATCCGCTGTACTATGGATTTTGCAAGGCCCGTTAAGCCATCCCTCATATACGGTTCCAAGCCCTGTAGTGGGCTTTTGCTTCTTTGTAATTGAGTCGGGCGACTTATGAGAGTGCACCCTTTTAGTTCGGACTGAGGGTTTTGTCAGAGCCGGATTGTCCCAAAACTGCGTTCGGGTTTTCCAGGTACTTTCCATCGCACAGTATTTCCGTACTATGGCCGCCAAGTCAGTGAAGTGTGCTATGTCACGGCGACTTATGGCGTTGAGGACTCCCTTGTTCGTGCAATTGTTGCAAAAGAACGAAATTGTGTCTTCCTCGCGACAGTCCTTGACCTTGTTCATTACAAGGAGGAATCTGGCCCAGTAGTGATGTACTATCTCTTGGGGCTCTTGCCTAATGTGGGAAAGATCGTTTATATCTGGGTGGGTGGGTGGATTTAAGTCCAGACCTTGACCTAATTTGTGATCCCAGGGCAGGGGAGTTTCCGATCTTAGAAGATCGGGCTCCGAGATGCTGCCCTGTGGGTTTGGTATGCGACCTGATTATGGATTCAGGGTTAGGGCGGCGTCCTCCCGTGAGCGAGTATCCGGCTCAGAGAGCTCGGGAATCCAGACATAGTTCGTCCTCAGGATAGAGGGAGAATCGCCGTATTGCTCCTCCACCACCGCTATCTAACGGGTGACCGGCCGAGAGTTAATCTCCCTTTGGTCGGGTTTAAGCCCGATCCGATCGTAGTCCGTAGTGACTCCCAGAGCGGCGATGCGATCCAAGAGCTCTTTCAAAGAGGAGAGCTCCATTGGATCCATCTGCTCGGCAAATTTTGAGCCGACGTGGAGGCTATTTCGGTGACCCGAGAAGTCATCGTCGGCGGAGCGGCCGAGTGGGCGGTCATGACGAAGCCGCCTAGTCGAAGAGTTTGGCCTACAGCTGTCGGTGTTCTAGGAACGGGGGTCCCCAAACTTGCCTGTCTGCGGCCTGCGGCCTACGGCGTGGCTCAAGTGGGGGCCCAGCGCGGTCCATCTTCATAAGTTTGAGCTCAAGACCCTCGCGAGGGGCCAAGCCTTGCGGGGAGGACGACCGGAAGCTTCCTCAGAGGCAGCCTCATCAGGCAGGCTCGCGAGGAGGCGGAGAGATCAAGGCAGAGGTACCTCACGAGGAGCCCATGACGCAAGACATGACCATCGAGACCAGGCGGGTGCCGGCCTGCGCAGTGTCCTTGTTTCCTCTTTGGTGCAAAGGGGGCAAGCATAGGCCAAGGCACCGGGCAAAGGATACCATTTCGGTGCAACGAGACCAAGACTAGCAGAGCAGCAGGACGGAGGTCAGCAAGCTTTTGGCAACCGAAGACCACCTTTGGTCAGGATAACTTGTACTAGATGTTCCCATTCAAAATGGCAAATTGTTGGCGCCCTTCCTGCTCATTAATTGGGGAGAGGCCCAGGGCCTCTATAAATAGAGCTAGCCACCACAAAGTAAAAAGACAGAGAAGGAGGGACCGAAAAAGAGAGATAGAGAGAGAGAGAGAGGCGACTAAACTTGCCCAAGCAGTTCATCGCACCAGCTAAAGAACACCTCTCGCGAGGCTGTTCTTCCCTTGTACTGTTCCTCATCAGCCCCTGAGGCAATCCACCACACCACACACTGGAGTAGGGTATTACACCACAACGGTGGCCCGAACCAGTATAAACCTTGTGTCCCTTGTGTTGTTCGTTGTTTCCAGCTTAGATCACGCGAGGAGATTGGACGCAGATTGATAGGGGAGAGATCTTCGTGCGCACCCCAGTGTTCGAACCTCAAGGGTCTGCCGGAACCCGAAATCCGACATTTGGCGCACCAGGTAGGGATGTGCCAGAATCTTTCTTCCGCTGTCCGCGTACGATCTTCCGTCGTGTCCATGGCTAACGCTCATCGGGCTCGCGCCGAGCGCCAGGCTGCTCTCGCCACCCGCGTCACCCAGACAGCGCCCCTCGGTGTACGCCCTCATCGTTCTCCGTCGCCTGCCGCCAACGCCGCCACTGGCCCGGCGGGGAACGAGCCGCAGGCGTCATCCCAGCATCCTTCGGTACGGCGGAAAGGCCGCACCGCCACACCGTCGCTGACTCCAGCCGCTTCGTCGTCCCACGGCCGTCGCGCCCCCACGGACGCGCACGCCGTGCTGCTCATGGAAAGAGAGCTCTTGCACTACCGCCCCGTCGACGACTTCTACGAGGACTGGCTCACCCGCATCACCGAGCTCGTCAGCGCCGCAAGGGGCTCCCCCTTGCCGTCCCTCTCGCTGCCTCGCCCTCCATTCCGCGCAGGAGGCGGGGATCAGGAGGCGCCTCCACCACCTCCTCCCCAAGAAGGCGCCTTGGCTCCAAGGCATGCAGCCCCAGGGCGAGTCCCTCCGTGTCCGGCGCCTGTGCAGCAAGAAAGGAGGTACCAAGAGATCCCTTGTCCCCAAGAAGGTGCTCACGCGCTCCCAGCGCCGGCGCGCCAAGATCGCATCCCTGCACCTCCACGCCAAGACCCCGCGCTGCTCCAAGCGGCGGCGCGCGGTAATCCCCAGGAACAAGCCCAGCACCAGCAAAAGGCACCGGTGGCCATGGCAGGCTACCGCGCCCTCACCCCCGAGCTACGCGGCGTCGCATGGCCAGGCAAATTCAAGCCTGACCTGCCCCCTTGCTACGATGGCATGACGGACCCTGCGGAGTTCCTACAGCTCTAGGAGCTATGCATCGAAGCCGCCAACGGAGACGAAAGGGTCATGGCGAACTGGTTTCCCATGGCGCTCAAGGACGGGGCCCGCACCTGGCTCCTGAACCCGGCTCCTAGCACAATCTCCTCCTGGGATGAGATGCGCACTCGCTTCATCGCAAACTTCCAGGGCACTCGCGACCGGCCCCCGGCCATGAGCGATTTGCGCTGCATCAAGCAGCAGCAAGGGGAAACCCTGCAGAAATACATCCAGCGCTTCAACAACGCTCACCTCAAGATCCCCAAGGTGCCTGAAGAAGCCATCATCTCGGCCTTCTCCGATGGCGTACACGACATCAAGATGAAGGAGGAGCTAGCAATCCATGAAGACTTGTGCACATCCCTGGAGCTGTTCAACTTGGCGACCAAGTGCGCCACGGCTGAGAAAGGGCGCCTTTCCCTCCTCGAACTCCCGGTTGCCGACCCAGAAGAGAAGAAGCCCAAGGCCAAGGACGTGAAGCGCAAGTGGGCTGCCATGCTTGCAGCGGAACCAGACACCAAGCGAGGCAGGGATCAGCCTAAGTCATCCAAGGCAAGCCGGTACTGCGTGTACCACGACCTCCACACCCACAATACCAAAGAATGTCAAGAGCTCAGGGCTGTGAGAGATGGGCGTGTCGGCCAACGCCCCGAGTGCAACGACAGGGGCTATGGCCGAGGAGGAGGAAGAGGTGGCGGACGATGGGACGACCGTGGCCCTCAGCAAGGGTGGCGTGACCGACCTCGCGAGGATCGCTGGCAGGACCAGCCTCGCGAGGGAGGCTGGAGAGATCAGCCTTGTGAGGATCGCCCGTACGGCAACGCAGGCCTTCCTCCTCTGCCGCCACCGCCAAGGAGGAACGAAGACCAACATCAAGACGAGGGGGCTGGGGGCTTCCACTGTCGGTGTACTAGAGTAGGGGTACCCTAGTATCCCGAACTTGTGCACGGGCAGTCACAGCATCCCGCGGCAAGGCTTGCCAGGTGACTGCCAAGGTCCTCTGTGGTTCCTTTGGAGCCATTCAAGAACAAAGTATCCAAGCCAAGGAGACAAGACCCCGGCAAGAGGAGCTTGCCGGGAAGGCCAACCAAGGCAAGGCGCTTAAGGAGACAAGACCCCGGCAAGAGGAGCTTGCCGGGAAGGCCACCCAAGGCATCTCAAGGAACTTGCCGCGACGCGCCACGCGTCCCAGCAAGGCCCGGTGAGCGACAAGCTCCCCGACGCGACAAGATAACGACCGCGGCAAGGTGCTTGCCGCGGCAAGCCACCACTTTGTGCCGCGCTCCAGCACATCCACCAACGTGTCGCTCTGGGACCCTTCCAGGCGTACGTGGCGGGAGGCTGTGCAGCCAGCGGCGCGCGGTGGCAAGCGGCGCTAACAAGATTGCCATCGTGGCGAGCGGTGGCTTCCCTGACGGTCCCTTTTGCACTGTTTAGGCGACGCAGACGGGCATTTAATGCCCTAGTCCCCTGCCGTCAGGGTTAGGTATGATACACTGTAGCAGGTAGCTGTACCTACCGCAACACCTTTCCATTTTTACCCTTGTCTACGTTGCCACCTGTCGGTGACCCCTTGAGCATATAAAAGGAGGCCCACGCGCAACGTAGACGGGGGGGGGGGGGGGGGGGGGGGGAAGGGGGAGAGAACATTCACGCTCGGTCTCGTTAGCTGCTGGGGGGTACTATAGCACTCCGCGCTCCCGAGCAAGAACTCAATACAAACCACAAAGTAGGAGTAGGGTTTTACGCATCCGTGCGTCCCGAACCTGGGTAAACCGCTCGTGTGCTTCACCTCGATCCGCTCTTCGTGCGACCTCCGCCCCCGCCGAACCGAAAGGGACTCGGTCCGCCGGTCCTATAGGTGTTCATGGATTAGTCCCCCGGCATGTTTGGCGCGCATGTCCTGCTCCTCGCACCGTTCGCCACCGCCACCCGCCACTACAGCAGAAGCTTTGGCGTGAGCTCAACTGCTCCTGGACTACCCTCCAGCGGCAGACAAGATCGATGACTGGAGGGCCACCATTCAGAGTCTCATCGGCTTCGCCAATGGCGACACTCAACAGCAGCCGAACACGTCGCAGCCGCGGCAAGTCAGCCAGGCACGAGCCGATGGCGACAAGACCGGTGGGGGTGCAACCACTGTGCACTCTCCGCCCCGAAGGCCAAGATCGCCGACTCGCCGGATCCATCTCGACAGCGACTCCACCGCGTCATCAGACCCACGAGCTCGTCGCGATCAGCGCCAAGTTCTTCACGAACGACAGCAAGAAGACGCTCATACTCGCATCGAGCGCCAAAGAGAAGCGCGGAGTCAATCGGACCAGCGCGCTGGGCCCTCTGTCGACATGCATGCGCCAGGGGAACCAGGCGACTTGCCGTACGCGGGAGGTTGCCCTGCGTTTACTTGTGAGATGCGGCAAGTCCAGTGGCCCAGCACGAAGAATTTCAAGCCAGACGTACCAGAGAAGTACGACGGCAAATCACATCCGTCGGAGTTCCTCAGCATCTACACCATCGCGGTGTAGGCTGCCGGGGGGCGGGACGACAAGATCCTTGCCAACTACTTCCCGCTGGTGCTCAAGCCCAACGTCAGGTCCTGGCTCATGCACTTGCCGGACAACTCCATATCCTCCTGGGCAGACCTATGCCATCAGTTTGTCGACGCCTTTACAGGCGGCCACAGACCTCATGGTCAAGAGAGTGACCTTCATCTGCTCGCCCAGAAGGAAGGAGAGCCCCTGCGCAAGTACATTCAGAGATTCAGCCGTGTACAGCACAACATCCCAGATGTCCACCCTGCCGCAGTCATCAGCGCGTTCCATCAGAACGTGCGTAACCGCAGGATGCGGGAGGAGATGGCGATGTGCAAGATCAGAGATGTCAATGAGCTGTATGCCCTGGCCGACAAGTGTGCACGCGCTGAGGAAGGGAGGAAACTCCCCGGACAGGATGCAGGAGCAGGAGGATCTGATAGCGAGGATGCCGCCCCGGCAAAGAAAAACCGGCGGCGGAACAACAGGAAGAAGAAAGGCAAAGATGTGTTAGTCGTTGAGCAGTCCGGCAACGAAGGTGGCGCCAAGAAAGCCAAAGCTGGTAGCTCCGGCAAGGAGATTGCCGCATGCACCAACTGTCAGGCTGTGGCGGTCGCCGACAAGCAGGACGGCACTGACAAGCAGTACTGCAAGATCCACCGCACCAAGGGCCATGACCTCCAGAACTGCAAGAAGGTCGAGCAGCTTGTCCAGCAGCAAAAGGCTGAATACGAGCGACGGACAAGGAGAGGGCCCAAAGAGGCGCTGGAGAATCCGGCAAGAAGCACGCCGGCCGGGGAGGACGCCGCGGCAAGGCCAAGCAGCGGCAAGAAGACAGACCTCCCCGCGGCCGCGACAAGGATGAAGATGACGACGACAACGAAGACATGGATGATGTCGAGACCAGTGAGCAGGAGTTCCAGAAAGCCACAGAGGTCTTGTGCGTTGACGGCGGTGCTTCTCTACATACTTCGCACCGCCAACTCAAGCAATGGGTGCGGGAAGTCAATGCGGCAGAACCACCCGTCGAATCATGCAAGCTTCTGAAATGCTCCAGCACGCCTATCATCTTTGATATTGAGGACCACCCTGATCGCACAACTACGGTCGGGTGCTTGCCGATGTTGGTTTCACCAACTATACGCAACCTCAAGGTCACTAAGATGCTAGTTGACGGCGGGGCCGGCTTGAACCTGATCTCCTCCGCTGTACTCCAGAAACTCCAGATCCCTGACAGCGAGCTTGAAGAGACCGGCACATTCCAAGGAATCAAACCTTGGGGAAGGTCATGTTGCCAGTAACATTTGGCAGCGAGTTGAACTTCAGGACTGAGAAGGTCACTTTTGACGTTGCCGATATTCCATTGCCTTACAATGGGATACTTGGCCGTCCAGCACTCGCCAAGTTCATGGCAGCCTCTCACTATGCATACAACATGCTGAAGATGCCAGGCCCAATAAGCGTCATCTCTGTCCCTGGCGACAAGAAGGATGCTCTTATCTGCACCGACAAGATCTACCGGGAAGCGGCAGCCGCAGCGGATCACAAGTCACCTGCCGTTGAAGCTCCCGGGGGAAGAAGAAGACCAAGTTCGGCAAGAGTTCTGATGCCCACTCCGGCAAGCGCAGCTCTTCGGAGTGCTGCGCTGCCATCGAGGACGCACCATCGAGCTCCACCGGCAAGTGTAAGAAGACAATGGCAGCTCCGCCAGAGACGAAGAAGGTGTCCGCCAAGGAGGACGGCACTGGTGGTACCTTCACCATCAGTGCCACTCTCGACCCTAAATAGGAAAGCGCGCTCATTGCTTTCCTGCAGGCGAATGTCGACGTGTTTGCGTGGCAACCGTCTGACATCCCCGGTGTTCCCAGGAAAGTAATTGAGCACCATCTTGCCGTTTGTCCTCATGCGTGGCCCGTCAAGCAGAAGGTCAGGAAGCAAGCAGTGGAGCGCCAAGAATTCAACGCAGAAGAGATCAAGAAGTTGGAAGCAGCAGGCCTTGTCAGAGGAGTGCTCCATCCTACGTGGTTGGCCAATCCTGTAGTCGTGCGCAAGGCGAACGGGAAATGGAGACTTTGTATCGACTTTACCGATGTTAACAAAGCTTGTCCCAAAGACCCATTTCCTTTGCCGCGCATTGACCAGATTGTTGACTCCACAGCCGGATGTGATTTGCTTTCATTTCTTGACGCATACTCAGGATACCATCAGATCTTCATGGCAGAAGAGGATGAGGAGAAGACCGCATTCATTACTCCATGTGGCACGTACTGTTTCATACGGATGCCTTTCGGTTTAAAAAATGCTGGTTCAACATTTGCAAGAGTAGTCCATGTCGCTCTTGAGCCACAAATACACAGAAATGTGGAAGCTTACATGGATGACATAGTGGTCAAGAACAAAGACAAAGCAACTCTGATCAAAGATTTAGACGAGACCTTTGCAAATCTGCGCAAGATCAGCCTCAAGCTCAACCCCGAGAAGTGTGTGTTTGGAGTCCCCTCCAGCAAGCTTCTCGGGTTCTTCGTGTCTCAGCGGGGAATCGAAGCCAATCCCGACAAGATCAAGGCCATTGAGCAGATTGAAGCACCAAAGCGCGTCAAGGATGTACAAAGACTTACCGGTTGCGTGGTTGCTCTCAGCAGGTTTATCTCTAGGTCTGCCGAGCGCACCCTGCCGTTTTTCAAAATATTGAAAAAGGCAGTTCAATGAAATGGACTCCGGAAGCGGAGGCTGCGCTGCAAGACTTGAAGAGATACCTGTCCTCCACTCCAACACTTGTCGCACCTAAGCCACAAGAGAAGTTGCTGCTGTATATAGCGGCAACCAATCAAGTGGTTAGTGCTGCGTTAGTGGCAGAGAGGGAGGCAGATGAAGAGCCAGCAACCACGACAGGCGTATCCAGCGACAAGCAGGGGGCTTCCCCGACAAGCTCTGGTCCCGACAAGGATGGATCTGCGCAGGCGCGCGAGGAGATACAGAAGAAAATGGTGCAGCGCCCAGTTTACTTTGTCAGTTCCCTTCTGCAGGGGGCTAGGTCAAGGTACTCTTGCGTGCAGAAATTGCTTTTCGGCCTTCTCATGGCCTCGAGAAAGCTGCACCATTACTTCCAAGCACATGAGATCACAGTCGTCACTCGCTTTCCGCTGAAGAGGATACTACAGAATCCAGAAATGATAGGCAGGGTTGTTGAGTGGGCACTGGAACTGTCAAGCTTTGGCCTCAAGTTTGAGAGTACTTCAACTATCCAAAGCAGAGCATTGGCAGAATTCATAGCAGAATGGACGCCAACACCAGATGAAGAAATTCTAGAAACGAGCATCCCCATCAAGGAAGTAAGCAAAGAGTGGCTGATGTACTTTGATGGTGCCTTTTCGCTGCAAGGCGCCGGTGCTGGCGTGCTGCTTGTCGCACCCACCGGAGAGCACCTCAAGTACGTAGTCCAGATGCACTTTCCCAAGGAGCAAGCAACAAACAATACTGCAGAGTATGAAGGCTTGCTTGCCGGTCTCAGGATCGCGGCAGACCTTGGGATCAAGAAGCTCATTGTCAGGGGTGACTCGCAGCTGGTCGTCCGCCAAGTGAACAAGAGCTATCAGAGTCCGTTGATGGAAGCCTACGTCGACGAAGTGAGAAAGTTAGAAGAGCACTTTGACGGCCTACAGATGCAGCATGTTCCAAGAGCTCAGAACGCAATTGCCGATGGCCTATCAAAGTGCGCCGCACTTAAGTTACCTATGGAACCAGGGATCTTTGTGCTCAAGCTGACTCAACCGTCTGTAATGCCATCAACTGGACAGAGCAAGAAGAGGAAGTTGATTTCTAGTGACTATTTTCCGGCAGAGCTTCCCGAAGCCGCCGCCAAGAAGGTCCCCAAGATCAACGCCAAGAGCGCTGAGGAGCAGTCTGCTCCGGCAAGCCCTAGGGTTTGTTCCGTTGAAGCAGAAGCTCCCGACAAGTTTTGCTCCGGCAAGCTTGCCGGGGAACGTCAAGCTCCGGCAGAGCCGCAGGTTCTCGCCGTAGAAGCGGATGTTCCCGCAGCAGCAGATTTGCCTTTAGTCCTTGTTGTCGAGCCACAAGCTCCAGCATGGGCACAGCAGATTGTCCGTTTCCTTCAGATAGGAGAACTTCCCGAAGAGCAAGAAGAAGCGGAAAGAGTAGCCCGGCAGTCAAGTATGTACCAGTTTGTCGACAACACACTGTACAGAAGAAGACTCAATGGTGTGAAATTGAAGTGTATTCACCGGGAAGACGGACAAAAGCTGTTGGCAGAGATACATGGAGGCATATGTGGTCACCACATTGGCGCAAGAGCACTTGCCGACAAAGCATTCTGGCAAGGTTTCTTTTGGCCGACAGCCCTCCAGGATGCAATTGCACAAGTAACCAGGTGTGAAGCGTGCCAGTTCCATTCCAAGCAGATACACCAACCAGCTCTAGCTCTCCAGACGATCCCTTTATCCTGGCCATTTTCGGTCTGGGGGCTCGACATCCTCGGCCCCTTTCCCCGTGCAGTCGGGGGCTTTGAGTACTTGTACGTTGCAATCGACAAGTTCACAAAGTGGCCGGAAGTGGAACCAGTGAGGAAGGTGACAGCACAGTCAGCAGTCAAGTTCTTCAGGTCGATTGTTTGCCGTTTCGGGATCCCTAATAGGATAATCACCGACAACGGCACGCAATTCACGAGCTGCACCTTCATGCAGTACGTCCAAGATCTTGGCGCCAAGGTCTGCTTCGCTTCTGTTGCTCACCCGAGAAGCAACGGTCAAGCAGAGAGGGCAAATGCTGAAGTGCTGCGTGGGCTCAAGACCAGAACTTTCGACAGGCTGCATAAGTGCGGAAGAAACTGGATCGAGGAGCTGCCGGTGGTTCTTTGGTCGATTAGGACGACGCCAAATTGAGCCACTAGCCAGACACCTTTCGCTCTAGTCTATGGAGCAGAGGCAGTTCTCCCCACGGAACTCGTATACGGGTCACCTCGAGTGCTCGCTTATGATGAGCTTGAGCAAGAGCAGCTGCGACAAGATAATGCGCTGCTCCTTGAGGAAGACCGTCTTTAGGCTGCTGTACGAGCTGCTCGCTACCAGCAAGCTTTGCGCCGCTACCATAGCCGCAAAGTTAACGCCAGAAGTCTCGAGGAAGGCGACCTTGTTCTTCGGCGTGCTCAGTCCGCCAAGAATTCCAACAAGTTGACGCCGAAGTGGGAAGGCCCTTACCGGGTGAAACGAGTCACAAGGCCGGGCGCTGTCCGCCTTGAGACCGAAGATTGCATTCCAGTGAGCAATTCCTGGAACATTGAGCATCTTCGTAAGTTTTACCCGCAAGGCGCGGTTGCCAGAACCTATTCCGGCAACCACCTTTTGTACAAGTCTTGTCGCTGTTGCATGTAATCCTTTGTACAAAGCTGGGCGCAGACCCCGTGCTAAAGTAAAGCTCATGTGCTCCGCACATCTTATCAATTTCATGCATTCTATGTTTTGCATATATGATCTGACACTTTGTGCAGCACCTACTCCCCGGTAAGTAATAACGAGCCGTAAGGCTCCATGTCTTTATTTTCTCCTCTTTCTTTTTTCTCAAGCAAAGGAAGGTTCGCTCGCCCACAAGTTTGCCGGGGGGAAAGGAGAAGATAATGGTATGGACCAGGCGTCGTTCAAGAAAGTTTCGCCTTACCGGGAAGCAAACAACAGAAAAGCTAAGTTGCCAAAGTTTGAGCAATCAGATTTTTTAAATTTTTACGTTATCTCCCTTGAACGACTGCACTTTGTATGGAAAACCTGTGCGCGGAGGAACCGACTCGTAGCTAGTTGTGCCCTTACTTTGTTTCAAGTCCGCTCAACAACTTAAGTGAGCTGCGACTAGTTGCGACAAGGTTTCTTGTCAGTAGCGGCACCGCCAGCAGGCTGCTGACGTCCCGCACTCAGCGCTCGCAGCTAAGGTGCCTGCACCGGCAAGTTCCCTAAAAGCATAGGGCAAAAACATACAAAGGGAGGAATCAAGTAAAGGGAATAACATCGCAATCATTACCCGGAATAGAGTTATATTACAAGTTAGCTTGTCGCGCCTCTAACAGATTGTTCTCATAACATGACCAGCAGCGACAAGAAAAGAAGAAAACGGGCAGCCTAGTCTACGCGATCGCCCTCAATCCTCTTGATCCCGCTCACCTTGTCCACAATGGGTGCGACAAGGGTCTTGAGCGCCTCCAGATCAGCATCCGGCGGCAGGGTCTTGAGGACGTTGGTGAGGTTGAGGCCCGGATTGCGGAAGGCCACCTTCACCAACACCTTTTGAAGAGCTCCCGCGCAGATCTTGCGCGACTCGTCGGCCAGCTGCTTTGGGATCCTCTCCCGGAGTCGCTGGAGGGCCATCGCCACGCCTTTGAAGAACAAGGTGAGCTTGGCGCTGAGTTGGAGGTTCTCATCAGAGGGATACCCGAGATCCTCCACCCCCAGCTGCGCCAGCTCCCTGTCAACATCTGCGGTAGCACTCACGAGACTCTCCGTCAAGTGCTCCACATTCTCCCTGAAAGCATTCTGGGCAGCGGCAGCACTCTGCAGCAACGCCTTGTCGGCCTTGATCTCCTCCTTCAAGGCCACCTCCTGCTCCTTGGCGCCGTCCAGCATCTTGGTCAAAGTGGTCAGCTTCAACTCAAGATCCGTGTTGGAGTCCTTGGCGGCACTAAGCTCTTTACCCCTCTCGGCGAGATCGGCCTCCAGCTGCGCCACCTTCGTCTCCAGCTCCTTCTTGGCGGCCTCGGCAACTGCGGCAGCATCCTCTGCTTGCTTAAGGGCTCCGCCGAATTGTTGCTCATGCGCGGCAAGCTCCTCCTCGTGGGCGTCGAGGTTGACTTTCCGCTGCGCCAGCTCGCCCTCCTGCACAGACAGCTTCTCAACGGCAAGCCGCTGTTGCTCTTCAACTTTGGCCTTCTCGAGGAAGAAGGCCTTCTGCTCGTCGGCAAGTTGCTCCCGCTCCTCTGCCAGGGACCGGCGAGCTTCCTGGTGGAGACCCCGAAGCTCCTCCGCGCGCTTCTCGATGTCCGCTCCCGCCTTCGCGACAAGCGCCTCGCGGGATTCCTGCTTGGCTTGCCGCGCGCGGTAGAGCGACAATAGCTTCCGCAGCAACCGCTCCTCCTCAGGCTCGCCGCTACTTCTGCTCGGCGCATCAACCAGCGTCAGCCCAGCGGAGGTGAGCACCTCTCCGTCGAAGCTCTCTCGTTCGACCGGCGCCCTGGAGCTTGACGCCCAGGGGAGGTTGATGAAGATGCCATCGCCGGCCTTCAAGTAGACGCCTGGCTGGGGCTCTTCGGAGCCTGGTGCTGCGGCAGCGGCGGACGGGTCGGCGGTCGACGTAGCGCCTGGCGCTCCGGCGGCCTCAGGGCCATCAGTACGATCGCCAGACCCCTCGCCAGCTGCTGCGGCGGCAGCTTTGGCGGCCTTTGCGCCGGCGGGATCATCAGCGGCAACCTCGGTCTCCGTCGGCTCCGCAGCAGATGGGTCTGACGGCCGGAAAAGGTAGAAGAGTCAAGCAAATATCCAACAAAAAGAAGATCAAAAGAAGAAGAACCCAGGGGAAGTTTTGAAGCGAAAGGATTACCTGTACCGGGTTCTGCAGTCGTGGTCTCCACCGTCAGGTGGACCCCGCTGGTGCTGTCCCTTGCCAGAGAACTCTCCCTTGCCGGAGACTTCTCCCTTGCCGAAGAGCTCTCCCATGCCGAAGGACTCTCCCTTGGCTCCTGGTGGGGCTGCTCTGCTCCTACACAAACCAACAGTCAGATATCAGCAAAGACAGAGTATCCATGCGCACCTCACAGCGGAAAGCGAACCATATACTTACGCTGGGGGCTGCTCTGGAGAAAAGTTGCCGGGTCCGGCAAGGTTGTCTCGGGCGCACCCCCTGCTGTCGCAGTAGGTTCGTCCTCGATGACAATCACCGGGACCTTGGCTCTCTTTGCTGCTCTCTGGGCCAGAGTCCTAAAGAGGAACAAGTTCAGAGTAAAGCAAATGAGATACAAGACAAAACAGCAAGAATTGAAGAACTACAAGTACAACAAGAGAATCTTACTCTTCTTCTTCCTCGTCGGAGCTGAATGCGGAGAAGTTGAAGTCCGGCTCACGTCCGGCGCGAGGAGGCGGGGGAGAAGTTTCCCTTGGCCGCTTGGCGGGAACAGAAGCGGTGGTCTGGGAGGGCCCCGCTCCAGTTGCCGTCGCAGCGTGAGGTGCTCCCGCGGCAACAGTGCTTGCCACGGAGGAGCGTGTCACGCGGCGCGGCGACTGTTGACTCGCCTGCCGCTCCGCTACGTCCCCGGCCTTGCGAAGACGCCGTCTCGGTGGAGATGGAGCCTCTGCTTGCGGCGAGCTTCCTGAAGATGAGGAGGAAGAGGAGTTGATCTCCAGCGAACCGCTCGTATCCTTGGCGGGCTCGCTCGACTCGACGTCATGCCCGGCAAGCTCTTTCTCACCGGCGGGCTCCCCTCGCTCGGCACGGCTTGCCGCCTCTGCTGCCTCTGCCTCCTCCACGGTGAATCCAAATTCGCCCGCGGCTGCGGCTGCCGCCGCCTCTTCCAGCCTAGTGGCGATGCGTGTCATCTCCGCATCGGTGGTGTCGCGGGTGAGGCTATCCTTTTCGTCGGAGCGGATCGGCACTTCTACCAAGCCGTCAAAGAATTGCTGCACGATGTCGTCTGCAGGCTCTTGCCAAGTTGGGACAATTCCATGCGAATCGCACAGCGGCATCATTGCACGGATACGGTCGAGCGCGGAGTTGTTGCACAGCGGAACGACCCCCCCGGCAACCTAAACACTTCGGGATGTTGAGGGTCGTACTTGAACAGCTCCTGGAGCATCGCGTTAAGCTCCAGAACAGTGAAGTTGAAGTTGAGGCCCGGACGCAGCCTCATGATATCCGCCGCATTCTTGAATTCCCAGGCGGGTCTCCCCCGTTCCTGCAGGGGGGCGATGCGGCAACGAAGAAAATCTGCGCCAACAGCGCCTACAGTGAGCCCGGGAAGCCTGAGGCGTAGGATTCGGGTGACGGCAATCTTCAGCCTATCGTTTTCCGGGGCCACGTCACTCCAATCGCTGCCGCGTGCTACTGGGGCTTGGCGCCGGGCGGTGAATGGCTGCGGGTTCTCCTCGTCAATCCAGCACCAGTCTGCTCTCCATTCCTCCCACTTGCCGCGGAACTCTCCTTCCAGATAAGTGTCCTTCTTGCCGGCCCTTGAGATCCAGGCGATTCCGCCAGATAAAGGCTCTCCTCTCTCTACTCGAGGCATAAAGAAGTGGCGAAAAAGGGCTACATTGGGATGGACTCCGACAAAGTTTTTGCAGAGATGTGCGAAAACTGCCATGGTCAGAACAGCATTGGGGGTGAAATCAAGGAGGTGGAACCCGTAGGTGTTCATAATATCGCAGAAGAACTCAGAGAAGGGCGGCTAGAGCCCGCAGTAGAAGAACAAGGCGAAGAAAGGATATCCATTTGCAGCCGTCTTCCAAGCGGCGGCTGGAAGTACCTTCGTGCGCGGGTGCGCTCGCGTCTCCGTCGACCAGAAGAGGTAGTAGTTCTCCCTCAGTTCCCTCGCGGCGAGCTTGGGGGGGGAAGACTGCCCGCTCCTTTCGCAGCGCCGCAAGCCGCTGCGCCTCGGTCGACTTCACAACCTTCCCCTTGTCGGCTTTTGGAGCCATGGCAGAAGTGGTGGAGGAGGTCGACAGCGTTGGTGGTGCTGGTGGCGATGGGGGGCGGAGCACTGCTCTCTTTCGGCTTTGGGAAGATGAGGGAGCGGCGGAGGTTTCCGAGATTGAAGCAGCAACCGGCGAATGGGTGAACTACCCCTGTTTCCCCTGCTTATAAAGAGAGAGGGGGCGGACGTTTCGCATTTCCGAATAAAGAAACCACCCACGATCTCTCCCACGATGCCGCATTCAACGCGTGCCGTTCGGGGAGGGTGCAATGGACACGGGGAGAGATACGGCGTAACCCAGGCCGCGCGTGCCCATGCCCTGTTTTGGGCCTGGCCCAACAGCGCTCGGCACCGTGTATGGCCCAGGCCCGGGGGCTCCTGTCGGTGTACTAGAGTAGGGGTACCCTAGTATCCCGAACTTGTGCACGGGCAGTCGCAGCATCCCGCGGCAAGGCTTGCCGGGTGACTGCCAAGGTTCTCCGTGGTTCCTTTGGAGCCATTCAAGAACAAAGTATCCATGCCAAGGAGACAAGACCCCGGCAAGAGGAGCTTGCCGGGAAGGCCAACCAAGGTAAGGGGCTTAAGGAGACAAGACCCCGGCAAGAGGAGCTTGCCGGGAAGGCCACCCAAGGCATCTCAAGGAACTTGCCGCGACGCGCCACGCATCCCGGCAAGGCCCGGTGAGCGACAAGCTCCCGGACGCGACAAGATAACGACCGCGGCAAGGCGCTTGCCGCGGCAAGCCACCACTTTGTGCCCGCGCGCCAGCACATCCACCAACGTGTCGCTCTGGGACCCTTCCAGGCGTACGTGGCGGGAGGTTGTGCAGCCAGTGGCGCGCGGTGGCAAGCGGCGCTGACAAGATTGCCATCGTGGCGAGCGGTGGCGTCCCTGACGGTCCCTTTTGCACTGTTTAGGCGATGCAGACGGGCATTTAATGCCCTAGTCCCCTGCCATCAGGGTTAGGTATGATACACTGTAGCAGGTAGCTGTACCTACCGCAACACCTTTCCATTTTTACCCTTGTCTACGTTGCCACCTGTCGGTGACCCCTTGAGCATATAAAAGGAGGCCCACGCGCAACGTAGAGGGGGGGGAAGGGGGAGAGAACATTCATGCTCGGTCTCGTTAGCTGCTGGGGGGTACTGTAGCACTCCGCGCTCCCAAGCAAGAACTCAATACAAACCACAAAGCAGGAGTAGGGTTTTACGCATCCGTGCGGCCCGAACCTGGGTAAACCGCTCGTGTGCTTCGCCTCGATCCGCTCTTCGTGCGACCTCCGCCCCCGCCGAACCGAAAGGGACTCGGTCCGCCGGTCCCATAGGTGTTCGTGGATTAGTCCCCCGGCATCCAGGAGCCGCGTGCAATCGCTTGCATCTTGGGTGGCGCACAGGCCCCAGCCTCACAACGCATTTTCAAGCAGTTTGCTCGCGAGGTGAATGCAGTCCTCCCCAAGCTTGAGGCCACGCGCCCTCTCAGGTGGTCTGTGTACGCTATCACGTTCAGCTCAGCGGATAAGCTCAAGTCTCGGCAACAGCCGGAGTCCTCCCGATGCTTTGTTCCCCAGTCATCAGCAACGTGCGGGTCACCAGGACCTTCATTGACGGCAGAGCAGGACTCAACGTCCTGTCCGTCGAGACGTTCGACAATCTCCAAGTGTTGTACGATCAGCTCCAGCCGACCAAGCCCTTCTCAGGAGTCACTGATGGTTCCACTGTTCCCATAGGGCAGGTTCACCTTCCAGTCACCTTTGGAGAGCGCAACAACTACCGCACCGAGCTCATCGACTTCGACGTCGCCCACATCCGTCTGCCATACAACGCCATCCTCGGGTACCCAGCCCTAGCCAAGTTCATGGCAGTGACTCACCATGGATACAATGTCTTCAAGATGCCAGCGAGTGGTGGAGTCATCACCGTACCCTGTTTGGTGTGCAGGACCTACTCCAGGAGCAACGCTAGGGACATCGCGAGCTGTCTCTCCCTCTCTCCGGCGCAGACCGCTTGCACATTAAAAGGGGGGCGCCTGAGCATCGCGACTCATGGGCTCCTACTGGCTCTCCAGCCCTCACCCCCTGGCCTTGACCCACGGCATCGCGACCTGTCATACCAGCGGCGCCGAGCTCGCTTGAGGGCCGGGACCTAAGGACGTAGAGCATTAAGGAAAGTGCGGGGGAGTGGGAAGAAGCTCGCGAGGACCTAACCCAGCAGCGCCTCAACTGCCACTCGGTCTGGGCGCTTCATCGAGGAACTACACCAAACTCAAGAGATAAGTCACGCCCTTACAAGAGTTCGACCAACGCAGCGCCAAACCCTCGCCCAGTGCGGCTCTGTCATGGCGATGTTGCCTTCCTTTCTCTCCCAGCGAGGGATGCTTGAGCGCTAAAGGGGACCTCTCAAGCATCGCGACTTGGGGGCTCTTACCGGACCTCGGGCCGCTCACCTCCTGGCCTTGTCCATGGCATCGCGACCTGGCATACTAGCGACGGCTGAAGCATGCCTGAGGACTGGGACCTGTCAGCGTAGAGCGCCGAGTCCTCGCGAGGATAGAAAGGGGGAGCCAAGCCAGGATAGAGAAAGCACCTCGCTTTGATTCATATTAAGGATATAATGTTCACAAAAGACATGGCAGGCGCCTTACATACCCCCACGAGGTGTTGCTTCGATTCCTCGCAGGGAACAAAGGTACTAATCCGAAGGAACGCTCATCGCCCACACCTCCGCAACGGACGCCATCATCAACAGTGGGCTGCCCAACACCGGCGCCAACCCCACCCAGATTAGTGGCATCGGCGGCTGGACGCAGCTGCCCCGCCCCGAGCACGGCGCGAGCTCGGGGGCTCATAGCTATCATCGCTTGTCTCCAGAGTCGCGAGGAGCTCGGGGGACCCGCTGGATTCCCCAGCTCCTCCGCTGCCTCCCGAGGAGCTGCTGGAGGGCCGATGGGCGGGCCGAGTCCTCACCAGTTCATCGCCCCTGCCGCTCTCCCTGGGGCAGCACTCCAGCCGGCGTCCTTCAGCGTCGAAGACCTTGAAGAACATCAGGGAGGCGCCGTTGTATTCAAGATGAATCACGAGGGCACCCACCATCCGGTAGACCCGGGTGATTTCGCCCCAGCCCCGAGTAATGAAGACCTTGCCCAGAGCGACGACCGTGACCTCCGCTCCGGTCGCAAGGTTACCGGAGTCAGCGTGCTGCAGCCAGAGGTCCAAAGCCCCGCTCGGCGGCATCTCGAAGGCGAAGGAGGGGGAAGGCGAATCCAAGAGCTCGGAGGCTCGGCGGCGTGGAGCACAAGCTCGCGAGAGGAGCGCTCGACGTGGACTCCAGGAGGAACGACACGCACCACCGTGACTCGCCGGCGTCGACGGCGGCACCGCCGATGTCGCTTGACGCCTTCTCCCCCAGGACCCACGACGCGGGCGTACAAGGGTAACGGATACCCAGGCGGCGGCCGCTCGTACCAGGGCCTTGGTGCCTCCGGCTGAGCACCCACATCTCGGTGGCAGAGGACCAGCCGTTTCTTTAGCGGAAGTGGGTCAGGCCCCTCTCGTGGGGCATTTCCCTTCTCTTCTGCAGAAAACCGGCGGATTGGTGCCATTGGCGTAAGCAGAAGCCAGAACGAGGAAGAAGAAGGAAAGGAGCGGCAGCAAGGGATGGACTGAAGGGACTCGCGCAGCCCCGTACTTATAGCCGGAGGAGGCCAACCGTCGACCACCACGATCGCAGGTAATCATGACCAGTTTCTGTACATGCAGGGACATGTCATGTCGTGCGGTTGCCGAGGCGTCATGGGGAAGCGCAGATGCCCACGTCCAATCAATCGCCATGCGGCGCCCAAGGCCACAGGCTGTTAGGGCCCGCGGCGCTTCGCGCTTGCCCCTTCGCTTCCCTGCTAGGCCAAGCCCGGGCGCGCCTTGGGCCCGGGGCAACCGTCAGCGTTCTAGGAACGGGGGTCCCCAGACTTGCCTGCCTGCGGCCTGCAGCGTGGCTCAAGTGGGGGCCCAACGCGGCCCATCTTCAGCAGTTTAATCTCAAGACCCTCGCAAGGGGCCAAGCCTCGCGGGGCGGACGACCAGAAGCTTCCTCAGAGGCGGCCTCATCAGGTAGGCTCGTGAGGAGGCGGAGAGATCAAGGCAGGGGTACCTCACAAGGAGCCTGTGACGCAAGCCATGACAATCAAGACCAGGCGGGCGCCGGCCTGCGCAGTGTCCTTGCATCCCCTTTGGTGCAAAGGAGGCAAGCACAGGCCAAGGCACCGGGCAAAGGTTACCATTCCGGTGCAACAAGACCAAGACAAGCAGAGCGGCAGGACGAAGGTCACCGTGGAGACCAAGAAGGCATCATCACCAGTGCTTTTGGCAGCCGAAGACCACCTTTGGTCAGGATAACTTGTACTAGATGTTCCCCTTCAAAATGGCCAATTGTTGGCGCCCTTCCCACTCATTATTTGGGGAGAGGCCCAGGGCCTCTATAAATAGAGCTAGCCACCATAGAGTAAAAAGAGAGAGAGACCGAAAAAGAGAGATAGAGAGAGAGAGAGGCGACTGAACTCGCCCAAGCAGTTCATCACACCAGCTCAAGAACACCCCTCGCGAGGCTGTTCTTCCCTTGTACTGTTCCTCATCATCCCCTAAGGCAATCTACCACACCACACACTGGAGTAGGGTATTACACCACAATGGTGGCCCGAACTAGTATAAACCTTGTGTCCCATGTGTTGTTCGTTGTTTCCAACTTAGATCACGCGAGGAGATTGGACGCAGATCGGTAGGGGAGAGATCTCCACGCGCACCCCAGTGTTCGAACCTCAAGGGTCTGCCGGAACCCGAAATCCGACAACAGCCAGGGCTCTCCCAGAGGTGACGTTGTCCTTGACAACGAGGCGAGCCATCCTCCTTATGATAATGACACAGTGGAACTCTCAATGAAAGCACCAATGTCGGTGTCAAAACCGGTGGATCTCGGGTAGGGGGTCCCAAACTGTGCGTCTAAGGTGGATGGTAACAGGAGGAAGGGGACACGATGTTTACCCAGGTTCGGGCCCTTTTGATGGAGGCAAAACCCTACGTCCTACTTGATTGATATTGATGATGTGAGTAGTACAAGAGTAGATCTACCACAAGATCAGAGAGGCTAAACCCTAGAAGCTAGCCTATGGTATGATGTATGTTGTCCTACGGACTAAAACCCTCTGGTTTATATAGACACCGGAGGTGGCTAGGTTACACAAGGTCGGTTACAAAGGAGGAGATATACATATCTGTATTTCCTAGCTTGCCTTCCACGCCAAGTAGAGTCCCATCCGGACACGGGACGAAGTTTTCAATCTTGTATCTTCATAGTCCAACAGTCCGGCCAAAGGATATAGTCCGGCTGTCCGGAGACCCCCTAATCCAGGACTCCCTCAGACGTCTATGCGATGGAGCCCGTCGCCCCAAAGTTCAACCCGTGGTCTGCTTGTCTGATCACCTTTGATCGCAGGGACGACCACCCCACTAGTATCCGAAGGATCCGCCGCACTGGTCCTAGACCCCATGATCGACGGATTTCACCTCACTCGAGTCCTTATGGACGGCGGCGGCAGCCTGAACCTGCTCTATCAGGATACAGTGTGAAAAATGGGTATCGATCCCTCGAGGATCAAACCCACCAAAACCACCTTTAAGGGCGTCATCCCAGGTATAGAGGCCCATTGCACGGGCTCAATCAAACTGGAAGTAGTCTTCGCATCACCGGACAACTTCCGAAGCGAGGAGTTAATCTTCGATATCGTCCCGTTTCATAGTGGCTATCATGCACTGCTCGGGCGAAGCGTATTTGCAAAATTCGATGCAGTACCGCATTACGCATACCTCAAGCTCAAGATGCCGGGACCTAGGAGGGTCATAACAGTGAACAGAAACACAGAACGCTCGGTCCGCATGGAAGAGCACACTGCGGCCCTAGATGCAGAAGCACAAAGTAGCCTTTTAAGGCAAACCATTAATTCGGCGATGAAGCCCCCGGACACCTTCAAGCGAGTCCGGAGTAAACGGGAACAGGATCACCTAGCACGTTCAGAGCTCGCCTAGCAATCCGGCCCCCGTCCCAGTCCCAGTCAAGCGACGAAGTCCTTGCCGCGCGTATGTAATTACGCACTGAAAATACCATGGACATAGGCGGGGGCACGATCAGGGCACGTCCCGCAATGCGGCGTAACCGCCCTAGGGGTTGTATACCTTTATCATTGTTTCTCTTTCAGGACCTAACTCTCTGGAAGCCCTTTCCGGCAGTACGATTGACAGACACTTTACGGAAGGAACAACCAAGGAGGCAAGTAGCTAAGATGTACACGGGAACCCTCAGGTGCTCTCTAATAATAATTGATATACCCGCTTTCTACTATCCATACACAGCATGCCGTTGGATAGGACATGTCAAATAGTCCTACTTTCTGCTTATTGCACTACTTGTACCAATACGCTCCGACGTATTATTTAAATAACAATGCATAGCATTAGTCTATTATTACATTATTCATCCTTTTTATTTTTATATGTTCATTTACAACAATCTGTACCCGTACATTTGGGTACGGTCAGTACGCCAGGGGCTTTCGTTTAACCCATAATACGGCGCGAGAAGTTATAGCATTATATGCATCAGCTCTGAATCATGTCTTGGGTCAATATTTGGGTTTGCCTGGCTCCCATGCTTTGGTACCTTACGTTCCGCTATATCGGCTAAGGTAGCAGTGGGAGAACTACTGCGATTGTGTCCCAGTTCTTCCGGACGAGCACCTCAGTAGAGAAAGCCGAAAACTGACTGTCATGATAAGGCGAGAGACTTGTCGCTGTTCGAGAGGTCTCAAGTCCTTCAAGACTTTTTCCGCTTTGGGCGAGGAGTCGGCCTTGCCCGGCTTAGGCATGTATAGCGCCCCAAATTCGGCCTTCCGAATACTAGGGGCTTCGCCAAAATTTAAAATTGTAGACTTCTATGGCTAAGTGAGAGTGATAAAGCCTTATAGTACGATTTCCTGGTTCGTTGCGCTGAACACCTCCCTTGAAGGACCCAAAATTGGGGTAAAGAGTGCTCATATTTATCCCGAACACCCCAGTACTAGTTACATGGGGGCAGAAGCCGACGACTGGCCAACTCTCAGATTTTATAAACTACCGCACAGAAGGTAATATTTTAAATTCAAAAAGCATTGCATAGCGCAGATGAACTCATTTCACATTACAGGATCACATGAGCATGTTCATTCAAAAATTACATCCCTGAAACATTCATCTGCCACAAGGCGGGAACCCTTCAGGACACTCTCATAATACATCTCGGGGCAGCGATGCTCCTTGCCCTCTAGCGGCCCCTCCTTCACCAGCTTCACGGCATCCAGCTTCACCTAGTGCGCCTTCGCCCGGGCAAAGGCCCTGGGCGCACCCTCGATGCAGACGGACCGCTTTATGATTTCAAGCCGTGGGCAGGCATCCACAAGCCACCTCACCAGACCGAAGTAGCTGCCGGGCATGGGCTCGCCAAGCCACATCCGGACTATAAGGCCCCTCATGGCCTGTTCGGCCTCCTTGTGGAGCTCGACCAATTGCTTCAGCTGGTCGCTCAAGGGCATGGGGTGTTCGGTCCCAGTATACTGAGACCAGAACAACTTTTTCGTCGAGCTCCCCTCCTGAGCTCAATAAAACTCCACGGCATCGACTACACTGCGGGGAAGATCTGCGAACGCTCCTGGGTAAGTAAAAGGAAAGTTTCCTCCACATGCTTGCTTTACATAATGAATGCCTTACCCGCTGCTATCTTCTTCACCGCATCAATCTCCTGGAGGGCCTTGTGGGCTTCCACCTTGGCGCTCCGGGCGCTTTTAAGCGCCTGCGCAAGCTCAGACTCTCGTGTCTTAGAGTCAAGCTCCAAGGACTCGTGCTTTTTGGCAAGAGCCTTGAGCTCTTGCTGCACCTCGCCTACTCGGGCTTGTTGCTTCTCTCGCTCAATGCGCTCCTTGGCTACTTTGTCTCCGGCCTCGGACAACGCCTTCTTTAGGGTCGCCGCTTCGGTCGTGGCCCCTGACAAATCCATGATGATCCTATTACTTTTCTGTAACACCCCGTATGTAACTTGCCATATTTGTATTCCAACTCTTGCCATTTCCGGCACTAAGTTATGTTTTTTCCTTGTTGTCGGGTTTTTGTCTTCGTGTTGTTTTGTCTTTGCCATGCATCTCATATCATGTCATCATGTGCATCGCTTTTACACCCCTCCAAAGTGGCTCAAAACCCACCTAAACCCCCTCCATCCTCTAGGTCGTTCGATCACGATCGCCTGGCCGCAAACCGTGCTCAATTTGGAGCCTCCTAGCTCCTCCTACCTATAAAAAGGTCCTCCCATTCCAAATCCGGCCGAAACCCTAGACCCCTCCCTCTCCTCGCACCGCCGGACAAAAAATCCGGTCGGCCGGACACGTCCGCCTGCTCCGCCGGACGTATTAGCAGCCGACACGTATCCACGCGGGCGCCTCACTTCGTCGCCGACCGCGCGGGCCCGCCAGGCCCAGGCCGGCCCCCGCGGCCCATCCGGCCACCGCCGCCGCCTCGGTCTCCCGCCGCCCGCGCCTCCTCGCTGGGCCGCCGCACGCCAACTCCGGCCGCTGCGTGCCCACTCACCGACAGCCACCGGCGCGCCGGATCTCACCGTCTCCACCGCTGGCTCGCCGTGCCCAGGGCCCTTCCTCGCCGCCGCGCAGTTCCGGCCCCGGATCCGGCCGGATCCGCCTCTCCCTCTCCTCCCCGCCAAATTTGCGCCAGAGCAAGTCAACCCTCGCCGGAGTTGCCTCGCTTCGCGTGACGACAAACCCTAGATCTGGAGAGGTTGTTTTTCCCCAAGTCTCAGATAATTTTCGCATATTTCATCGGATCGTATCTCTGCAACCGTGGCTCCGTTTCGGGCGTATAGCATATCAAATTGTTCGTCTCGACGAGTACTTCATTTCATCTCATTGCATCATGTTCATTTGAGCTCATATTGATGCCCTAAATGCTGTTGGAAGAGTGCTAGTTTCTATTAGTTTCAGTTTATTATCAGCAATTGGACATTTGTCATTTTTGCCATGATTAATGTGTGCCTCCTATGAACTTGAGCCCTACATGAGTTTTGAAGTATGCCATGTCATCTTTACAGGGGTGTATGCCATGTATTTTTGTGATCTGTGTGGTGACTAGCACAAGCATGCAAAGTAGCTCTCGTGATGTTTCTGATTTCAGGGACTTAGAAATATTCTAAGTCATTGCCCTTATAATATTTTTATGCCATGTATTCATGCTGCTACATATTGATCCATGCCTCTTTTGAGCATGATCAATAAGGATGTTTTGTAGATATTGTGGTGCTCTATCCATCCATGTCTTTGTTTGCAATTATGGAGCACCCTAGCTTGAGTCTATCGAGCACTACTTTTGCTATAAAATGTTCCTGGCAGAATGTTTACGTGTTAAGCATTTTTGCCGAGCTGTTGTAGTTGATCCGTGCATGCTATGATGTTGTTCTTGCCATGTTTAGCTTCTATGCCATGTCTACTTGCTGGGTGTATGCTTAGTTTGTCATGCAATGCCTTGTGGTGAGTGCATCGAGCTCGTAAACATGCCTACTTAATATCTGTTTTGCCATGTTCCAGTTTTCTACTAAGTCTGAATCTGTTAACGATAATTGCTATGTTCACATGGTTGCCATTGTATTTTCTGATCCCTTTTGGCTTATGGTCAGTTAGGTACTTTTGTTGTATGCTATGAGTACCTTCATGCCATGCCTTGCTTGGCCATGATACGTTCCTGTAATAAATTCCTGACATGTTTATTTCACAAAGTCTGTAACCTGATATCTTTTGCACTTTTGCCATGCTTGTTTGAACCTGCTATTGAGTGATTTAGCCGTAGCTCAGTGTTCATCTTTTGTCAAGCATCTTGAGTGGATCCCTGCCATGTATTTTGTTGCTATGTTAGAGTGCAGTAGCTTGTTGTTCTTGATGCATTTAGATGGTCTCGTGCTGTTAATCGCAGATCGGTGCCATATTTGTTTTGCTTGTCATTTCCAAACCGTGCATCCGATTCCGGTGATCTTTATATCGATTTCGACCGAAATCAACTCCACTTTCCAGTGGCACTCTTGTTTTTCCATGTTGAGGCTAGGTTCAATCATTCCTTTCCAAATCATGCATATGCATCGCATACCGCATCCTGCATGTCATGCGTTGTTTTGCATCATGTTGCTTGTGCATTGCACGTGGTTGATTGTGTCTCCCTTTGCTTCTTGTTCTTGCTTGGGTAGAGCCGAGAGATGAGTACATGATCGAGGAGCCCGTTGAGTACGCTTACGAGGATCAAGCTAACGTCAACTCGAAGAACTTTGCAGGCAAGATGACCATACCCTCGAAATCACTTATGTCTTTGCTGGCTAGATGCTCGCTCCTTTGCTATGCCTATGCTACGATACCTAACACTTGCTTAGCATGCCTCCCATATTGTCATGTCAAACCTCTAACCCATCTTGTCGTAGCAAACCGTTGTTTGGCTATGTTACCGCTTTGCTCAGCCCCTCTTATAGCGTTGCTAGTTGCAGGTGAAGATTGGAGTTTGTTCCTTGTTGGAACACGTTTATTGTTGGGATATCATTGTTGTATCTTGTCTATTTTAATGCACCAATATACTTGGTAAAGGGTGGAAGGCTCGGCCTTATGCCTGGTGTTTTGTTCCACTCTTGCCGCCCTAGTTTCCGTCATACCGGTGTTATGTTCCTTGATTTTGCGTTCCACACACGGTTGGGTTATAATGGGAACCCCTTGACAGTTCGCCTTGAATAAAACTCCTCCAGCAATACCCAACCTTGGTTTTACCATTTGCCACCTAGCCTATTTTTCCCTTGGGTTTCCGAAGCCCGAGGGTCATCTTTATTTAAACCCCCCATAGGCCAGTGCTCCTCTGAGTGTTGGTCCGACCGAGTAGACTGCAGGGCCACCTCGGGGCAACTTGAGGGTGGGTTTTACTCGTAGGATGTCTCATCTGAGTGTGCCATGAGAACGAGATATGTGCAGCTCCTATCTGGACTTCTCGGCACATTCGGGCGACTTTGCTGGTTTAGTTTTACCATTGTCGAGATGTCTTGTAACCGGGGATGCCGAGTCTGATCGGATTGTCTTGGGAGAAGGAATATCCTTTGTTGACCGTGAGAGCTTGTGATGGGCTAAGTTGGGACACCCCTGCAGGGATTTGATATTTCGAAAGTCGTGCCCGCGGTTATGGGCAGATGGGAATTTGTTAATGACCGGTTGTAGAAAACCTAAAGATTACCTTAATTAAAATGAATCAACTGAGTGTGTGACCATGATGGTCTCTTTTCGGCGGAGTCCGGGAAGAGAACATGGTCTTGAGTTATGCTTGAACGTAGGTTCTTCTAGGATCACTTCTTGATCATAGTTCATCGACCGTGCCTTTGCCCTCTCTTCTCGCTCTCATTTGCATATGTTAGCCACCATATATGCTAGTCGCTTGTTGCAGCTCCACATCATACCTTTTACCCTTCCTATAAGCTTAAATAGTCTTGATCACAAGCGTGTGAGATTCCTGGGTCCCTGTGACTCACAGATTACTTCCAAACCAGATGCAGGGACCGATGATACCGCTCCAGGTGATTCGACTGAGCTCAAGTGGGAGTTCGATGAGGACTCCGGACAATACTACGTTTCCTTTCCAGACGATCAGTAGTGGTGCCCAGTTGGGGCGATCGAGGACTATGTTGCATTTGGGGTTTATCTTTATTTTGGTTTCGTAGTCAGACCTTGAGGGTAACTGGATGAATGTAATGATATTTATGCTATTTATGTGACGTGGCGAGTGTAAGCCAACTATGTATATTTTCCCTTATTTATTACATGGGTTGTTGTGAAGATTACCTCACTTGCGACGCTGCTTTCAATGCGGTTATGCCTCTAAGTCATGCTTCGACACGTGGGAGATATAGCCGCATCGAGGCATTACAAGTTGGTATTCAGAGCCTTCCCCGACCTTAGGAGCCCCCTTCTTGATCGAATCGTTGGCATTGTTGAGTCTGGCAAAATGTTTTGAGTCTTTTAGGAATATATATATCGGAGAGTAGGATTCTTTTTACTCCTTAGTCCCTTCGTCGCTCTGGTGAGGCATCCTGACGTAGAGTTTTGACTCTTCTCTTCTCAAATTTCACTAAAAAAAATTTAGGATCACGCGGGTATCTTGGAATCGTTTCGATGGTTTTGTGACGAGAACATTTTTCTTGGTACCTCCTGACATTTAAGGGTTGTGGCAGTGTCCCGGGGAGTTGAGCTCCGAGGTGTTGTCGTCACAATTTTATCGTTGCAATTCTGGAATACCTGAGTTTTGCCGGCATCGAAAATCTCTTTTATGCAGTTGTTGGTGAGATAACCTCGACGCCACCCAGTACTGGGCCAGGAGTTCGGGAGTATTGCCATAACTCTTATAACATATGCTTTTTGAAGGTTGAGGTAAATGATTTCCGAAGTTTTCTTGGTTATGTGTTGAAGGATGGATATAGCTGGATGTAGGATTTTCTAGCTTTGGGTGAGATATTATGCTTCCCCTGTATCCCCAACACCTGGTTGCATAACCGGAAAGGTTCGGGAGTTTCATAGGTGGGAATTCATGTAGCTCTAGTATTTCTCCCGCAAATATTTGGTTTGTGATTGTGTAATCCTCACTAAGTATTTGTTCTTGTCCGTACCTTGTTGTTTTATTCTTCTACCTCTATCTAAGTGGCTTCTCGATTTATGGAAGTGTGACCGTTTCTATTGGAATGCATTCGTTCATTTTGTTCGGATGTTAAGACTATATGTTGCAATTTCAATCCATTTGATTCAGCTTGAATATATGTCTGTCAAGATGCTAACGGATGTCACCCTCTCCAGGATGGCTCCTCCAACGCGTACGACTCCGAATCTGGATCCGCCACCACCACCTCCACCTCCGAAGGCATGGCAAGCTGTGATGGCCGCTACCAATGCAAACACGCAGCTGATCATGCAAATTTTGCAAGAGCGCAAGCAAGGGAACCATGGCCATGACAACAATCAGAATCAGTTTGCTACACTCAACCAGTTCCTTGCTAACCAGCCAAAGACCTTCAGCAACTGTGTCGAGGCAACAGACGCTGAGGATTCGCTCGTGGATATCTGCAAGCATTTTGAGTGCAGCAACGTCAGGCCTGAGGACTTTGTCAAGTTTGCTTCCTTCCAACTCAAAGACCAAGCTGCAGAATGGTTTCAGCAATACAAAGATTCCAGAGGAGGCCGTGTGATTACCTGGGATGAATTCCGTCAAGACTTCAAAGCTCACCACATTCCTCAGAGTGTTGTTGAGAGCAAGCATGAGGAATTCTTCAACCTGAAGCAAGGCAGCTTGTCTGTTTACTAGTATAACATCATGTTCTAGAAGCTCGCTCGTTTCGCCAAGCAGGACGTCCCCGACGAGAAGACCAGGATTTACCAGTTCAGGGGTGGCCTCAGAGAAGATCTTCAACTTGATCTCGTGCTTTTCGAGCCGCAGAAGTACGATGAGTTTTACAACATGGCACTAAAACAAGAGACTGCTCAACTCAAGTGTGATGCTTCCAAGAAGCGAGTCAGAGATGCAACTCCTTCTTCCTCAACTCAAGTGGCTTCTAAGCAGCAAAAGTATTGGTTGCCTCCTCCTCCTCCGTTTCGTCAGCCTTATCAGCAGAAGAGCAAAGGTGGCAATGGATCTTCCCAGCCACCCAACCCAGGCTTTCAGAACAAGACTTCGTCTCATGCTCCAAGATCAAGTGCTCCGTATCACCGTCCGCTCTTAGAGGTCCCGTGCAACAAGTGTCAGCAGAAGGGTCACTATGCCAACAAAAGCTTCAATCAGAGGCGTATAACTCCTCCTGTGAGATCTGCCAGTACTGCAATGGTCAAGCATAATCCCAAGCACACCAAGGTCAACTTGATGAACGCAGCTCAGGCAGAGGACTCGTCAGATGTGATTATGGGTAACCTTCCTGTTAACGATGTTCCTGCAAAAGTACTTTTTGATAGTGGTGCATCACATTCTTTGTTGTATTCCCATTTGCATCGAAGCACAATGTTGACACTGAGGTTATGCCCAAAGTCATGCAAGTTGTTTCTCCCGGCAAGCTTATGACTTCAAGTTTGGTTGCTCCTGATGTTTCTATCACATTGGGCGACTACAAATTTATGTCCTCTCCAGTGGTACTTGGTAACTCGGATATTGATCTTGTTTTCTCGGAATGGACTGGCTTTCTAAGCACAAGGCTCAGCTTGATTGTGCTGCCAGGCAGATTCAATTGACACATTCGTCTGAGGATGTAATCGTCTTTGCCGCTCGTGATGATACCATTCGACCTTTTCTCTCAATGAGAAGGGCGAGTTGGATGCCATCTCTCAGATTCCAGTCGTTTGTGAATATCAAGACGTCTTTCCAGAAGAGCTTCCAGGAATGCCTCCTCACCGGCCAGTTGAATTCGTCATCGATCTTGAGCCTGGCACGGAACCTGTTTGCAAACGTCCTTACAAGCTTGGACCTGAAGAGTTGAAGGAGCTGAAGAAGCAACTCGATATTCAAGAGCGTATGGGTCTCATCCGACCAAGTTCTTCTCCATGGGGTTGTGGTGTTCTTTTTGTCAAGAAGAAGGATGGAACGGACCGACTTTGTGTCGACTACCATCCATTGAACAAGAAGACCATAAAGAGCAAGTACCCACTTCCCAACATCAATGAGCTTTTCGAACAACTTAAAGGTGCTCAAGTATTATCCAAGCTTGACCCCCGTATGGGCTATCATCAGATTCGCATTCATGAACAAGATATCCCCAAGACAGCATTCAAAAAAGCTATGGTTCATATGAATACACTGTCATGTCTTTCGGCCTTGTCAACGCTCCTCCAACATTCTCTCGCATGATGAACTTCATCTTCAACGCCTACACAAATGACTTCGTCTTGGTCTACCTCGATGACATTTTGGTCTTTTCCAAGACAAGGGGATCATGCCAAGCACTTGATTTTGGTGCTGGATAAACTCAGAGAACATCAGTTCTATGCGAAGTTTTCAAAGTGCGAGTTTTGGCTCGATGAGGTTCTCTACCTTGGGCATATCATCTCCGCCAAGGGCATAGCTGTTAATCCTGAGAAGGTGTCTGCAATTGTGAATTGGGAACCACCTTCGAATGTGAAGCAACTCCGCAGCTTCCTTGGGCTCGCAAGCTATTGTCGAAGGTTCGTTGAGAACTTCTCAAAGATCGCGAAGCCTCTTTCATCCTCCTGAAGCATGTGAAGTATGTCTAGTCTCCTGAATGTGACATCACTTTCAACACCCTGAAGAGAAGTTAGTCACTGCTCCAGTTCTGACTCCTCCTGATGAATCCAAACCGTTTCGAGGTTTTCTGTGATGCTTCCATTCAAGGTCTTGGTGCAGTGTTATGCAAGAGAAGAAAGTTGTGGCCTATACCTCTGCCAGTTGAAGCCCACGAAAAGAACTACCCCACTCCATGACCTCGAGTTAGGGCGCAGTTGTCCATGCTCTTTTAACATGGAGACATCTCTTGTTGGGAAGAAAAGTGGACATCTTCACTGATCATAAGAGTCAAGTACATCTTCACTCAGCCAAATCTCAACCTCAGGCAGACTCGTTGGGTCGAAATGATTCAAGAGTATAATCCGAGTATCGAATATACTCCAGGCAAGGCCAATGTTATTGCTGACGCATTGAGCAGGAAGGCTTACTACAACAGTTTGATTCTCAAGCCTTACCAACCAGAGCTTTGTGAAGCTTTCCGCAAACTCAATCTCCAAGTTGTTCCTCAAGGATTCCTTGCCAACCTCCAAGTCTCTCCTACTTTGGAAGATCAGATTCGCGAGGCTCAACTTCTTGATGCTATGGTGAAGAAGGTGAAGATTGGGATTGCCAAGAGTCAACCCAAGTACAAGTGCTATCGTCTTGATGACAAGGATACTCTATTCTTCGAGGATCGCATTGTTGTGCCTAAAGGTGACCTTCGTAAAGTCATTATGAACGAGGCTCACAATTCACTCCTCTCTATTCAACCTAGAAGTACAAAGATGTACCAGGACCTCAAGCAGTCGTATTGGTGGACTCGAATGAAGCGCGAGATTGCTCAGTTCGTGAACGAATGTGATGTCTACGGAAGAGTGAAATCAGAACACCAACGACTAGCTAGTCTCCTCCAACCTATTGCCATTCCAGAACAGAAGTTTGACCATATTGAGATGGACTTCGTGACTGGATTTCCAAAGTCCAAGTGTGGCAATGATGCTATCTTCATTGTCATCGACAATCTCACCAAAGTGGCTCCTTTTCTTCCTATCAAAGAATCTATCACAGCAGCTCAGTTGGCAGAGCTATATACCTCCAAGATTGTCTCTCTGCACGGCATTCCGCAGTTGATATCTTTAGATCATGGCAGCATCTTCACAACTAAGTTCTGGGATTCTTTTCAGAAGGCTATGGGCACCAACATTCGCTTCAGCACAGCTTTTCATCCTCAAACTAGTGGCCAAGTCGAGCGAGTCAATCAGATTCTTGAAGATATGCTCAGGGCTTGTGTCATTTCCTTCGGTATGAAGTGGGAAGATTGTCTTCCATATGCCGAGTTCTCCTACAACAACAGCATCCAAGCGAGTTCGGGCAAGGCCCCTTTCGAAGATTCTCTATGGCAGGAAGTGTCGTACTCCTCTTAACTGGTCAGAGACTGGTGAACGCCAACTTCTTGGCAATGACTTGATCACAGAGGCTGAAGAAATGTGCAAAGTCATTCGCGAAAATCTCAAAGCCACGCAATCGCGCCAGAAGAGTTACAATGATAGCAAGCATCGTGACTTGGCTTTCGAGATCGGAGACCATGTCTACTTCCGCGTCTCTCCAATTGAAAGGCACTCGTCGCTTCGGTATCAAAGGGAAGCTTGCCCCTAGATACGTGGGTCCTTTCAAGATCATCGGCAAAAGAGGCAATCTCGCCTATCAACTTGAGCTTCCCTCCAACTTTGCAAACGTGCACGACGTGTTTCACGTATCTCAACTCTGCAAGTGTTTCAAGACTCCTGATCGCACCATCAACTTTGAAGAGATTGATCTCCAAGAAGACATGTCTTATCATGACCACCCAGTTGCTATTCTTGAAGTAACTGAGCGCAAGACTCGCAACAAGTCTATCAAATTCCTGAAAGTCAAGTGGTCACATCATTCTGACCGTGAAGCCACTTGGGAACGCAAGGATCACCTCCGTTCTGAGTACGCGGAGTTTTTCCAGTCCTAGAACTCGGGACGAGATCCTTTCGTAGTGGTGGAGTGTTGTAACACCCTGTATGTAAGTTGCCATATTTGTATTCCAACTCTTGCCATTTCCGGCACTAAGTTATTTTATTTCCTCGTTGTCGGGTTTTTGTCTTCGTGTGTTTTGTCTTTGTCATGCATCTCATATCATGTCATCATGTGCATTGCATTTGCCATACGTGTTCGCCTCATGCATTCCGAGCATTTTCCCCGTTGTCCGTTTTGCATTCCTGCGCTCCTATGTCCTCCGGTGTCCCTTTCTACCTCTTTTCATGTCCGGGTGTTAAACATTCTCTGATTGGACCGAGACTTGGTTTACTACCGGTAGACCGCCTGTCAGGTTTCGTGCCATTTGGACTTCGTTTGATACTCCAATGGTTAACCGAGGGACCGAAAAGGCCTCGTGTGTGTTGCAGCCCAACACCCCTCCAAAGTGCCCCAAAACCCACCTAAACCCCCTCCATCATCTAGGTCATTCGATCACGATCGCATGGCCGCAAACCGTGCTCAATTGGGAGCGTCCTAGCTCCTCCTACCTATAAAAAGGTCCTCCCATTCCAAATCTGGATGAAACCCTAGACACCTCCCTCTCCTCGCGCCGGCGGACAAAAATCCGGTCGGCCAGACACGTCCGCCCGCTCCACCGGACGTATCAGCAGCCGCCACGTGTCCCCGCGGGCGCCCCACTTCGCCGCCGACCGTGCGGGCCCGCCAGGCCAACGGCCGGCCCCCGCGGCCCATCCGGCCACCGCCGCTGCCTCGATCTCCCGCCGCCCGTGCCTCCTCACTGCGTTGCCGCTCGCCACCTCCGGCCGCCACACGCCCGCTCGCCGACAGCCACCGGCGCGCAGGAGCTCGCCGTCTCCACCGCTGGCTCGCCGCGCCCGGGGCCCTTCCTCGCCGCCGTGCCATTCCGGCCCTGGATCCGGCCGGATCCGCCTCTCCCTCTCCTCCCCGCCGAATTTGCGACCTTGCCGGAGCAAGTCAACCCTCGCCGGAGTTGACTTGGTTCGCATGCCGATGAACCCTAGATCTGGAGAGGTTGTTTTTCGCCAAGTCTCAGATAATTTTTGCATATTTCATCGCATCGTATCTCTGCAACCGTGGCTTCGTTTCGGGCGTGTAGCATATCAAATTGTTCGCCTCGACGAGTACTTCATTTCATCTCATTGCATCATGTTCAGTTGAGCTCATCTTGATGCCCTAAATGCAGTTGGAAGAGTGCTAGTTTCTGTTAGTTTCATTTTATTATCAGCAATTGGACATTTGTCATTTTTTCCATGTTTAATGTGTGCCTCCTATGAACTTGAGCCCTACATGTGTTTTGAAGTATGCCATGCCATCTTTACAGGGGTATATTTGAGTGAATTAGCCGTAGCTCAGTGTTCATCTTTTGTCAAGCATCTTGAATGGATCCCTGCCTTGTGTTTTGTTGATATGTTAGAGTGCAGTAGCTTGTTGTTCTTGATGCATTTAGATGGCCTCGTGCTGTTAATCGCAAATCGGTGCCATATTTGTTTTGCTTGCCATTTGCAAACTGTGCATCCGATTCCGGTGAACTTTATATCAATTTCGACCAAAATCAACTCCTCTTTCCAGTGGCACTCTTGGTTTTCCAAGTTGAGGCCAGGTTCAATCTTTCCTTTCTGAAGCATGCATATGCATCGCATATCACATCCCGCATATCATGCCATGCTTTGCATCATGTTGCTTGTGCATTGCACGTGGTTGATTGTGTCTCCTTTTGCTTGTTGTTCTTGTTTGGGTAGAGCCAGGAGATGAGTACGTGATCGAGGAGCCCGTTGAGTACGTCTACGAGGATCAAGCTAACGTCAACTCGGAGAACTTTGCAGGCAAGATGACCATACCCTCGAAATCACTTCTATCTTTGCTTGCTAGATGCTCGCTCTATTGGTATGCCTATGCTACGATTCCTACCACTTGCTTATCATGCCTCCCATATTTCCATGTCAGACCTCTAACCCACCTTGTCCTAGCAAACTGTTGTTTGGCTATGTTACCGCTTTGCTCAGCCCCTCTTATAGCATTGCTAGTTGCAGGTGAAGATTGGAGTTTGTTCCTTGTAGGAACATGTTTATTTTTGGGATATCATTATTATATCTTGTCTACTTTAATGCATCTATACACTTGGTAAAGGGTGGAAGGCTCGGCCTTACGCCTGGTGTTTTCTTCCACTCTTGCCGCCCTAGTTTCCGTCACACCGGTGTTATGTTCCTTGATTTTGTGTTCCTTACATGGTTGGGTTATAATGGGAACCCCTTGACAGTTTGCCTTGAATAAAACTCCTCCAGCAATGCCCAACCTTGGTTTTACCATTTGCCACCTAGCCTTTTCTTTTCCCTTGGGTTCTCGGAGCCCGAGGGTCATCTTTATTTTAAACCCCCTGTGCCAGTGCTCCTCTGAGTGTTGGTACGAACCGAGTAGACTGCGGGGCCACCTCGGGGCAACTTGAGGGTTGGTTTTACTCGTAGGATGTCTCATCTGAGTGTGCCCTGAGAACAAGATATGTGCAGCTCCTATCAGGATTTGTCGGCACATTCGGGCGGCTTTGCTGGTTTAGTTTTACCATTGTCGAGATGTCTTGTAACCGGGATTTCGAGTCTGATCGGATTGTCTTGGGAGAAGGAATATCCTTCGTTGACCGTGAGAGCTTGTGATGGGCTATGTTGGGACACCCCTGCAGGGATTTGAACTTTTCAAAGTCGTGCCCGCGGTTATGGGCAGATGTGAATTTGTTAATGTCCGGCTGTAGAAAACCTAAAGCTTAACTTAATTAAAATGAATCAACAGAGTGTGTGGCCGTGATGGTCTCTTTTCGGCGGAGTCCGGGAAGAGAACACGGTCTCGGGTTATGTTTGAACATAGGTTGTTCTAGGATCACTTCTTGATCATAGTTTCTCGACCGTGCCTTTGCCTTCTCTTCTCGCTCTCTTTTGCGTATGTTAGCCACCAAATATGCTAGTTGCTTGCTGCAGCTCCACCTCATACCTTTTACCTACCCATAAGCTTAAATAGTCTTGATCGCGAGGGTGTGAGATTGCTGAGTCCCCGTGACTCATAGATTACTTCCAAACCAGATGCAGGGACCGATGATACCGCTCCAGGAGACTCGAGTGAGCTCAAGTGGGAGTTCGATGAGGACTCAGGACGATACTACGTTTCCTTCCTAGACGATCAGTAGTGGAGCCCAGTTGGGGCGATCGGGGACTTTGTTGCATTTGCGGTTATTCTTTGTTTTGGTTTCGTAGTCGGAACTTGATTGTATCTGGATGAATGTAATGATATTTATGCTATTGTGTGACGTGGCGAGTGTAAGCCAACTATGTACCTCTTTTCCTTATTCATTACATGGGTTGTTGTGAAGATTACCTCACTTGCGACATTGCTTACAATGCGGTTATGCCTCTAAGTCATGCTTCGACATGTGGGAGATATAGCCGCATCGTGGGCATTACAGTTGGGCTCTAACTGAACCCGAGCGATTGCATTGCGGGCTACGCATTACTGAACCCGAGCGATCGATCGATGGCTGTTAACTGAACCCGATCGAGCGATTCCTTCGCTAATGCTGCTAACTAAAGCCGATCGATGCTGCCTCTGGATGAACAGTGAGCATTGCTGGGGGGGTTGGATGAATCGTTCCTGGTGGGGGTGGATGAACAGGACCCCGTGGTGTTGCCTCTGGATGAATAGGACCCCGATTGATCGAGCCGGTTGGGGCTGGATGAACAAGACCCCATGGAGGGAAGGATGAATAGGACCACCCCGTGGAGGGCTGGATGAACAGTAGACGGTGGAGGGCTGGATGAACAGTAGCCTATGGAGGGGTGGTTGAACAGGAGCTTGTGGAGAGGGCTGGTTGAACAGTAGCCGGTGGAGTAGCACGCGGTGGAGGCTAGATGAACAGGACCTCGTGGATGAACAGTCGCAGGTGGAGGCTGGAGGAGGTCAATGGTGGATGAACAGTAGCCCGTGGAGGCTGGAGGGGGTCGACGGTGGAGATGAACAGTATCCCGTGGAGTCCCGTTATGTGGTACGCCACATCCCTCCCGATGAACATGACCCCCATTTCGACCGTAGTGCTACAACACAAGTCCGTTTCCTCCGTTTTTGGTACGCCAGACCCCTCCCTATCAACAGGACCCCTTTTCGACCGTAGGAGGTCCGTTTCCTCCGTTTTGCGGTACGCCAGATCCCTCTCAATGAACAGGATCCCATATCGACCGTGGCCGGTCGAACACAAGGCTGTTTCCTCCGTTCTGCAGTACGCCAGGCCTCGTTTCCATCGTCTGTTCTGTCCAACCCTCCCTATGAACATGACGACGCATTCCGTTCCGACCCATCCGGTTGGCTCCCCATGAACAAGATGACGACGTAGTTTCTGTGTTCCGACCCAGCCATGCACATGAACCCTGGTCGTATGTATGTGCGAGTAGGCGTTCGAGACCCTGCCCGTATTATTTTCTTTCTTGCACACTGGCCGTTGTACGTATGTGTACATGCTACGTGCGCGCCTTTACATCGACCAGTATGTACGTACACGTTCGCGACCAGAATGACAATGCTACGTATGCTTTGACCAGGTGGGTCCTGACTGTTTGGCACTTCCTTGCGTGCGAAGATGTAGCTGGTGGGTCCCAGCAGTCAGGGGGGCGAATCATTTTTTTTCCCGGATGCACTTCCTTGCGTGCGAAGATGTAGCTGGTGGGTCCCAGCAGTCAGGGGGAAACATTTTTTTCACGAAATACGGTGGCCCGTCTGGTGGGTCCCCTCTGTCAGGTGGAGGAATAATTATTTTGCGCGTAATAAGGAAGCACTTCCTTGCTGCGGCCATGGACCCAACTGTCAGCCTCTCCACGTACAGTCCATATTCGATGGAAGCCGTTCCTTGACCACGTTGACCACGCCGTGCCGAGAGCACCTGGGCGGTGGAAGACGGCGAGGCCTAGGAAGGGGACGACGCGGAGCCGGGGAAGACGCGGCAGTGGAAGCCCGCGTGGAGAGGAGTACGAGGGTTCACTGGTTTGGCTGCGGTGTGAGGCCGCCGTCGCTGCAGGGCCTGGCCAGTGGTGGGAATAGTGGGGACGGTGAGGCCTCCATGGAAGCACAGCCGGCCACGGGAGGCAGGAGCACGAGGCACGGCCGGCGCTGCTTTGGGCGGCTGGAGCAAGAAGACCAGAGGTTGAAGAAGCACTACGGCCGTTGGATGGACATCGTACAGTCACTGGAGCCACAATCATTCATATTGACTAAGTTGACAAAGCACTCCGTCCCCGTCAACTTAGTAGGCCCACAAGTCAGCCACCCACCAAGTTGGGTCCCAACTAGCAGGGGGAGTATTCATTTTTTGTGCGAAATAAGGAGGCACTTCCAATGGGTCCGATCCGACAGCGGGGGAATGTTTTTTTCGCGAATACGGTGGCCCGTTCGGTGGGTCCCAGCAGTCAGGGGGGAAACATTTTTTCGCCAAATACGGTGGCCCGTCCGGTGGGTCCCTACTTTCAGGTGTAGGAATAATTATTTTCCACGTAATAAGGAGGCACTTCCTTGCGGCTACCATGGACCCAACTGTCATCCTCTCCACGTACAGTACTCTTCCGATGGAAGTCGTTCCTTGACCACGTTGACCACACCGCGCCGAGAGCACCAGGGCGGTGGATGACGGTGAGGCCTAGGAAGGGGACGAGGCGAAGCCGGGGAAGACGCGGCAGTGGATGCCCACGCGTAGAGGAGTATGAGGGTTCACTGGTTCGCTGCGGTGTGAGTCTGCCATCGCCGCACAATAACAGGGAGTGTGGGTGAGTAGAGGGATGGCCTGGCCAGCGGTGGGATTAGTAGGGGGCTGTCAGGCCTCCGCCACATCGCAGCCGGCCACGGGAGGTAGGAGCACGAGGCACGACCGGCGCTCGTTTGGGCGACTGGAGCAACAAGACCAGAGGTTGAAGAAGCACTACGGCCGTTGGATGGACATCATACGGTCACTGGAGCTAGAATCGTGCACATTGACTAAGTTGACAAAGCCCTCTGTCCCCGTAAACTTAGTAGGCCCACAAGTTAGCCTGCCACTATACTGGGTCCCAGCTAGCAAGGGGAGTATTCATTTTTTTGTGCGTAATAAGGAGGCACTTCCTTGCGTGCGAAGATATAGCTGGTGGGTCCAAGCTGTCAGCAGCGATAACGTTTTTTTGTGAAATACAGAGGCCCTTTCGGTGGGTCCCAGATGTCAGGTGGAGGAATCATTATTTTGCGCGTAATAAGGAGGCATTTCCTTGCGTGCGGCTGTGGACCCAGCTGTTAGCCTCTCCACGTACAGTCCACATCAGATGCATGTTGGTCGTTGACCATGTTGACCAGGCCGCGCCAAGAGCACCATGGCGATGGACGACGGCGAGGCCTAGGAAGGGAACGACACGGAGGCAGGGAAGACTCGGCAGTTGTTTCCCATAGGGAGGGGAGTACGACTATACAAGGGTTTACTGGTTCGTCTGCCGTCACCGGAGAATAATAGCAGGTGTGGGTGAGTAGAGGGATGGCTAGGCCAGCGATGGGACTATGGTGGGGTGGTGAGGCCTGCACGGCAGCACAACCGGCCGCGGGGAGGAGAGAGCAGGCAGTCCCGCCAGCGCTTGTTTGAGCGGCTGGAGCAGGAAGAGCAGAGATGGAAGAAGCACGATGGCCGTTGGATCGACATCCAACAGTTAATGCTTGTGCGTCAACCTTTTTTTTAGGAAAGCCTCAAATCTGTGGAAAACATCATACATCCCATCTGCCATTATTTCTAATAATTTACAACCCATTTGCTAATTCTTAAGGTTTTTTGGAGCCCATATTCCTTTTGTTAGCATTACAGGCCATATTGTGGCCACAGTTAAAAAATGATATGAAATTTTGCATATTTCGGTGCGGTCCGAACTGTTTTTAATCCCAAAATTTCGAGTCACATTCAAAATAAATATATATCAATATAAAATCCAACAAATTGTCCATGCATAAAAGTCAATGCAATTTAAAATGTCGAAAAGAAAAAAAGAAATTTGAAACTAATTGCTGTTTTGATGTGTTTTAAAAATGTACAACCCATTTCTCATTACTGATAGGCCATTTTCTCGGCCAGCCGAATGAAGCTCTCCTTGTCTTGAAAGATTTGCAGCCCAACAGGCCTAACAAAGCGACTTACTTGGCAAATCACAAAAAACTGGGCTGTGGCCGTGGACCCAGCTGCGGTCGTGGACCCAGCTGTCAGCCTCTCTATGTACAGTACTCTTCCGATGGAAGTTGGTCGTTGACCACATTGACCACGCCACGCCGAGAGCACCAAGGCGGTGGAAGACGGCGAGGCCTAGGAAGGGGACGACGCGGAGCCGAGGAAGACTCGGCAGTGGATGCCCATGTGGAGAGGAGTACGAGGGTTCACTAGTTCGGCTGCGGTGTGAGGCTGCCGTCGCCGTAGAATAATAGGGGGTGTGGGTGAGTAGAGGGATGCCCTGGCCAGCGGTGGGAGTAGTGGGGGGCGGTGAGGCCTCCGTGGCATCACAGCTGGCCACGGGAGGCAGGAGCACGCGGCACGACCGGCGCTGGTTTCGGCGGCTGGAGCAAGAAAACTAGAGGTTGAAGAAGCACTACCGCCGCTGGATGAACATCGTACGATAACTGGAGCTAGAATCGTTCATATTGACTAAGTTGACAAAGCCCTCTGTCCCCGTCAACTTGGTAGGCCCACAAGTCAGCCTCCCACGATGCTGGGTTCCAGCTGGCAGGGGGAGTATTCATTTTTTTGTGCCTAATAAGGAGGCACTTCCATGCGTGCGAAGATAGCTGGTGGGTCTGACCTGTCAGCGGGGGCACGTTTTTTTCACGAAATACAGAGGCCCTTCCGGTGGGTCCCAAATGTTAGGTGGAGGAATCAAAGACTTGAGAAGGCATACAAAACAAGCTAGTGTACCAGTAAAGAGACGTTGTTGAGTTTTAGAAACAAGAGAGATGTGCTCCTGTAGCTGGTTCGAATCCAAACCTAGACTATGACTATATATGATGCTATGCTACTCTACAAGTAATGAAACTGACATATCCAACATTCACTTCTCCTCTTCTCTACTTACTCTGCCTAGCGTCAGAAGCTCTGGCCGCAGCAACCATGTCCGCTGGCTACTCGTCCACCTGCTCTTCAGCAGGCAACAACCAAATATGTGCCAAGTCGCCACCCGTACTATCGCTTGTGGGTCTCATCACACCCCCGCCGGCACGCGCACCGCAGCCGGTTGCTCATCACAACCCGCTGCCGTTGGTGTGGTGCCACTGCTGCAAATCACGTAGAGTCATCCGCCGTGTCTCAACCACAATCCTCAACCCTGGCCGAGTCTTCTACAAATGCCCGAATCATGGGGTAATAATATGTTTAAGTGTTGTTCTCCTACTTTCAGTTGCTGATTTTTTTAATAGTGTGGTTGATGATCTTCCAATTTGATTCGTGCAGAAAAGGGAAGATTCGTGTGATTTGTATTTCTAGGAAGTTGCTGATGTGGGGGAGTGCAACTACGGTGATTATTTGGTTAGCCGAGGAATCCCAATACCAGCAGGTTGGGGCATTGGACAAGTAACTGAAGGAACGATAGAAGAGGAAGATGCAGAGCAGAAGGTTAAAGATGAAGTTCCTCTGATCATGGCCAAGCAACAGCTGTTGAACAGCCTTGACAACAATGAGGAGATGAAAGAGCTTGTGAAGATAATGGGAAAAATCGATGTGCTTTGTAGGATGATTGTCTCTTTATTTGCAGTGTATGTAGCACTCGTGATGTATTCAGTGGCTATGACATGAGCAATTTGCTGAAACTAGTAATGAATGAAACCTGTGTAGCAGGCTGGGTGTAGTGTTGTGAACATCTAATGATTTCTATTAATGGAAATTAGGGGGTATCCCCTTTTTCTCATAAATAAATAAATAGTAGAGGCCCTTTTGGTAATAAATAAATAAATTAGCAGAGGCCCTATCGGGTCAGCTTTGTTCTCATTGAAAGACGTCGAGCAAATTGCAGTCCAACAACAAACCATGTCATCAAATTCAAGTTTCACAACCAAATATGAGTACAACTAAACAACAATGTCATCATGTTTTAGTCGTCATACAATCACCAAACACAAATCAGCATACATAACAAGTGATGTTCTCACAGGAAAATACTAAACAACATGTTCATCAGGTTTCAGTTGTCATAGAAAACACAATTTCACATAGTAGATAAAAAAACGTCTTCTGACAGGAAAATACGACAAAAGCAATGTAATCATAATCCGCAACAGAAACGTTGACATCTTCGCCATGTGTATCAGTCTGAATCATAATTCCCCATGGTGTCATCTTCTTCTTCATCCTCAACGTCCTCGAACGTTGGCTTCTTCTTGATCAACTCTTGTATGTCCACAGCACGACAAGCAATCTTTTCGCCAGCGTCATTGACGTGATGGTTCTCAAAGATATTAGGAACATCTGTGTTATCTTGTACATCAGGAGTAGTGTAAGCATCATCTTGTTGTGCAACTTCATTAAACGAATTCCTCTGCTCAAACCTTTGCAATACTCGCCAGTCATCGCTACGTGCAAATGTGTCTTCCAAGAAAAATATCTGTGTTGCTTGATTTGCCAAAATAAAAGGCTCGTTGGTCTGGTACGTCGCCTTGACATTGATGGATTTGAAATAATCATCAGCTCTGGGTTTTGCGATCCTGGAAAACAGGTTATACCAACGATAGCACAACAGAACCACACACCGATGATCCTCGAAACTGGAGATATACTAAAACTGAACAATCTCTGTTATATATGTTAGCATACATTTCAGTTGTCTCTTTGTCATACGTATCCGTGCTCATGATGGCACTATTTTGTGTCTTCCTGCCTTCGTCTCGTGCAAGGGTGTTGTAGCACACATCTCCAACAACGCATAATTCATAATGTCTTACCCGAGTATCAGGACCCATTGCTAGTGAGTAAAGGGCATCATCAAGTGCCTGCCCATCCTCTCGCATCTTCTTAACCTATGGTTAAAAAATAGACAAGCTGATCATCTTATGTACTCAGTATATTAAAAAAATTGACTGTGCAATTCAAAAGCTTACATGGCTCTTGAACCATTTCGCAAATCCTACCATAACCAGTTTATCAATGTTTCTTGGATTTTGCGGCAGTAACTCCTTTTTGTAGATGTTGCACAACATAGTGATCGCATCAAACATCTAAATATATAAGAATGTGCTGCAAGTTTAGTAGATTACGATGTATAAGTTGCAGTACTTAGAACTTAGTTGATATAAGGTAGTATCTCAGGACAGTTATTCAATACATACCAAACAATTTTGTCCAAATCTTTAGGTTTGTCCTCTTGTCGACTCTTCCATGTAACTCGAACAGAATAATCAAAAACATTGAGCCCGGGATTGTCTTCATCCACCTCTTTGCTAAGCTGATCAGCTGTTTCAATGTATTTTGAGCAGAATGTCAATGCTTCTATAGCAATGTAGGCCTCTGCAATGGAACCCTCGGATCTAGCTCTGTTCCTAACATAGCCTTTGAAAGTGCCAAGCCGCCTTTCAATAGGGTACATCCATCCATACTATACTGGACCTCTAAGTAGTGCCTCTTCAGGTAGATGAACAGCCAAATGCACCATCACATCAAAGAAGGCTAGAGGATATATCTTCTCAAGGTCGCATAGGATAGTTGGTATCTTGTCTCTAAGACGCTCCAAAGCATCTATCCTGATATTTCTACTATAGAGTTCCCTGAAGAATTGTCCCAACTCTGCAACTCCTCTGTATAAGTCAGGGCGGCCCAATCCTCTAAGGATAACAGGTAAAACCCTTTGAAGTAGGACGTGGCATTCATGAGTTTTAAACCCTTGTACCTTGTTTCCATCTTCACTGACTCTCCTTTCAGGGTTGGAAGCAAATCCATGTGGGAATCTCACACGTGACAGGACCTTGCAGAATTCGCCCTATAGTGAGTCGTATTACAATTCACTGGCCGTCGTTTTACAACGTCGTGACTGGGAAAACCCTGGCGTTACCCAACTTAATCGCCTTGCAGCACATCCCCCTTTCGCCGCTTACCATGAGCACCCAGTTGCTATTCTTGAAGAAACTGAGCGCAAGACTCGCAACAAGTCTATCAAATTCCTGAAAGTCAAGTGGTCACATCATTCCAACCGTGAAACCACCTGGGAACGCGAGGACCACCTCCGTTCTGAGTACACGGAGTTTTTCCAGACCTAGATCTCGGGACGAGATCCTTTCGTAGTGGTGGAGTGTTGTAACACCCCGTATGTAACTTGCCATAATTGTATTCCAACTCTTGCCATTTTCGGCACTAAGTTATGTTTTTTCCTTGTTGTCGGGTTTTTGTCTTCATGTTGTTTTGTCTTTTCCATGCATCTCATATCATGTCATCATGTGCATCGCATTTGAATACGTGTTCGTCTCATGCACTCGAGTATTTTCCCTGTTGTCCGTTTTGCATTCCGGTGCTCCTATGTCCTCCGGTGTCCCTTCCTACCTCTTTTCTTGTGCGGGTACTAAACGTTTTCGGATTGGACCGAGACTTGCCAAGAGTCCTCCCATTCCAAATCCGGCCGAAACCCTAGACCCCTCCCTCTCCTCGCGCCGCCAGACAAAAATCCGGTCGGCCAGACACGTCCGCCCGCTCCGCCAGACGTATCAGCAGCCGCCACGTGTCCCCGCGGGCGCCCCACTTCACCGCCGACCGTGCGGGCCCGCCAGGCAAACGACCGGCCCCCGCGGCCCATCCGGCCACCGCCGCCGCCTCGGTCTCCCGCCGCCCGTGCCTCCTCGCTGCGCCGCCGCATCGCCTCGCGCCGCCGCCCGCCACCTCTGGCCGCCGCGCGCCCGCTCGCCGACAGCCACCGGCGCGCCGAAGCTCGCCGCGCCCGGGGCCCTTCCTCGCTGCCGCGCCGTTCCGGCCCCAGATCCGGCCAGATCCACCTCTCCCTCTCCTCCCCGCCGAATTTGCGACCTCGCCGGAGTTGCTTCATTTCGCGTGCTGATGAACCCTAGATCTGGATAATTTTTGCATATTTCACCGCATCGTATCTTTGCAATCGTGGCTCCGTTTTGGGCGTATAGCATATCAAATTGTTCGTCTCGACGAGTACTTCATTTCATCTCATTGCATCATGTTCATTTGAGCTCATCTTCATGCCCTATATTCTGTTGGAAGAGTGCTAGTTTCTGTTAGTTTCAGTTTATTGTCAGCAATTGGACATTTGTCATTTTTGCCATGATTAATGTGTGCCTCCTATGAACTTGAGCCCTACATGAGTTTTGAAGTATGCTATGCCATCGTTACATGGGTGTATGCCATGTATTTTTGTGATCTCTGTGGTGACTAGCACAAGCATGCAAAGTAGCTCTCGTAATGTTTCTGATTTCAGGTACTTCGAAATATTCTAAGTCATTGCCCTGATAATATTTTTATGCCATGTATTCATGTTGCTACATATTGATCCATGCCTCTTTTGAGCATGATCAGTAAGGATGTTTTGTAGATATTGTGGTGCTCTATCCATCCATGTCTTTGTTTGCAATTATGGAGCACCCTAGCTTGAGTCTATCGAGCACTACTTTTGCTATAAAATGTTCCTGGCAGAATGTTTATGTGTTAAGCATTTTTGCCGAGCTTGTTGTAGTTGATCCGTGCATGCTATGATGTTGTTCTTGCCATGTTTAGCTTCTATGCCATGTCTACTTGCTGGGTGTATGCTTAGTTTGTCATGC